>NC_090439.1:416647572-416955877 GCF_031143425.1 Pleurodeles waltl | reverse complement strand
ATGGGTTACCTAGGGCCTACATTGGGGTGACTTATGTGTAGAAAAATTGAGTTTAAGGCTTGACAAGTACTTTTAAGTGCCAAGTCGAAGTGGCAGTGAAACTGCACACCCAGGCCTTGCAATGGCAGGCCTGAGACATGGTTGAGGTGCTACTTAGGTGGGTAGCAGAATCAGGGCTGCAGGCCCACAAGAAGCATTTAATATACAGGCCCTAGACACATGCAGTGCAATTTACTAGGGACTTATAAGTAAATCAAATATGCCAACTGGGGATGAACCAATGTTACCATGTTTAAGGGCGAGAGCATATGCACTTTAGCACTGGTTAGCAGTGGTAAATTGTGCAGAATCCTACAACCAACAAAAAACAGTTTCAGAAAAGTGGAGGAAGGCAGGTAAAAAGTTGGGGGATGACCCCCTTAAGGCTGTCAGGTCTAGCATGTGTCCCCCCCAGCTGAAAGTGGGAAGAGCTACACAACCCCCTGGGAGCTCTCATCACTAAGACAAAATAATCTGGAGAGACCATCAGCACTGACGTGGTCTGTCCCCTGGCGATGCTCCACCGTAAAGTCCATCCCCTGTAGGGAAATGGACCACCTCAAGAGTTTAGGATTTTCACCCCTCATCTGCATGAGCCATTTGAGGGGCCTGTGATCTGGCTGAACCTGGAAGTGAGACACAAACAGGTATGGTCTCAGCTTCTTTAGTGCCCAGACCACAGCACATGCTTCTCTTTCAATGGCACTTCACCTCTGTTCCCATGGTAATAGCCTTCTGCTAATAGAGACTACTGGTTGGTCTAGGCCCTCGTCATTCAGCTGTGCTAGAACTGCCTCATGCCATGCTCTGAAGCATCTGTTTGCATGATTCATTCTTTTGAATATAGTCAGGGGTCCGGAGCACGGGTGTCATCCACATGGCTTCCTTCAGGGAGTCAAAGGCTTTCTGACAAGCTTATGTCTTATTCACCAACCTAGGTTGCTTTTTGGAAGTGAGTTCTGTTAAGGGGGCCTGTATGGTGCCATAACCCTTAACAAACCTAAGGTAGTATCCAGTGAGGTCCAGAAAGGCTCTCACTTCTGTTTGGGTTCTAGGTGTTTGCCAGGCCGTGATGTTCTCAATCTTGGCGTGGAGGGGCTACACCTTGCCATCACCTACTAGGTGTCCCAAGAACACCATAGTACCTTGCCCAATTTGGCACTTACTTGCCTTGATTGCCAGGCCTGCCTTTTGCAGGGCCGCGAACACCTCTTGGAGGTGGAGCAGGTGTTCCTCCCAGCTGGAACTGTAGACAGCAATGTTGTCTAGATTAGGCCACGTAGAACGCATCATTCCCAAGCTAGTACCCCGTTAACCAACCGATGGAAGGTAGCGGGGACATTCTTCAAGCCAAAAGGCATTACCCAGAACCGGTAATTTCCCTCAGGTGTTGCAAAGGCAGCTCTCTCTTTGGCCTCCTCAGTCAAGGTGATCTGCCAGTACCCTAATGTCAAATAAAAAGTATTTAGGAATTTGGCAGCATCTAGCCTGTCAATGAGCTCATCAGCTCGGGGGATGGGCTGCGCATCAGTCTTGGTGACTGTATTGAGACCCCAGTAATCCATGCAAGTTCTGGCTTGGCGCCGGTTGCGACAGCCTTGGGTATCAGCACCACCGGGCAGGACCAGGGACTGCTGGACTTCTGAATTACCCCCAGAGACAGCATTTTGACAACTTCATCCTTGATGTTGGCCTTCACCTTGTCTGACAACCTGTAGGAAAGTACCATCTTTTTGGCATGTTACCCCCAATTTCTGCCTGATATCAGTGTGTTTTTGACTGTGTCAATGCGATCCTGCTATTCAGACCCCACTGCTTATGGTTTATGTCCTGCTTGTCAGTGTGTTTCATTGTTTTCTAAATTGTCACTAGAATCCTGCTAATCAGAGTTCCAGTGCTCATGCTCTCTCTGTTTCTAAACTTGTCAATGCATACTAGTGACTCTGTATTTTACTCCAAATTCGCATTCTGGACCCCCTTTATAAGTCCCTAGTATATGGTAAATAAGTACCCAGGGCATTGAGGCTCCAGGGAATCCTTATGGACTGCAGCATTTCTTTTGCCACCCATAAGGAGACCATACAAAGACTTTTTCTGGACTGCCATTGCAGCCTGAGTAAAATAGTGCATGCACTTTTTCACAGCCATTTTTACTGCACCAGGTCCCTTTTAAGTCACCTTTATATGAGGCCTTCAGACCCTGAAGGCTGGGTGCAAAGCACCTGTGTGTGAGGGCACCCCTGCACTAGCAGAGATTACGCCACACTGTCAAGGCCCATTTTCCCGACTTCGTGATTGCGGGGACACCATTCTAAGTGTGCACTGTACATAGGTCAATATATATGCACAGCTTCACAATAGTAACTCCAAATATGGCCATGTAAGGTGTCTAGCAACTGTGAATCGTACCCCAATACTGATTCCAGTATTGGTTGCACGATCCCATGCACTGTGGGGGCTCCACAGTGGGCCTCAGTATTGCCATACCAGCCTTCTGAGGTTTTCACTGCAGCTCCAGCAGCTGTCACCTCACAGACAGGCTTTTGTCCTCCTGGGGGTTGAGTAGCTCAATCCCAGGAAGGCAGAACAATGCACTTCCTTTAGGAGATGGGTGTTACACCCTCTCTCTTTGGAAATAGGTGTTACAAGCATAGGAGGGGTATTCTCCCACAGCCTCTGGAAATGCTTTGAAGGGCAAAAGATGGTACCCTCCTTGCGTAATCCAGTCTACACCGGTTCAGGAACCCCCCAGTTCCTGCTCTGGCACGAAACTGCAAAAAGAACAGATGATGGACGGAATGCAGAGCAAATCAAACATTCAACCCCAGTCACAAAGATCTGGGCTTAAACCACAGTTTTTTGCTGACCACTCCCCCCCAGTTTGGACCTGGCCATATGCAAATCAGTTTTGACCCTGTTCCTCATGGGAACAGTCCAGCCCGAACTGCCAAGCCAGGTCCTCCCTGGACCAGAAACAAGCATCCTAGGACCAGTTTCAGGCTATCACCCTTCATCAGCTAGGCTAGCTTGAATCCAGTGGCACAGTGAGTACGGGACCCACGTCTGGGCATACCCTTCCCACTTTGGGCGACAAATGCAAAAAGAACAGATGATGGACGGAATGCAGAGCAAATCAAACATTCACCCCAAGTCACAAAGATCTGGGTTTATTCCATCGTTTTTTTGCTCACCACGCCACCCCAGTTTGGACCTGGCCATATGCAAATCAGTCTTGACCCTGTTCCTCATGGGAACCGTCCAGCCCGAACTGCCAAGCCAGGTCCTCCCTGGACTGGAAACAAGCATCCTAGGACCGGTTTCAGGGTATGACCCTTCATCAGCCAGGCTAGCTTGAATCCAGTGGCACAGTGAGTACGGGACCCACGTCTGGGCATACCCTTCCCACTTTGGGCGACAAATGCAAAAAGAACAGATGATGGACGGAATGCAGAGCAAATCAAACATTCACCCCCAGTAACAAAGATCTGGGTTTAATCCATCAAGCCACTTCTCCGTCAACCGCCAGGGTCGTAATGACCCCCTGAGTGTTGTATTTCATGTGTGTAAGTACTGTGTGACTACAGTGATATTGCAAGAGCTTTGCACGTCTCCTAGTTCAGTCTTGGCTGCTCCACCTACAGCTACCTTCTAGGCACTGACTACAATTCACTGATAAGGGATAACTGGACCTGGTATAAGGTGTAAATACAAGTACCTCTGGTACCCACTACAAAGCAGGCCAGCCTCCTACATTGGCGGTGCAGCGGTGGGATAAGTACTTGCAATTGCCTTATCGTTTTGTCTCCGGTGCTTTCCACAGGAAAGTGTACTCCGTACTTGAGGCTATATAAATTATACCTAGTAGTCCTAGTAGTTGCACTTGCATTCTAAAATTCTAAAAGTTAGATAAAGTAGGTATTTTCTTTCCTTTCACTTTATTCTAACTTTTCTATCACTATGACTTCCTCTGAGACCACCCTAGTGTTATCAAAACCACTTATGAGAACCTTAACTTAAAAAGGTTTGAGGGGAATTTGCTTAGAGAGAAGACTAGGGATTGGGAAGAAACCTAACAAAGATTTCCTTTTAAATCTCCTTCTCACGGATGACTAAGAACAGTCTGTTCACGAGGTAGAGGCGGTTGTGGGGGATTCTAACCAGGTAGAATCAGGTGATAGTCCTGAGGATACAGAGAAGGGTCCTTCACAAGATCTTCCCTCTGGTAAACTTTCTAGTGTAGCTGGTAGTAGGAAGGGACACCCACAAGTAGAACTCCCTTCACACATTGAGGCCAGGTTACCAGGGTTACACAAGTCAGGGAAAAATCTGCCTCTGCTCATTCCCATGTCACCTCAGTCTCAGAAGTGTCCCACACATCCAACCCTGAGGACAACTCCCTAGATAGGGAACTCAGAAAGCTGAGGTTGGAGGAGGCCAGACTGAGGCTGCAATGGCAACAGCTGGTCTTAGATAGGGAAGACCTAGTTGTGGAAGGGAAAGACAGGAGTTGGGGTTAGTTCCCCATGGTGGCCACAACAATAGCAGTTTCAGGAGCTATGATGTATGGGATAACACATTTGACTCTAGAAACTTGCATAAGATTGCCCCCCTTACAAGAAGGGGGATGACATCTACAAATGGTTTGCTGCACTCAAGAGGGCCTGTAAAGTTTAGAGGGTCCCTCAGATGCAGTGGGCTACTATTTTGTGATTGTCCTTCTCTGGCAAGTGGAGAGATAGACTCCTTACTGTCAGAGAAGATGATTCAGATGATTATAATGTTTTGAAGACAGCACTCAGATGGATTTGGCTTAGCTACTGCACAATACAGGATTAAGTTCAGAGAAACCAGAAAAGAGTCTTCACAAGATTGGATAGACTTTGTCGACTGTTCAGTGAAGGCTTTAAAAGGTTGGTTACATGGCAGCAAAGTGTCTGATTATGAGGGTCTATATAATCCAATCCTGAGAGAGCATATTCGTAACATTTGTGTGTCTGACTTGTTGCACCAGTAATTGGTATACTCAGATCTGACCTCTCCCAGAAAAGCTCATACAGGGGGTGACAAGGACAGAAAGAAGGATGGTAAGTCTCATGATAAGGGTGGGTACAAAGATAAAAAGTCAGAGTCTTCATTAGGTCCCCAAAAATAATCTGGGGGTGGGCCCAAACCCTCTTCAAACAACAGAAAAAGTCATGGTGTTACCTATGTAAAATCAAAGGCCATTGGCAAGTGATCTCAGTTGTCCCAAGAGGAACACCAAACCTCCCACCACCACAACCCCAAATGATTCCTCTACTGCCCCTTGTAATAGCAGTGGTGGTGGGAACAACTGTAATAATAGCCAATCTAAGGGTGTAGCTGGGCTCACTTTTGGTAATGTAGTGGAGGTTGGTCTAGTTAGGGAGACCGCTAAGGCTTGTTTAGTCTCAGATGGTGGCATTGCCCTTGCCACCCTAGTTGCTTTTCCCTTTAATATAGATAAGTACAAGCAACTACCTTGATCAATGGTGTTCAACTTGAGGCCTACAGGGACACAGGTGCCAGTGTCACTGTGGTGATGGAAAAACGGATAGTCTCTGAGCAACACCTACTTGGTCATCAGTACTAAATGACTGACGCTCATAACAACACTGTTAGCCACCCCATGGCTGTTATGAATCTAAACTGGGGGGGGGGGGGGGGGGGGGATTAGTGGTCCAAAGAAAGTTGCGGTACCCACTGACCTACTTGTGGAATGCCTACTGGGCAATGATGTGGAGACTTCAGCATGGGCTCAAGTGGAATTGGAGGCTCATGCAGCAATGCTGGGCATTCCTGGGCACATATTTGCTCTATCCAGGGCTCAGGCCAAGAAGCAAAGAGGGCAGGGAAACTTGGATCCTGGAACAATGGACCAAGTGCTCCCAAAAACTAGGGGTAGAAAGGGCAAACCCTTGTCCACTATCCCTCCCTCTTCAGAAGATTCCCCTTTTGATGAGTAGTCAACTCCTTGTGCAGAAACTACACCAGAGGAGCTTCAGGCTGACACAGCTGAACTCTTGGGTGCACGGGGGGGGCTGCAGGGAGGAACTGAGTGTGGCAGAGCAGACCTGTCCCACATTAGAGGGTTTAAGACAGCAAGCTGTCAAACAAGAAGCAGGGGATGTCAATGACTCACTTAGAGTTTACTGGGAGAATAATCTCCTTTATACTGAGGCAAGGGACCCAAAACCTGTTGCTATCAGAAGACTGGTCATTCCCTTGCAGCATAGGGAATTCCCCCTAACATTGGTACATGAAATGTCCCTTGCTGGACATCTGGGGCCAAGTAAGACTTGGGACAGACTAGTCCCTCACTTTCACTAGCCTCACATGTCAGAGGACACAAAAGAGTTTTGTCGATCATGTGTCACTTGCAAAGCCAGTGGAAAGACGGGTGGCACTCCCAAGGCCCCCTTAATCTGACAGCCTGGGGTTGGGGTGCCCTTTGAAAGGGTTGGGGTTGACATTGTTGGCCCCCTTGACCCTCCATCTGCTTCTGTTAACAGATTCACCTTTGTGGTGGTGGACCATGGCACAAGATACCCAGAAGCAATCCCCGTAAGGACCACTACGGCTCCTGCAGTGGCAAAGACCCTCCTGGGAACATTTTCCAGGGTGGTCTTTCCTAAAGAGGTAGTATCAGACAGGGGTAGTAACTTCATGTCTGCATACTTAAAGGCAATGTGAAAGGAATATGGTGTAACCTATAAATTCACCACACCCTATCATCCACAAACTAATGGACTGGTTGAGAGATTTAACAAAACTCTCAAAGGCATGATCAAGGGACTCTCTGAAAAACTCAGGAGATGGGATCCTACTGCCATGCCTTCTTTTGCCTACAGGGAGGTACCCCAGAAAGGAGGTGGCTACAGCACCTTTGAACTCCTTTTTGGTTACCTTGTTAGGGGTCCACTTAAACAAGACATTGTGGATTATGTGCTTGGCCTAAGATCAAGAATGGTACATTAAAAACTTTCAGGCAATCCAAGAGCTCCAGAAGCAATGGCATGACCAGAAGGCTGTATTGACTGAGTACCATCCAGAACAGAAGGTGCAGGTATTTGAGCCTGTGGCACCAACAGTGCTTCAGGGCAAGTGGAGTGGACCACATCTCATAGAGGATAAGACGGGTGAGGTCACTTATTTGGTGGACCTAGGCATTCCCAGATGTCCTCTAAGAGTACTTCATGTGAACCACCTGAAACCCTACTATGATAGGACAGACTTGACCCTACTAATGGCCACTGATGAGGGAAGGAAGAAGAGAGTGACCCTCTCCCTGACCTCTTCTCCAACACTGCAGCTGATGGCTCAGTGGGGGGAGTTAACCTTGCAGACTGCCTTACGGCAGAGCAAAAGGAGGACTGCAGGAACCTCTAAGGTAATTCTTGTAGAAGTCACTAAACTATAGTGACTAATTTGGAAGCAGAGAGAGCAAAAGCACTGAAGTTCTAGTTATCAGAACTTCAGTGGCACAGTTAAGCACTACTGACAACACACACATTAGGCCACAAACTATGCACACTAGGGTCCTGTCTAGCAGGATCCCAGTGAGACAGTAAAAACACACTGACACACACTCACAAACAGACCAAAAGTGGAGGTAACCATGCTAGAAAGAGGCTACTTTCTCACATAACCCTCCCCCCAAACAAAGGACAATAAGGATAACCTTGGCCAGTTGAGACTTTATTGTCTAAGTGGTGATAAGTGGAGAGTTGATCTATCTGCAATAGAGTAGTTACTCCCTTTATCAACCACTGTATGGTTACTTCCCTGTGGGGATGTAAACCACCCTGTTTGGAGATCTGTACCTAACCAACAGTGTGAGTGTAAATTCTCAGAGTTTCTATTAGTATGTTTTAAAGTCGGGCAGTGGGATTGGTCCACTGGACCTATGTCAAATGAAGAGAATGCTAGACAGGGATGCTGTCTCAATAAAGCCATAGCTGGGCAAAAGGTTTGTCCATATGGCTGTAAGAGAGAACAGGGTTGCTGTTCCTCTTGTGTTGGAGCGGGAAACATCCTGAACAACGAGGTCTAAACCACTACTTGCCTGAACCACTACTGCTAAACAACTAAAAAGTCTCTACAACTGTATACTGAACAACTACTGTCTTAACAACAATTGTGCCTGAATAACAATTGCCTGAACAACTAATTTTAAGGTAAGATTTTCTTTTTGTTTTTTTTGTGGTTTATCAGTTGTTTAGAATATCAGTTGTGCAGGCAATTGTTATTCAGGCCCAATTGTTGTTTAGGCAGTAGTTGTTTAGTACTTAGTTGTAGAGACTTTTTAGTTGTTTAGCAGTAGTGGTTTAGGCTATTATAGTTGTTTAGGACCTAGTTGTTCTGTCACATATTCATTGGAGCAGGGCAGGGCTGCTGTCCTATAAGTTCAACACTAGGACAGGGCTGCTGTCCTAAGTGTTCAGAGGTGGAGCAGGGCTGCTGCTCTAAAGTTTCTCTGAGAGGGCTAGAGGGTTGCTCCATATTTACTAAAATGGTGTAATTTTGCACATGTGCGTCAGTAGTTCCAGAGAGAGGTACCTTTTCTTCTTGGAGTCCAGCTGTGTTAGCTTAGGGCTCCCTTGGTACAGGTTCCACTCCAGTAGAAGATTCTCCCACCACAGGAATGGTATCCTTAGTGGCAGAGTGGGGAAGAGATACTTTGATACCCTTTTTACCTGTTAGTGGAGAGGGATCCTGCAATTTCAGTCTTTTTTCTCTCCTTTGCTTTTTCATTTCATCAGAAAGGAGAGGAAGCAATTCCTCAGGGATACCCAGCATGGATGCATAGGTCCTAAACTCTACCTCAGCCCAACCTGAGGCCTCTAGGTCATTCCCTAAGAGACAATCTACAGGTAAGCGAGGTGTTACCACCACCTGCTTTGGGCCAGTAACTCAACCCCAACTAAGTTGAACTACAGCTATGGGGAGAGACTGAGTGGAGTTATTGACATCAGCAACTTAGTACTTCTGTCCAAGGAGGTGTGGTGCGGGTGACACCAAGTTTTTATTCACTAAAGTGATACTGGCACCTGTGTCCCTATAGGCCTGGGCCTCAACACCATTTATTAATACTGACTGGCTGTACTTATCAATTTTAAGGGGACAAGCAGCCAAGGTGGTAAGAACAATGCCACCAGGTGTGACAGAAACTGTCTTGGGATTGTCTACTCCAGTTTCTATTATGGTCCTAAAAGTGAACCCAACTACACCCTTAGTTTGACTATTGCCAGCAATCCCACCAATATTACCACTACTCCTAGGGGCACTGGAGTTTGATGTATTAGTGGTGGTAGGCTGAGGGGCTTTACCTGTGCAGGACTTTTTCCCATGGTCAATGGCCTTTACCTCTGCACACATAGCACCAAGGCTTTTTAGTGTATGTAGAGTGAGAAGCAGATGAAGAAGATGATTTATCCCCACCCGAGAGGAGTGTTTTGGACCTGAAGAAGGATCTTTGTGCTTACCTTTATTCCAATGATTGTCCTGAGATTTTTTACCATCTTTCTTTTTGCTGTCCTTGTCACCCCCTGTATGAGCTTTTCTGCTCACCCTTGTTCTGACCCATTTGTCTGCCTTTTCTCCCAGTTCTTGGGGAGAGGTCAGATCTGAGTCCACAAGATACTGATGCAACAAATCAGACACACGATTGTTCAATATCTGCTCTCTCAGAATTAAGTTATACAAGCTTTCATAGTCAGTCATTTTACTGCCATTTATCCAACCTTCTATGGCCTTCACTGAACAGTCTACAAACGCTATCCAATCCTGTGAAGACTCCTTTCTGGTCTCTCTGAACTTTATTCTACATTGCTCAGTGGTTAAGCCCAGACCATCCAAGAGTGCACTTTTGAGAATGTGATAGCTGAGTGAGTCATCTTACCTGACAATAAGGAGTCTGTCTCTCCCCTTGCCAGTGAAAGACAACTACATGATAGAAGCCCACTGTGCTTGAGGAACCCTCTGATCTTTATAGGCCCTCTCAAGTGCAGCAAACCACTTATATATGTCATCCCCATCCTTGTATGGGATCACAACCTTGTGCGGATTTCTGGAATCAAATGTAGGTTCCCTAACACTGGAGTTCCTGAAACTGCTGCTGCCACCATGGGGAACTAACCCCAACCCCTGCCTTTCCCTTTCCACAGCCAGGAATTCCCTGTCTAAGGCCAACTGTTGTTGCTGTAGCCTCAGTCTGGTCTCCTATAACCTCAGCTTTCTGAGTTCTCTATCTAGGGACTGGTCCAAAGGGTTAGATGTGTGTGACACCTCTGAGACAGAAGTGACATTGGAATTGACAGAGGCAGATCTTTCTCTTACTTGAGTCACCCTAGTTACTTGGCCTCTAGGTGTGAAGGGAGCCCTACTGGTGTGTGACCCCCTTCCCACTCCTAGTTACATTAGGGGGTTTGTTGATGGAAAGATCAGTGGAAGGACCCTTCCCAGGATCCTCAGAAAGCTCTCCTGAGTCTGCCTGGATGGAATCTTCCTCTACCTCCCCCTCTGACTGTACCTGACCAGTGCTAAGTCCTTGGTCATCCTTCAAGAGAAGATTTAAGAGAAATTCCTTATTGGGGTTCTCCACAATCCCCAAAATTCTGTCAATGCAGGGACCCCCAGAAACTTTTAAAATTCAAACGTTCATAGGTTGTCTTCACAAATCTAGGGGTAGCCTCTACAACAGACATGTTGACAGAAAGAGTTTAGGAAAAAGAGAAAAAGGTATGAAGCTATTAGGCCTAACTTTTTATAGAAAATAAAACTTTTCAATTATGTATAACTTCAAGTATTGGAGCAAGCTTTTCTTGTGAAAAGCACCAGTAACAAAGCAGTAAATCAATGCGAGTACTCATCCCACCACTGCGCCACCAATGTAGGAGGCTGGCCTGGTTTGTAGTGGGAACTCTAAGTACTTACACCTTATACCATGTCCATTTATCCCTTATTAGTGAAATGTAGTCAGTGTTGTAGCAGCTTAGGCTGTTAGAGGTAGCTGTAGCAGAGCAGCTTTGACTGAACTAGGAGACATGGAAAGCTCCTGCAATACCACTATAGTTATGCAGTACTCATACACAATAAAAGACAATACTCATGCCCTCATTACAACCCTGGCGATCAGTGATAAAGTGGCAGTAACGCCGCCAACAGGCCGGCGATAAAAAAAATTGAATCATGACCACGGCGGAAACCGCCAACACAAACAGACACTTTAACACACCGACCGCCACAGCGGTATCAGCAAACACCACAGCGGTAACCGCCAACAGCCTGGCGGAAGATAATGTACCGCCCACAGCATTACAACATGCCAATCCGCCAGCTTTTCTGGGACAGTACCAACGCCACCAAAAGCACGGGGGAAACAGAACACTGAAGGGAAACTACTCATCTCTCGACACTCAAGGAAGCACCATGACGCCATGGAGCCCGAGCTGCACTTTTTCCCAATGCTGGTGTACCTTCTCATACACCAGGAACATGAACGCCGGCAAAGACGACCACGATGAGTACTGCACCTAGCACACAAAGGAGGAGGGAGGAAAAAGAGAGTGACACACCCACGCAACACCCCCACCTTCACCCCTAACACCATACCAACAAACAGATGCAACCACATCACATATACACCCCGTAACCCTCAGGAATAACGCAAGGACAAAAGGAATGGATTAGAATGTAATAGTACAATTTTAGATAAATACATCTTTAAATAATAAACAGTATGTACAATGTATACAATATATACAAAAGGAGGGACAATATCCGTGGCCCACTGGGCCATAACACATCGGCCAAGGTCACACTTGACTCCTGCCTCAATACGGAGAGAACACTGCAGGGGCATTAGGTCTAAAACAAACAGGCACCTCAGGGGGACAGGGAACGGGGGGCACCTCAGCCGGAAGATGGTACAGCACCACTGGCCTGGAGGGGGCTCATGCCCACTGCTTGGTCCTGGGGAGTGCAAAGCCACAGTCTCTCAAGTGGGTGGTTTGCCCACTGCTTGGTCCTGGGGAGTGCAAAGCCACAGTCTCTCAAGTGGGTGGTTTGCCCACTGTTTGGTCCTGGGGAGTGCAAAGCCACAGTCTCTCAAGTGGATGCCTTCTTCCACTGGTTCTGGAGGGGCCCTTGTGCCCAGTGTGCTTCATCCTGGCAAGGAGGGGCTGAGTGGATGGCTACTTCCACTGGTTCTGGAGGAGGCCTTGTGCCCAATGTGCATCATCCTGGCAAGGAGGGGCTGAGTGGATGCCTTTTTCCACTGGTTCTGGAGGGGGCCTTGTGCCCAGGCCTTCACCTGCAGCCTCGGATGGCTGAAGTGCCCTGGCTGGTGTTGTGTGCCCCTAACTGCCCTTGGCAGATGGTGGTGCCTCCTTGCTTCTGCCAGCTGGTGTCTTTTTCTTGCCCTTGCTGGCTGGTGGTGGGTCCTTCAGTTTCTGGCTGGTGTCCCCTTCTTGCCCCTGCTAGGTGGCGGACCCTTCTTGGCTTTGGCAGGTGGTGCTGGCACACTGGCTGGGCTGATGACTCCTTGAAGCCTCTCACACCTGCAGTTGCTGCAGACACCACAGTGGCTGTGGACTGGGTGACTGAGGTGCTGGGCCACCCTGGCCCAAGGTGGAGGATGGGGGAGGGTTAGGGAGGTCAATGTTGGTGAGGAAGAGCTTCTTAGTGACACTGGGGTGGGAAGAGGGTGAAGGTTTGGGAGTGGAGGAAGAGGGAGTGGTTGTAAGAGGTGTTGGTCTCCTGTGTCTGGGTGCAGGTGCATGGGCTGGATGCTGTTGTGAGGCGGGTGGCTGTTGGGTGTCTGAGTGCTTGCGTTTGTGTACTTTGGGAGGAAGGGTCACAGACACAGTGGGAGAGGACACAGGGGGCGTGTGCATGGATGTGGGGTGGTGACTGCCAGTGAGGGGCATGTAGTGATAGGCACGCTGGTGATGGAGGTAGTGGATGAGGATGTAGTGCATGCAGGTGTGAGTGGAGACGCTACTGGGAGGGAGGTGGATGATGAGGACAAGTGGGACACAGTGGAGGCAGTGGATGTTGGTGTGTCTGCATGGGGATGGTGCTTGTGTGAATGCCTGGTGGTCATTGTGTTTGCCTGAGCCACTTCTGTGTGTTGATTTGGGTGATTGCTGGTCTGAAGGTGTGCTTGGGATAGGCTAGGGTTGAGGGGATTGGGACTGGGTAGAGGAAGTTGGAGGGGAGAGGCTGGGGACAGGGACAATGGCTGCCTTCAGTGAGTTGGCCAGAGCCTGGAATGCTCTCTGTTGGGCTGCCACGCCAGGGTGAATGCCCTCCTGGTATGCATTTGTTTGTTGCAAATGCCCTGCTACACACTGGATGGCATTCCGTATGGTTGACTGCCCAACAGAGAGGGATCTCAGGAGGTCAATAGCCTCCTCACTGAGGGCAGCAGGGCTGACTTGGGCAGGGCCTGAGTTGCCTGGGGCGAAGGAGATGCCCAACCTCCTGGGTAAGCGGGCACGGGAAACACGCTGAGGGGCTGCTGGGAGACCGGTGCTGGTACGGGGGTGGCGGCTGTACATGCAGTTGTGGTGCGCACAGAGGTGTCTACCACCGCCAAAGAGGTGCCATCGGAGGAGGTGTCACTCTTGGTACTGTCCCCTCCTGTCTCCATCGTGGTGCTCCCCTAGCCCTCTGTCCCACTGGTGCCCTCACCATCGGTGGATTCGGCCTCCAGGCCCATCTGGGATGCAGCTCCCTCTGTCGCCGGTGCCTCTGCTCCTCCGCCAGATGATGCTAATGCACACAAAGACAGGGTGACAAAACAAAAAGGGGGGAGAGAGACAGAGGATACACTTGGTCAATGCCAGCAACAACACTACAGTTGGCATACACAACTCACAGGGAACAGCCCTATGCACTAGGCCATGCACTACCAGTTACAATTCTAGTCACCACCCCATGGGGTACAATGCCTAATGCCATTAGCTGCACACCTGAAACCCACAGGACCCTGCCCAGTAGTAGATGCCTTCTAACATTATTGGGGTTGGAGTGCATCTGAGCTTGCCCATCATTGAACATACCCTGCCAAGTTCGCCCTGGCCTAGGGGCACCCACAGCCCACATCCCCCACCCAGGTAATACATTAACATGCACAAAGTCATGATTCAGAATCTGTACTCAACCCCTTGTGGCTGCTTTGATGCCTTCAACCTCCAATCCAACTCCGGATAGGCCACCACCAGGATGGGGAACATCAGGGGGGTCAGGGTACGACGGGCAGCCCTTCCTTGTTGGGAAGCCATCCCCATCTGGGCCTTCGCCGTCTTCCTTGCCCAGCGGTGCAGGTCCTCACACTGTTTGCGACAGTGGGTGCTCTGTCAGTCAAAGACCCCCAGGGTCCGCACATCCTTGGTGATGGCACTCCAAATACCCTTTTTCTGATGGGCGCTGACCTGCAGAAAAAAAATGCAGAAAAGGTATTAGTCATACCGTCCGGACTGTTATACTCATGGCCCAAAATATCCCCCCCATCCTCTTAAGCACATAAATTGACCACCATACATGCAGCACTCTGCCCAGGACCCCTCAGACCTCCCCCTACATGAGGCTTACACACACAGCAATCCATACATTTATGGCCTATGCATCATGCTCACAGTGTACTCACCAATGTTCCCTGTAAGGCGTGCGCGCAAGCGCGCGCGCTCCTTTCCGTTCCCCCATCGCGCAGGCCCCTTTGGCAAGCGCGCACGTTGTGCTGTTATCAAATGTTCCACCATTCCTATACTTTGTGGTAGTTTATATGCGTTATCACTTTCTAAGCCTAAATAAGCCTTTTAGAGCGATATACGTGCTCCCCTAAGGCAGATAATGCTCATATTTGAATCTGGATTGAAGTCAATGAAAACAGCGTTTAAATGCCACGGGGAGTGTTTTAAACATCATTTGGCGTACTTTAGCATACAAGCGAGCAAGTGATATTTGTCTTGGAAATTAATGGTTAATGAGCTAGGAAATGCTTCAGAACAGTAGAAAATGTGCTGTTATCGAATGTTCCACCATTCCTATACTTTGTGGTAGTTTATATGCTTTATCACTTTCTGAGTTTAAATAAGACTTTTAGAGCGATGTACGTTCTCCCCTAAGGCAGATAATGCTCATATTTGAATCTGGATTGAAGTCAATGAAAACAGCGTTTAAATGCCGCGGGGAGTGTTTTAAACATCATTTGGCGTACTTTAGCATAGAAGCGAGCAAGTGATATTTGTCTTGGAAATTAATGGTTAATGAGCTAGGAAATGCTTCAGAACAGTAGAAAATTTGCTGTTATCGAATGTTCCACCATTCCTATACTTTGTGGTAGTTTATATGCATTATCACTTTCTAAGCCTAAATAAGCCTTTTAGAGCAATATACGTGCTCCCCTAACAGGTCATGTCCTTGGGGTGTGCAGCCAGGTCACAAAACTGCCTTGATGCCCTATTGCATGGAGCAATTATATCCCTTTTTTGCTTTAGTGGTATGGAGAGGCTAATTCCAAAGATCTTGGCTAGTTATGCGCTGCGCGCGCGTGAATGGTCAATTTCTTGGCGCACGTATCCTTGGCTGCAGCGCACAGAGACCGCACACTGCCACACACAGTGGAAAAAAATTAGAGGGAACATTGGTACTCACCTGTTTATCTGGAGGACCATAGATTAAAGGGTACTGGGGTAGGACCCCATCCACCAGTCTCTCCAACTCCTCCGAAGTGAAGACAGGGGCCCTTTCCCCAGACACTCGAGCCATTGCCACTTCCAGACACAGGTCAGAGCAGCACTTGCAGTGTAGGTCCTCTCCTGTTGAAGGTCAGGTAGCAAGTGAGTGCACAGATAGAAAATGGCGGTCAAGTCTGCGGCGGTGCGTACATCGTCATTGAATCCAGGAACCCATAGGCCCCAATGAGAACCAATGCTGTGTTGAGTGGCAGTCGTCGACCGCCGACTGCAATGGCGCACAATGCCAGTGGAATTACCTCATTTCCACTTTTCCCTCCTCACAGGTCAGACAGCCGCCATTTCAGGGGGGGCACAAGCCATGGCACCTAACTGCGTCATAGCAGACATTGGCACATCAACTTATTTACAAGTTCACATACTGTTTCTGCAAAGCAAAAATTGCATATTAATGTTGAAATTTATGTGAATATGACCTTCTGCTCACTGATTTTCAACCTAGAGTTCAACCACCGAGGATGAATGGGAGATGGAGACATCCCCCCGTGGACAGACCCCTGGTGGACCTGGTGACAATGGAGGACAGGCACATAATCCTGACCTACAGACTTGATAGGGCCACAATCCAAAAACTGTATGCCCAATTGGAGCCAGACCTTATCTCAGCTATCCGCCACCCCACAGGTATCCCCCCTCTAGTGCAGGTCCTGTCAGTGCTCTATTTCCTGGCAAGTGGTTCCTTACAAGCGACAGAGGCCATGGCATCAGGGATGTCACAGCCTAAGTTCTCAGACGTGCTGACCAGAGTGTTGTCTGCCCTGCTGAAACACATGCACAGCTACATCGTATTCCCCCAGGTGGAGGATTTGGCCACAGTGAAGGCTAACTTCTATGCACTGGACATATCCCCAACATCATTGGTGCCATTGATGATACACATATTGCATTTGTTCCCCCCCCCCGGAGAAATGAACAAGTGTTCAGAAATAGAAAAAGCTTTCACTCTCTGAATGTGCAGATGGTGTGTTTGGTGGACCAGTACATCTCCCATGTCAATGCCAAGTATCTTGGCTCTGTGCATGATGCCTTTATCTTGAGGAATAGCAGCATCCCATATGTGATGTCTCAACTCCAGAGGCACCGGGTGTGTCTAATAGGTGAGCCCATGGTCACCACCCAGTTGATGTAGGTATATGGGTGTGGATTTGGCCCTAAGGGTGAGTGTGTGGCTAACAGGTATCCCTCGATATTTGCAGGTAACTCTGGTTACCCCAACCTCTCATGGCTACTGACCACAGTGAGGAATGCCAAGACAAGGGCAGAGGAACATTACAATGAGGCACAGGTGAAAACAAGTAGGATAATTGAGCGACCCTTTGGCCTCCTGAAGGCCAGCTTCCGGTGCCTCCATCTGACAGGTAGATCCCTGTACTACTCACCTAAGAAGGTGTGCCAGATCATCGTTGCATGTTGCATGTTCCACAACCTGACCTTGAGACGCCAGGTGCCTTTTCTGCCAGAGAATGAGCCTGGGATGGTCGGGTGACAGCGGTGGACCCTGTGGACAAAGAGGAGGCAGAGGAAGAAGATGGGGACAACAGAAATACACTAATTCAACAGTACTTCCAGTGACACACAGGTAAGGCAATGTAACTTCACCTTCCGTTGCAGTTTTGTATTGGACATTGAACACAGCAGCCTGATTTTCCTATTTCTATGGACACTTACTGTACCCTTTGACATCTCTGTTTTCAGATCTCTGTGCCCCACTCTGGCTCCTGGTGTGTTTACTGCTGCCTACTACAAGTCATACCTATGTAAATATTACAGTACATTTGAATTGCAATGTTTACAGCTTGTGAAACTAATACTTTTGTCAAACAATTGAAAGACTCCATATTTGATTTTGTTCCAAGGGTGTTTATTTAGGTGCTAATAAGTGGAGGGGGTATTGCAATGGGCTGGGTTGCTGATGCAAGAAATTCCAGGATAGAGTCCAGTCTCTTTGTATCACAGGTGCATTGTCCAAGGGGGCATAGGAAGGGGAGCAATGGCAGTTCAAGGTGGACAGGGTGACAGAGTGGGACAGAAGGGTGACAATTAGGAGAGTCTTATTTCCTGGCGGGGTCTTGGCAATGTTCTCTGGCTTCTGCCTGGATCTCAGGGACAGTTTGTGTGGTGGGTCTCCTTCTGCAGGGGGTGGGTGCTGTTGGCCGGTTGTTACTGTGGCGGGGCCTCCTGTCCACTAGCGTCGGCGGAGGGCTTTTCTTTGGTGTGGCTAGTGTCAGGGGCCTGTTGGTGTGCCACTGCCTCCCTCTTGGTGTTGGCCATGCATGCCAGCACCACTGCGATGGTGACCAGGATGATGTGGATGTCCCTCAGGTCCTCTCTGATCCCCAGGTACTGTCCCCCCTGCAGCCGTTGGGTCTCCTGCAACTTGGCCATCGTCTCCTGGGAATGGTGGTACGCTCCCAGGATGTCAGTGAGTGCCTCGTGGAGAGTCAGTTCCATGGGCCTGTCCTCCCCCTGTCGCACAGCAGTCCTCCCAGCTTCCCTGTTGTCCTGTGCCTCTATCCCCTGAACCGTGTGCCCACTACCACTGACCCCAGGTCCTTGATCGTCCTGTGTTTTTGGAGTTGCCTGGGTCCTGTAGTGGTGGACAAACTGCTGATTGACGTATCCTGGGGGACAAAAGGATGGGCCTGCTGGGCGGGTGCTGTATTGGTGTTTCCTGAGGGAGGAGGCTTTGTGGTGTGTTGGGACTGTGCCTGGGTAACCGACTGTCCAGAGGTCACTGATGGGTCAGGTTGGTGATCGTGATCCAGGCGTGCAGAGCTGCTGTCATCACTGTGGGGCTCTTCTGGGGGGGACTGGATGTGGTTGGCACCTCGTCTCCAGTGACGTTGAGTCGGGGTCCTGTGGGGATGTAAATGTAGTGTTATTGTTTCTGTGTGTGTCTTTCTTGTGCATGGGTATGTTTCCCTCTATGGTTGTTATTAGCAAGGCAGCTTTGGCTTGTACGAGTTGTGATTGGTTTGGCTTAGTGATGGTCACTAGTGTGCCTGCTGTGGTGATGGGTGTCCATGCAGGACTGTGAGTGTTGTCCATGCATTGTTGTTGCATGCAGGGCTTGGTATTTTGATGGGTGGGTTGTGATGGTGGGGTGTGTGTGAGGTGGTGGGGTGATGGGGTTGAGGGTAGGGGTGAGGGTATGTGATGGCATGCAGGTAGGGTGGTGATAGTAATAGAGATTTGACTTTCCAGAGTACAGCCCTCCTTCTTCTCCTGCAGGCCCTGAGGATGCATGATCGCCAAGACTTGCTCCTCCCATGTTATTAGTTGTGGGGGAGGAGTTGGGGGTCCACCGCCAGTCCTCTGTACAGCTATCTGGTGTCTTGCAACCACGGAACGCACCTTCCCCGTAGGTCATTCCACCTCTTCCTTGTGTCATCCCTTGTTGTTGGGTGATGTCCCATGGTGTTGACCCTGTCCATGACTCTCCGCCATAGCTCCATCTTCCTTGCAATAGATGTCTGCGGCACCTGTGATCCAAATAGCTGTGGCTCTACCTGGATGATATCCTCCACCATGACCCTTAGCTCCTCCTCTGAAAACCTGGGGTGTCTTTGTGGTTCAATGGGTGTTGTGTGAGTGGTATGTGTGAGGGTGTGTGGGGTGATGTGTTGGTGTGTTTGCTGTGAGGTGCGTGGATGGTGTATGCGTGATGGTGTTTTGTGGCTCAGATTCAGTGGGTGCTCCTGGCTTGTCTCTCTCTCACTTGCCAAAATCTTTGGGTCATAAAGGGTTGTGGGTAGTGTGTGTTTTATATTGGTGTGGGTGTGTGGGTGTGGTGTGTGTTTGTGTCAGGTGTGTGTAGTTTGAATTGTCCAATGTGGTGTTGTTTTGTTAGTGTGTGTGTATTCTGAGCGCAGTTGTGTGTACCGTACCGCAAAAGGTTTATCGCGGTTGAATGACCACTGCAGTGATTCATGGGTCATAATGCTATGGGTGTATTTCTGTTGGCGTAACACTGTGGGTTTTGGTACCAGTAGTTTATCACTGACCTTTGGTGTGGCGGACTTGTGTGTGTGTCTGTATAGTGGTGGATTTCTATGTGTGGGTCATAATAAGGGTGGCGGTATACTGCTGCGGTCGCAGTATGTTGGTGGCAGTCAGCATGGCGGTAAGCAACACTTACCGCCACTGTTGTAATGAAGGCCTCAGTGTTACCAAAAATAAAGGTACTTTATTTTAGTGACACAAAGCCAAAAATATCTTAGAGGCAATACTCCTTCTGGAGGTAAGTATTATACACAATATATACACTAGAGACCAAAATCAGGTAAGTAAATCATCACAGAATAGTGCAAACAGTAGAAATTACAATAGAATGCAATAGGAAGCAATAGGCCTTGGGGCAACACAAACCATATACTAACAAAATGAAATGCAAATCAGGAATTCCCCCTAGAAAAGTGTAGTGTGTAGAGAATCACTGGGAGAGTAAGAATACAGCAAACGTAAGTAAAATACCCCACCCAGAACCCAGGAAAGTAGTAGTAAAGTGCTGCAAGTTTCCTTCGCACACACTACAATTCGTGATTAGAGTTATTGCAAGAACCAAGCAAGACTGCAAACAACAAATGGTGGATTCCTGGACCTGAAGACCTGCAAAGGAAGGAGATCATGTCCAGAAGTCGGAAGAAGTTCCAAGAAGGACAGAAGCACCTGCCAACCCAGAAAAGGGTGCAAAAGTTTAGTCCCTGGTTGGATAAAGACTGCAGAAGTGCACCCACGGAAGATGTCAGTGGGTTCCTGCATGATGCAATGGATGCCCAACGAAGAGATATTGGATGCAGGCGGGTTTTGGCGCTGGATTCATCCAACAAGCCTTAGTTCCAGCAAAGTTGTGGTTTGCGTCCAAGTGGCGTTGTCTGGACCCAGGAGGGACCTGGGGGCCTCAACTCTGTGTGAGGAGAGATAGGGGGCTCTCAGAACTTCAGAAAGCCCTGAGTTGACCAGACAGAACCCACAGGAGTCCCAGGGCACGGAGACAAAGGTGGTGCAAAATGTGGTTGGTGCAGCACTAAAAAGGAAGACACCACGCCGCCGGAGGTCAACTCAGCGAGTTGAGTGTCACAGGATAGAGTGCTGGGGACCTGGGCCAGGCTGTGCACAAATGAATTTTGCAAATAGTGTACAGAGGCCTCAGGAGGAGTACTGGTGTACTCGGGGAAGGCAAGGTCTTACCTCCTCCAAATTGGGACAGCAGGATCTTAGGACAGTCTGTGTTGAAGGGGTCCAAGACCTGTGTTCCAAGAAGCACACTCATCCCCAGGACAGTAGTCCAAAAGAACCGGTCGTTGACTTAGAAGGTGCCTGCGTGAGCAGGAAAGTGACTCTGTCACTCCACTGGAGATTTCTTTGGTTCTTCTGGTACAGGGTGAAGACGGGGAGTCCCCAGAGCATGCAGATCATGGAAACTGTTGCAGTTGCTGGCTGGAGCTGAAGTTGCAGAGGAAAAGTAGCCCTTCTGGATACTTTGTTGCTGTTACAGCATCTCCTGGAGCAGTTTACAGTCGATCCGAGGTCAGATGATGAAGTAGTAGTTGCCTAGGATTCCTACTGGAAACTTGCAGGTAGAATCTGAAGAGAAACCCACAGAAGAGACACTAGATAGCCTTGAGAGGGTATGGACCTATCAGGAGGGGTCTCTGACATCACCTGCTGACACTGGCCACTCAGAGGCCTCCAGAGTGTCCCCACTCCTTGGAAAACAAGATGGCTGAAATCTGGGACACAATGGAGGAGCTCTGGGCACCACCCCTGGGGTGGTGATGGACATGGTAGTGGTCACACTGATTTCCTTTGTCCAGTTTCCCACCAGAGCAGGGACTCGGGATCCCTGAACCGGTGTATACTGGCTTATGCAAGGATGGTACCATCTGTGCCCTTCAAAGCATTTCTAGAGTCTGGGGGAGGCTACTCCTCCCCAGCTTGTAACACCTATTTCCAAAGGGAGAGGATGTAACACCCTGATCCCAAAGGAAATGCTTTGTTATGCCTTCCTGCAATTGAGCTGCTTAGATCCCAAGAGGGCAGAACCCTCTCTGTGATGGGGAATTTCTTCCCAGTACCAGATCTGAAATGGGGGACAATTCCATGATCTTAGACACCTTACATGGCCGTATTCAAAGTTACTATTGTGAAGCTACATATAGGTATTGACCAATATGTAGTGCACACGTGTAATGGTCTCCCACACTCACAAAGTTCTGGGAATTGGCCCTGAACTATGTGGGGGCACCTTTGCTAGTAACTTAAGTGCATTTAAAATGACTGTGAAAGAATGTGTGCACTATTTCACGCAGGCTGCAATGGCAGTCCTGTGAAAGGGTTTGTCTGAGATCCTTATGGGTAGCAAAAGAAATGCTGCAGCCCATAAGGATCTCCTGGAACCCCAATGCCCTGGGTACCTATGTACCATGTACAAAGGACATATAAGGGGGCTCCAGTGTGCCAAATGAAATTGGTAAATGAAGTCACTAGCCTAAAGTGACAAATTTAAAAGCAGAGAGAGCATAAGCACTGAGGTTCTGATTAGCAGAGCCTCAGTGGCACAGTTAAGCACTATACACAACACACACATTAGGCCATAAACTATGAGCACTGGGGTCTTGACCAGAAGGATCCCAGTGAAACAGGCAAAAACATATTGACATACAGTTAAAAATGGGGGTAACATGTCAAGAAAGATGGTACTTTCCTAGACACAAGTCTGATCCTCACTGCTGATCACCAATGTTGAAATGTTGGTCTCTAGTTGTCAAAAGTATACACACTTGTCCAAGTAGGGAACACAATCTTAGTCAGGGTAAGTCACACATATTCCAAATGATCCTTTGCCCAACCTCTGGTAGCTTGGCACTGAGCAGTCAGGCTTAACTTAGAAGTCAATCTGTAAAGTATTTGTGCAATAAATCATACAGTAACACAGTGAAAACATGACAAATATACACCACACAGGTTTAGAAAAACAGATATTATTTATCTCAATAAAATAAGGTTTAAATGTCAAACATCCAATAAGCATAAGTTGAAATATTACTTTTGCAAACTGTAGAAGAGTGTTAACCCTTGAAAATAAACAATTATCTCTTTGTTACACACAATACCTGGTATGCATCAAACATAACAATGTGCAGAGTCCTCAGAAGAGGAGATGGTTGGAAAAATAAGGTGATGCGTTGTTCCTCTCCTCGCCATAAGGGGCTTGCATCATTTTTTGGTGCGTGGTCTTGGTTCCTCACTGCAATGTGGGGATATTTGGATGCCCCGGGACGATGTTGGGAAGATCCTTGATGCCCTGGAAGAAGGCACGGGTGCTGCATCGATCTGGTAGGCGATGCATCTAATTTTTCTGTCCCAAGGCAGGTGCTGTGTCAAATTTCCACCCTGGAAGTCGGTCTGCGTCGTTCCGGTTGGCTTTGCGCCGATTTCTCGACCACAATGCAGGCTTCACGTCGATTCCGGCAGGCGGTGCATCGATTTTCAGCGCACAAGGAGTTTCCTGAAAAGATTAAGGCCCTCATTCTGACCCTGGCGGTCGGTGATAAAGCGGCGGCCAAGTCGCCAACAGGCCGGCGGTCTAAAATATGCAATTCTGACCCTGGCGGGAACCGCCAACACAGCCCGCCAACTTAACACTCCGCCCGCCACGGCGGTACAAACAAACAGCGCGGCGGTTCCCGCCAACAGCCAGGCGGCAGACAATGTACCGCGCACCCTATTACGACCCACCAATCTGCCACCTTTTCCGGGGCGGGAGCACCGCCGATAAGAACACGGCGGAAACAGACTACGAACGGGAAAACGCTCACCTCTACGCACTCCACGCGAGATTCCGGCAGTATGGAACCAGAGTTGCAGGTCATCCCCGCACTCCTATTCCTGCTCATATACCAGGAGCACGCCCGGCGGCGGGGAAGACATCGGTGAGTACTGCACCTACGACACAGGGGAGGGAAAAGATTACCGGCACACACCCACCCACCCACACCCACTACAACACACACATCAATGCATTCCCACAGATCACTGTCACAACCCACAAACCACCCCCCTCCGAAATAATGCAAAGACCAAAAGAAGAGATCATAAACGGGCAGATATATTGAAATATGTACACCAGTAATCCCAATAAATAAATAAACTATGTCCAAAATATATACAGCTACTAAATGTAGTCCAACCACTGTCCGTGGATCACAGGGGTCCTGTGCAAAGGGGCAAGGCCCAGTCCCACGACAAGAACTCCACGGAGAGAACACTGCAGGGGCATCAGAAAGAAAATAGGACAGGCACCTCAGGGGGAAGGGAAGGGGGGGCACCTCAGCCACTTGAGTACACGACGCCAGATCCACGAGGGGACTCCATGACCACTGGCCCATCCTGGGGAGAGCAAAGCCACAGTCCATACAGTCCATACAGTGGGTGGCCTGCCCACTGGGCCATCCTGGGGAGAGCAAAGCCACAGTCCAAACAGTCCATACAGTGGGTGGCCTGCCCACTGGGCCATCCTGGGGAGAGCAAAGCCACAGTCCAAACAGTCCATACAGTGGGTGGCCTGCCCACTGGGCCATCCTGGGGAGAGCAAAGCCACAGTCCAAACAGTCCATACAGTGGGTGGCCTGCCCACTGGGCCATCCTGGGGAGAGCAAAGCCACAGTCCATACAGTCCATACAGTGGGTGGCCTGCCCACTGGGCCATCCTGGGGAGAGCAAAGCCACAGTCCATACAGTCCATACAGTGGGTGGCCTGCCCACTGGGCCATCCTGGGGAGAGCAAAGCCACAGTCCATACAGTCCATACAGTGGGTGGCCTGCCCACTGGGCCATCCTGGGGAGAGCAAAGCCACAGTCCATACAGTCCATAACAGACCCCACTGCCACTGGAGGAGGCAAGTTGGCCAGAGGACATCCTGCAGCCCTGCCCGAGATAGATCCTGCCCTGCCACGTCTGCCAAAGGGCCAGCGGTTCTTGCCTTGAAGGGCCCAGTTCAGCGGTTCCTGAGACGGCGGGGCCCACTTCAGCGGTTCTAGAGACGGCGGGGCCCAGCGGAGCGGTGCGTGAGACGGCGGGGCCCAGCGGAGCGGTTCTTGAGACGGCGGGGCCCAGCGGAGCGGTGCTTGAGACTGCGGGGCCCAGTTCAGCGCTCCTTGCCCTGAAGGGCCCAGTTCAGCGGTTCTTGAGACGGCGGGGCCCAGCGGAGCGGTGTGTGAGACGGCGGGGCCCAGCGGAGCGGTTCTTGAGACGGCGGGGCCCAGCGGAGCGGTGCTTGAGACTGCGGGCCCCAGTTCAGTGGTCCTTGCCCTGAAGGGCCCAGTTCAGTGGTTCTTGAGACGGCGGGGCCCAGTTCAGCGGTTCTTGAGACGGCGGGGCCCAGCGGAGCGGTGCGTGAGATGGCGGGGCCCAGCGGAGCGGTTCTTGAGACGGCGGGGCCCAGCGGAGCGGTGCTTGAGACTGCGGGCCCCAGTTCAGCGGTCCTTGCCCTGAAGGGCCCAGTTCAGCGGTTCTTGAGACGGCGGGGCCCAGCGGAGCGGTGCGTGAGACGGCGGGGCCCAGCGGAGCGGTTCTTGAGACGGCGGGGCCCAGCGGAGCGGTGCTTGAGACTGCGGGGCCCAGTTCAGCGGTCCTTGCCCTGAAGGGCCCAGTTCAGCGGTTCTTGAGACGGCGGGGCCCAGTTCAGCGGTTCTTGAGACGGCGGGGCCCAGTTCAGCGGTCCTTGCCCTGAAGGGCCCAGTTCAGCGGTTCTTGAGACGGCGGGGCCCAGTTCAGCGCTCCTTGCCCTGAAGGGCCCAGTTCAGCGGTTCTTGAGACGGCGGGCCCAGTTCAGCGCTCCTTGCCTTGAAGGGCCCAGTTCAGCGGTTCTTGAGACGGCGGGGCCCAGTTCAGCGGTCCTTGCCTTGAAGGGCCCAGTTCAGCGGTTCTTGAGACGGCGGCCGGTCTATGGCCAACTGCTAATTGCCTGGTGGTGCCCTCCTGGGCAGCGGGGATGGTGCTCCTTCACTGCCCACCTGGGCTGTGGGTGGTGGGGCCCTCCTGGCCAGCTGGGCTGGGTCCTCCCTGGGCAGCGGCTATGGGGGTGGTGGGCTCTCCCGGGGCAGCTGTGCCGGTTCCTCCCGGGGCAGCGGCTATGGGGGTTGTGGGCTCCTCCTGGGCAGCAGGCCTGCTGCCTGACCTCTCCGACTTGCTGCCCTTGCCCTCCTTAGTCGTGGGCCTGTGGCCCTTTCCTCCCTTTGGAGCTGTGGCTGGTGACTGTCTCTGGGTGGTGTCCGGGGGGGATGTAGAAGGCGGGCTCCTGCGGCGACCCTTCCGCCTTCTGCTCCTCTTCCCAGGGGGTGGGCTGGCTGTCCCCTTGCTGCTGGGCGAAGATCCAGACATGCGGGCTGGCGGGCTCCAATACCCCTGCACCCTTGTCAAGGGGGCTGCAGGGCTGGTGGTGGCTGAGGTGCTCTTCTTACCCCGACGAGAAGGAGGGGGGGGCTCAGGGTCAGGAAAGAAGTTAGTAGTGGCGAGGAAGAGCTTCTTGGGACAATGGAGAGTGGTAGGTACAGTGGGAATGGGAGTGGAGGGAGAGGATGTGGTTGTAGGTGAGTCACGTTTGCTGTCTTTGGGTGCAGGTGCAGGAGGGATAGGCTGTCGTGAGGTGGATGGCTGTTGGGTGGGTGGGTGGCTGCGTTTGTGTGGTGTGGAAGAGGGGGTGACAGACACAGTGGGAGAGGACACAGGGGACGTGTAAATGGCAGTGGGGGTGGTGACTGCACGTGTGCGGACTGGAGTGGAGGGTGTGCTGGTGATGGAAACACTGGCTGATGGTGAGGTGAATGGAGGTGTGAGTGTAGACGTCACAGGGAGGGAGGAGGGAGACGAGGAGGTGGGGGTCACAGAGGTGGTAGTGACTGTTGGCATGTCCGCATCGGAATGTTGCGTGTGTGAATGTCTGCGTGATCTGTGGTGCTTATGTTTGGATGAGCTTCTCTTGGGTGTTGAGGTGTGTGCAGGCTGGTCTGATGGTGTGGGTGGGACAGGCAGAGGAACAGGAGACTGGGAGGAGGGAGTTAGTAGAGGCAGGCAGGAGACAGGGACAATGGCTGCCGTCAGTGCTGAGGCCAGAGCCTGGAACGATCGCTGATGGGCAGCCTGACCCGAATGAATGCCCTCCAGGTACGCATTGCTGCGATGAACCTCCCTCTCCACCCCCTGGATGGCATTCAAAAGGGTAGTCTGCCCAACAATGAGCGTTCGGAGGAGGTCAATGACCTCCTCACTGAGGGCAGCGGGGGTAACAGGGGCAGGGCCTGAGGTGCCTGGGGCGAAGAAGATGCCCGGCTTCCTGGCAGAGCGGGCACGGGGCGAACGCTGAGGGGCTGCTGGGAGGGCGGAGATGGTGCGCTGGGTGGCGGCTGTACCTGTAATGGCGGGGGGCACGGATGGTGCCACCCCCGCAAGGGAGCCCCCTTCCGAGGACGTGTCCGTGTCGCTGCAGGGTCCAGTCGTCCCCGTCGTGGAGCTCCCCTCGCCCTCCGTCTCACTGGTCCAGTCTGACTCTGTGGCATGGCCCTCCTGGGCCATGTGAGATGCAGCTCCCTCCTGCCCCGATGCCACTTCTCCTCCGCCTGATGATGCTGATGCACACAAGCACAGAAAGACAAACAAAAAGGGGGGGGGAGAGAGAAATAAAGGGATATTGAGTACATGGATCCCCGGTACAGTTAGCGGACATGACAGACACAGATGCCCCCTGCACTAAGTTGCGCACTTGGGGTCCGCTACGCATTCCGTGGAACATGCCCTACACGCCTAGAGTTGACAACTGCACCCATGGATGACACGGCCCAGGGATGGCTGTACTGACAAACTACTGAGGGTGGTGGCTGGGGACACAGGGGCTTACGGGGGTGCCCAGCCTACAGATATCGCCCTGGCCTAGGGGGACCCCCAGCCCTCCTCCCCCACCCAGACACCTCCACTGCGCGACAACAGAGTAGATAATGCTTGTACTCACCCCCTTGTGTCTGCTGTGCTGCCCTCACGCCCCCATCCAATTCAGGGTAGGCCACCGCCAGGATCCGGAACATCAGGGGGCTCAGTTGACGGCAGGCACCCCGCCTACGTTGGGAGGCCATCCCCAGCAGAGACTCGGCGGTCTTCTTGGTCCCGCGGCGGATGTCCTCCCACCTCTTGCGGCAGTGGGTGCCCCGTCGATGGTGGACCCCCAGGGTCCGGACTTCCTTGGCGATGGCACGCCAAATCCCGATCTTCTCATGGGCGCGGACCTATGTGACACGTACAGGGAGGGAGAAATACCACGTTCAAGTTTCTCAGCATTTTCCTTTCCAGTGGCCCAACGCCCCCCATCCCCGCCAGGCCCCCCGCCATGCCCCCCGCCAGGCCCAACATGCCCCCCATCCCCGCCAGGCCCCCCGCCAGGCCCCCAAGCCAGCCAGTGGCCCCAAATCCATATTGAATTAAACTCACTTGTTGGTCTGGAGGACCGTAGAGTAGCGCATACTGGGGGAGGACCCCATCCACAAGTTTCTCCAACTCCTCTCCAGTGAAGGCAGGGGCCCTTTCCCCAGGCGCAGCAGCCATTGTCCCTTCCAGACCGAGGTCACAGCAACACTTGCAGTATAGGTCCTCTCCTGTGAAAGTTCAAGTCGCAAGTGGATAAGTAGATAGAAAATGGCGGTGACGTCCGCGGCGGTGCGTACCGCGGCGGTGCGTCCCGCCACCGCCGGCGCCCTTCGCCATTGGCTCCTGAAACCCATAGGCTTCAATGTTAACCAATGCGGCTTTGCGCCGCGGTCTTCGCCCGCCGCCCGCCGCCCGCCGCGGTGTGCCACGCCAGCGCATTGACCTCACATCCCATTGTCACACTTCACAGGTCAGGCAGCCGCCATTTCCAGGGCCCACATGGCTCAATTTCAACTGCGTCACACAGGCCTAGGCCTTGCATAGCCACTCAGACACGCCATTCACTGCATAGAGAATCGTATACTGTGCTAGCTGTGAGTACGTACCTGTGGGTTGCTTGACTGTGTGCTCCATGTTGTCCTTCCTAGGCACCGTCCGCTGGGTTGGGCGAGGAGACGGATGAATCCTCCCGTGTACCGACCGCTGGTGGACCTGTCGACAATGGAAGAACGCCACATTATCCTGACCTACCGTCTTAACCGTGCCACTATCCATGAACTGTGTGCCCAGCTGGAGCCCGACCTGATGTCCCCCATCCGCCAACCCACAGGGATTCCCCCTCTGGTGCAGGTCATGTCAGTACTCCATTTCTTGGCAAGTGGGTCATTTCAGACAACCGTGGGAATTGCTTCTGGGATGTCTCAGCCCATGTTTTCGAAGGTGTTATCCAGAGTGTTGTCTGCCCTGATGAAATCCGTGAGGAGCTACATCATTTTCCCTGAGGTGGGCGAATTGGCTACAGTGAAGGGTGATTTCTACGCCCTTGGACATATTCCCAACGTAATTGGTGCCATTGATGGGACCCATGTGGCTTTGGTTCCCCCAAGAGACAGGGAGCAGGTGTACAGGAACAGAAAAAATTACCATTCAATGAACATCCAGGTGGTGTGTTTGGCTGACCAGTACATCTCGCATGTAAATGCCAAATTCCCAGGGTCAGGGCATGACGCCTACATCCTCAGGAATAGCAGCATCCCTTACGTGATGGAACAGCTACAGAGACACCGTGTATGGCTAGTGGGGGACTCTGGGTACCCCAACCTGTCGTGGCTACTGACCCCAGTAAGGAATCCCCGGACCAGGGCAGAGGAACGGTACAATGAGGCCCATGGGCGTACTAGGAGGGTGATCGAACGCACCTTTGGCCTCCTAAAGGCCAGGTTTAGGTGCCTGCATATGACAGGTGGATCCCTAATGTACTCACCTAAGAAGGTGTGTCACATCATCGTGGCCTGCTGCATGCTTCACAACCTGGCTTTGCGCCGCCAGGTGCCTTTCCTGCAGGAGGATGGTCGAGACGGTGGTGTTGTGGCAGCGGTGGAACCTGAGGAGAGTGACGAGGAGGAAGACGACGGGGCTGAAACAGACAACAGGGACAGAATCATTGAACAGTACTTCCAATAGGACACAGGTAACATTTCAAAGATAATTTAGTAAATGTTAACTACTCTCCTGCATCTCTGCTGCCTGTCTATTTGCCCCAGTGTATGACGACTGAGTTTTGGCTTTTCCCTCCCTATTTCAGATCTGGGGTCCCCACTACGAGTCCTGTGCTTCGTTTCCCCATGGACTACAGCTTTGTGGCAGCTGTTTGTTGACTTCACCATGTACAAGGACATATTTGCACTGTCATGTCAATTACAATATATTGAAATCACAGCCAGACTCCAGATATTTTGGTGCAAAATAGGTGTTTATTTAAGTGCTCAAAATGGGATGGGTGGTTTCAAGTGGGTGGGGGCTATGGTGAAGGAATGTCCATGGCAGAGTCCAGAGTAACAGTCACACAGGTGCATTGTCCAGAGGCCTGTGGAGAGATGGAGCATGGGCAGTTCAAGGATGGACAGGGTGACAATGTGGGACAGTGGGATGACATCAGGTGGTATCCATTGCTGGCGGGGGTCTTGACATCCTACTCTGTCTTCTTGCGAGATCTCAGGGCCCTCTTGCGGGGTGGTTCTTCTCCTGCAGGAGGTGGGGGTCTGGTGGGCTGCTGCTGTGCGGGGGCCTCCTGTCCACTAGCGCCGGCGGAGGTGGTTGGCTGTTCTTGGTCCAGGCTAGTGGCAGGGGCCCTTGGGTGTTGTTGAGTGTCCGCCCTGTTGTTGACGAGGTCCTGCAGCAGCCCTACCATGGTAACCAGGGTGGTGTTGATGGCTCTGATGTCCTCCCTGTACCCCCGATAGTGTTCCTCCTGCAGTACCTGGATCTCCTGGAACCGGGCCAGTACCGTCGCCATCGTCTCCTGGGAGCGGTTGTATGCTCCCATGATGGTGGTGAGGACCTCGTGGAGAGTGGGTTCCCTGGGCCTCTCCTCCCCCCCCTGTCGCACAGCTGCCCTCCGAGTTCCCCTGTTTCCCTGGGCCTCTGCCCCCTGGCCGGTGTGCCCACTACCACTGCCCCCAGGTCCCTGTTGTTGTTGGGGTGGTGGGTTATCCTGGGTGCCCTGTAGTGGTAGACACACCGCAGATTGACGCGCCCTGGAGACAGAGGCATGGGCCCGCTGGGTGGGAGCTGTGCTGGTGTTCCCAGAGGGGTTTGGGTCTGTAGTGGCCTGGGCCTGTGTGAGGGGAACCGACTGTCCAGAGGTCCCCGATGGTCCGGGCTGGTCATCGGTGTCCAGGTCGACAGAGCTGCTGTCATCGCTGACGGCCTCTTGGGTGGGGGGTGTGGAGAATTCTGGCCCCTCCGCCGCGGTGTGTTGACGGTCGGGTCCTGCAGGGGTATAGAGGTATGGTTATAGTTTCAATGTGTGGCATATGGGTGTATCTGTGGGTTCTCGTGTCCCCAAGTGCTGGCATTCGTGTGTGGGGGCTTTGGTGAGGGTGGCTTGTGGGGGGGATGTGTATATGCATTGGGCATGCTTTGGTGATGGGTGTCCATGCTTAGTGGACGCATGCAGGCCTAGGTTTTGGGATGTGTGGGTTGTGATGGTGAGACTTTGGCGGGGAATAGGTGTGCTGGGGGTGGGGGTGAGGATGGTGGTGGGGGTGAGGATGGTGGTGGGGGTGAGGGTGGGGTTCGAGGATGGGGGTGAGGGTGGGGTTCGAGGATGGGGGTGAGGTTTGGGGTATGATTTGGCATGCAGGTGGGGGGGAAGCAGTATTGAAGCTTCAACTTACCAGTATCCATTCCTCCGCCGACTCCTGCTAGGCCGTCAGGATGCAGGATGTTCAAGACTTCCTCCTCCCATGATGTGAATTGTGGGGGTTGAGGTGGGGGTCCTCCGCCAGTCTTCTGCACGGCGATGTTGTGCCTGGATACCATGGAACGCACCTTCCCCCGTAGGTCGTTTCATCGCTTCCTGATGTCTTCCCGATTTCTGGGGTGCTGTCCCACTGCGTTGACCCTGTCGACAATCCTCTGCCATAGCTCCGTCCTCCGGGCAATGCTGGTGTATTGTATCTGTGTGCCGAACAGCTGGGGCTCTACCCGAACAATTTCCTCCACCATGACCCTGAGTTCTTCGTCTGTGAAGCGGGGTTGTCTTTGGGGTGCCATGGGGTGGTGTGTATGATGTGTGGGGTGGAGTATGTGTATTTAAGTGAGTTGAGTGTGGTGGTGTGTGTTGTTTTGTGTGTGGATAGTGTGTGGGTGATGGTGTTGAGTGGCTGTGGCTGTTATTTTTTGGATGCTGGTGTCTCGCTCTTGCCTTCTTTACGAATTTTTTAGCGTAGGGGTTTGTGGGTGATGTGGGTGGGTGTTTTATATTGTATTGTGTGTGTGGGAGTGGTGTGTGTATGTGTATCAGGTGTGTGGGATTCAAATCGTCCAATGTGGCTGAGTTTTGTTCGTTTGTGTGTATTCTGACCGCGGCGGTGTGTCCCGCCAATGGAATACCGCGTTTGAATGACCGCCGCGTGGATTCGTGGGTCGTAATGGGATGGGCGTATTTCTGTTGGCGTGACGGTGGAGGTTTTGTCACCTCCACTTTTCCGCCGACCGCTGGTCTGGCGGTCTGTTGTGGCGGTCGGATTTTCGGAGGTTTGCCTTCTGCGGGTCAGAATGACCGTGGCGGGTTTCCGCGACCGCGGCGGGATTATGGAGGATTTCTGACCGGCGGTAGGCGCCTTTTACCGCCGAGGTCAGAATGACCACCTAAGTCTTTTTGGCAGTGATACTTCAGAAAACAGGAGGCAAGCTCAATCTAAGCCCTTGGAGAGCACTTTTGGGGAAAACAGAGTCCTTCTTAGCAAAGTCAGAGGCCAGCAGGGCAGCACGGCAACAGCAGGGCAGCAGCTCTTCAAAGCAAAGCAGTCCAGATGAGTCCTTTGGGCGCCCAGGCATTTCCTCTTGACAGAATGCATGTGGAGATCCAGAAGTGTCTAAGTTGATGGAGACAGAGACCCATTTTATATACTCAAAAATGGCTTTGAAGTGGGGGAGACTTCAAAGAGTGATTTTGAAGTGCATAATTTTCCCTTTCAGTGCAATCCTGTCTGCCAGAGTCTCAGTAGGGGGTTTGGCAGTCCATTGTGTGAGGGCAGGCAAATGGCCTTTGTAATGTAAGAGGCAGGCCCGTCACCCTTTCAGCAGGAAGACCCATTCAATATGCAGATGAGTGCAGGTTTGACTGAGTATCCTGTGTTTGTGGTTGTCTGGGTGAAATGCACAAGGGAGCTGTCAACCAGCCCAGCCCAGACATTGATTGGAGATAGGCTGCAAGGCACAGATCGTTTTAAAGTGCAGAGAAATGCTCACTTTCTAAAAGTGGCATTTCTAAAACATTAATATAAAATCCAACCTCATCAATAAGCAGGATTTTCTATTACCATTCTGGCCATACTCAACATGACATGGTTACCGCTTTCACATCAGAATCTACCACTCAAAAGTGTATGAGGGCATACCTAATGCTAGTCTGTGAAAGGAGCAGGTCTCTCAGTAGAGGAAAACAAATTTAGGAGTGTTTTCACTATCAGCATATATAAAACACTCATGTACCTGTTCTGCCTTTTACCTACTTAGCACCCTGCCCTATGGGTTACCTAGGACCTCAATTAAGGGTGACCTATATGTACTTTTAAATGCCAAGTCGAGTTGGCAATGAAACTGCACACACAGGCCTTGCAATGGCGGGCCTGAGGCATGGATAAGAGGCTCAATTGAATGGATTGCACAAATTCTTTACACGTTTCTAAGTTAAGCCTGACTGCTCAGTGCCAAGCTACCAGAGGGGGGGCACAGGATAATATGGATTGTGTGTAACTCACCTTGACTAGAGTGAGGGTCCTTGCGTGGACTGGAGGTAACTTGACTGCAAACCAAAGACCCAATTTCTAACATGCCCTTTTTGTTGCCAGAAGTTATCTCCAAGGGCTTGCTGGCTTGCCCCCTGTGTTCTCTGAGGTCTCAGGGATATCAATGACCTTGTGAACAGCTCTTCATCAGTCCCAGTACTGCTCTGACCAGGTGAAACGTTGTCACAGACTATTTCTTGTGAGCGCAGTGCTTCTCTCAGCCCCTGATCCGCTCCTGTGAAGTTGAGCCTGGAGTCACAGATTATCACTAGCAAGCACGGAGCCTCTCTGCTGCCCTGCTCTTCTGAAGTTGTGCCTACTGCCCTGGATCATCATTATCGAGTGCAGGTCTCTTCTCAGCCTGTTAGCTGCTCGTTGTGTCTACTGTTGTGGATTCCTACTAACAAGTGTGGTGCCTCTTTGCAGCCCCCACACCGCTCTACAGCTGTGGTGCATGGATATCCTGAGTCCCCTCTCACGAGTGCGTGCAGTCTGCACCCTCTGAACCACTCTGCAGCTGGAACCCTGCCTAGTGTCCTGTGACGAGCATCTCAGCATGAGTGTGTTTGCTCACCAATCATTCCTGGAGCCAAGCCCCTAGTATGGCCGCTCTTTCCACACAGGTACTGACTTACTCAAGGGCTGCATGCTCTGTCACCGGCCCTCTCCCTGGTGCCCTTTCCCAGTCTCTGGGTCCGTACTCTAACTTCACTGTAATGCTCCTAAAAGGAGTGCACCGATTTGCAATGTACTGTGTGGATAACTTTTCCAAAGATTCTCTTGTTGTATCCTTAGTGGATCTGTATCGTCTTGGTCTTTATTCCTTCCTACAAAGTACCAATAATGATTACCCTTCCCACTGTGCTTTCACTCATACTGCTGTACTTTGCAAATCACTTCTCTTCATCTTTTATTTTTTTATAACACTTCTAAATGGTCACTATTTTTTTAAACCTTTCTAATGTTTCCTATAATTCCGCCTAATTTGTTAGGTTTTTTGCAGATCCGTGGATCCACCACGGGGCTCAGTACGTCCCCCTGTGTGGCTCCATGGTCGATCTGCAAATCCACATGTAAAACCATTAAAGGCATCTAAAAATGTATTGTTAATGCTTTTCCTTCATATTTTATTTTGTTAAATATTGCCAATTGCAAAGCATGCATTCCATACTGAGTAATGCTTGTACACCTGTCTACTTTTCAATGTCATATTGCAGTGTCTTTTGTTCCCTTCTTAATACTCTTTTGGCTCAGTTTCCATAGTATTCATGTTTCAAATAGTCTCTACCTACCAGTAGCTCAAAGGCACACAAATCTTTCTCTCAACAATACTAGCTTTGCATTAACTGTAGCAGGTGAGCTTGGCTATTTGTAATTCCAAGAATATCCCAAGCTGCATAACTTTTATTTTTCCATCGCCAATCTGAGAGGTAGCTACTTTTTTTCCCCTTAAAGTCATTACCACATTTTAGTCCCTGGCACATTTCCACCATCCAATCCAATATGTTCTTTTATATTTTACTTGCTTCCCTCAATTGTACCCTGCCTTTCCCCTTCAAAGTTGCCTCATTCTGCTGCAGCTTTCATCTGTGTGCTATTTCCACTTGTCTCCAAAATGGTCAGAGTTTAGATTCTGGGCCATAGTTTTGTGTTTTGGGCCAAAGAGTGTGCTTGAAAGAGTGGCATTGAGAGGGACCTGCGTTTACCTAATGTAGATAGTACTGGGGTTTGCCAGAGAGGGATAAAGTGGCATAAATTGCTGCCTTTCATTGAAAGCATCGCTGATTTCCAGCATCCAGACCTCATGATTGTGCACTGTGGTGGCAATGCCCAAGGCACAATTACTGAGGAAGGACTGGAAATCCTAACCAAGGATACCTTTGTTAATTTAATGCCACTTTTCTCACTGCTTATTTCAGTTAATGTCCGAAGCTAAAGCCAAAGGCACAAAAGGTTCAGTGCAGCTGATGATGAAGGCCATTTACTGGTTAAAGCAACATCTCCACCACAAGCTAAACCTGTTTCCTGAAGTTCTGTTTGCACGTATAGTTCCTTGGATTGGGTTTACCAGTAAGGAATTCGAAGAGAACAGTGTCATTGCTAGTTTTGCTAAATCATCAGTGGTTGAGGAGCTGGTCTGTGGCTCATATTTGGGGCTTCTTAGGCAGACCAATTTAAAGGTCCTCCCACTGGGGTTTTTCTCAAGGCTGATGGTTCCTAGGGGTGGACTTTCAAGTGTGCCATCCTTTGATTACACAACTTCAAACCTCAGTGCCCCTTACAAACCACTTCTTTGCCCGGGCTTATTCGTGCTGTAATGACTGACTGGGTTTTCCCTCGCCCCTACGTGCGGTCAGCTCTGAGGGGATGGGTTGTCTTGCAAATGGTCCCGATTTGGAGGTACCCATAGAGATATTGTACCCTATCCCAGGCCAGTTCAGTGGCAAACAAGGGATGCTGCCATGGTGCCCATATCTACAAGGCTGGATTCCATCCTGGGTTCAAAATGTTGAACTGGAGCGTGGCTGGTTTTGTGGCTAAAATACATCACACATCCTGACTTGACTTTGTTTCTTCCTAAGATATTGTAATCCTAAAAGAGACTTGGGGGCATATTTATAATGCCCTAATGCCACCTTGCACCACTTTAGCGTCATTATTTTTTCCGTTAATGAGGCCCACTGATGCCAAAATCACCACGCCATATTTAAGTAGTGGTGCAATGCATGCATTGCAGCACTCTGTAATGTTTTGAGCTACATTATGCCTGTGCCATGTATAATGTATGCAAAGGGGGCGTTACCCTATTAGGGGAGCTGGGAAAATGGCGTAAGGAAATCTATGAGATTTCATTGTGCCATTTGTTACGACAATTGTAACTCCAGCTCAAGAGCAGACGTTAAAAGGGGGCTTCCCTGCAGGAGTAGCGCCAAGCTGCAGGAGTAGCGCCAATGTTTTGGTGCTAATCCTGCAGAGTACCTCTATAGCGTCATGAGAAACATTACTATTGCCCCCTACCCTGCTCCATGGTGCCCCATATTTAAAATACGGCACACACATGGTGGTGGTAGGGGAGTGCTAAGAGGCACAGGGAAAGTGGCACTGCATTTGGTGCAGCACCACTTTCCATAAATCTGCCCCTTGATCTCCTAGAGAAATTTTTTGTGGTAATTGTATTTGTAATTCAGTCCCTACTGTCTCATCAGGAATAGACAGGGCCCAGGCAGGGCTGGCTGCTTGGTTCAAAGTTTCCCTTGATGTGTTATTGTTCCAATCATTACACAAAAATCAAGCTTTTTTGGTTAAATTGTCAAGGTCTTTGACATTTTTTCTAGTTAATTTTTATAATGTTAATTTTTTTCTAGGGCTAACCCAAATTTTCGTGCTCTTTTTGATTGTATTTATGATGTAGAATCTATGTATCTTTCTCAAGATCGAGGGGCACACATTGTCCGGCCTGGAGGTTCAGGGTTGTATGTGGGTTTTGAACTTTAGGTCTCTCCCTCAGATTCAAAAACCATTGTAGACGTGAATCGGCTTAGAGACAGTAGAGGACAATGGCTTATTTATTATCTGGCTTGGTCCAATGTGTGTAATGCGTTCAAGCGGGTCTTTCCTCATTGCTGAACAACTCCTTTGTTTGTCGGCAGGGCAGGATCTTGTGTTATTGAGTGTATATTTGTTAGCAGGGGACTCCCTGACCGAGTAAGTGAGTGTACCGATATTCTCTGCTCTATTCGTGATCATAATCCACTTGTTATTACATTGTTTTGTCCAAAATCTGGTGTGCGCAACATCGCCGTGGGGTGCCCACTTGCAGCCAAGCGATGATGGGCTGATATTGGCTTGGAGGTCAGCTGATATACGCAAGATTATACATATGCTCTGTGTGGAACATTTAGGCAGGATCCTTGAATGCCTGTATGTTAGACCTGACAGCCTTAGGGTGGTCACCCCGAACGTTTGACTTACCTCCATCCACTTTTCAGACACTGTTTTTGCTTGTTTTAGGACTCTGCACACTTTACCACTGCTAAACAGTGCTAAAGTGCATATGCTCTCTCCCTTTAAACATGATGACATTGGATCATACCCTATTGGCTTATTTATTTACCTATAAGTCCCTAATAAAGTTCACTATATGTGCCCAGGGCCAGTAGATTAAATGCTACTAGTGGGCCTGAAACACTGCTTGTGCCACCCACTTAAGTAGCCTCTTAACCACGTCTCAGGCCTCCATTACATGTTTCACTGCCAGTCCGACTTGGCATTTAAAAGTACTTGCCAAGCCTAAAACTCTACACATAAGTCACCCATAAGGTAGGCCCTAGGTAACCCATAGGGCAGGGTGCTGTGTAGACAAAAGGCAGGACATGTACCTGTGTAGTTTACATATCCTGATAGTGTAAAATTCCTAAATTAGTTTTGCACTGCTGTGAGGCCTGCTCCCTTCATAGGCTAACATTACGGCTACCCTCATCTATTGTTCGAGCAGTAGCTTCTGATCTGAAAGAAGTACGAAGGTCATATTTAGTATAGCCAGAATGGTAATACAAAATCCTGCTGATGGTGAAGTTGGATTTAATATTACTAATTTAGAAATGCCACTTCTAGAAAGTGAGCATTTCTCTGCACTTAAATCCTTCTGTGCTTTACAATCCATGTCTGGCTAGGTTCAGTTGACAGCTCCTTTCTGCATTCACTTAGACAAAGCTTCACTTGCATACATGTGCATATTGAATGGGTCTTCCTGGGCTGGGAGGGTGAAGGGCCTGACACATGTAAAAAAACATTAGCCTGCCCTCACAAAAAGGACTGCCACACCCTCTAATGGGACCCTGGCAGACAGGATTGAACAGAAAGGGGATCTTGTGCACTTCTAAGCCATTCTTTGAGTCTCCCTACCTCAAAGGCACATTTGGGTATTTAAACAGGGCCTCTGTCCCTACCAACTCAGACACTTCCTGCCTCAAGAAGAGAACCTGAACCAGAACCTCAAACCTGCAAATAAGAACTGCCTGGCTGCCCAAAGGACTCACCTGACTGCTTTCTGTGAAGGACTGTGCCTTGCTGTTGCTCTCTGGCTGTGCTTTGAAGTGCTCTCTATAGGGTTGGATAGAGCTTGCCTCCTATTCCCTGAAGTCTCCGGACCAAAAAGACTTAACTCCTGCAAGAAGAACTCCCTGTGCAGCGGACATTGATGCACAGCCGGCAGAAAATGACACACAGCCTGCATCATGGTGAATAATTCACCACACGCCAAACCGGAACAACGCAGCCCGACTTCGCAAGGAGAAGATCGAAGCCACTGGAAATTTGATGCACAGCCCACTGGATCAACTCACAGCTGATCCAGAACGATGCAGCCCAACTTCCTGAGAGGAATTGACGTAGCACCTGCCGTGCGGTAGAAATTTCCAAGCAAAGCCCACTTGATCAACGTAGCCCCTGTGACTTCATCCTGTCAGTACACGATTTCAATGCATCGTCCCCGGGGTATCCAAAAACCCTGCAATCCGAAGAGGATCGAGGACCCAGCACCAGAAATCAACGCAAAGCCTTCCCTGTGTGAAAAATAAATGATGCATCACTGTGTGTGGCCTGAGAAATCGACACACACCTCCCTGTTTTCCACGCATCTCCTCCTCTGCGGTTCTTGTGGAGATTTTGAACGCAAACCAGGTACTTTGTGCTTGCAAGAGACATTTGTTGCTTTTAAGAGTCTAAAGACACTTTACATCCTTTTTACTGTGATATCTCAACATATATTTATTGCATCTTAATCGTTTTGACCTGCATTTATCCAGATAAATATTATGGGGGTCATTACAACAGTGGCGGTAAAAGCCGCTTACCGCCATGCAGAAGACCGCCAATACACCGCCGCGGCTGCGGAATTCCGCCACAGCTATTATGACACATATCTCAAATTCCGCCGAAATTCAGACAGCCACACAAGTCCGCCAAACCAAAGGTCAATGGAAAACTGGCAAAAACGAAACCTCCACCTCCACGCCAACAGAAACACGCCCATGCTATCACGACCTACGAATCCACTTGGCGGTCTTTCAACCGCGGTATTCCATTGGCGGTACACACCGTTGCGCTCAAAATACACACACATCTCCAAAACACCGCCACATTGGACAATTCCAAATACATACACCTGATACACATACACACACCACTCCCACATACCCAACACAATATAAAACACACACCCACATCACCCACAAACCCCTACGACCACAATTCACGACCGAAGGCCAGAAAGACAGAGAGCACATCAACTGAGAACCCCACCACACAGAGGCACACAACACCATCACACATACAACATTACACGCACAATACACCACACACCACTACACATTACCACACACATCAACACTGACACCACCCCACACATCACCCACACCACCCCATGTCACGCCAAAGACACCCCCGGTTTTCTGAGGAGGAGCTCAGGGTCATGGTGGAGGAAATCCTACGGGTAGAGCCACAGCTATTTGGCTCACAGGTGCAGCACACATCCATAGCCAGGAAGATGGAGCTATGGTGCAGAATAGTCGACAGGGTCAATGCTGTGGGACAGCATCCAAGAAATCGGGAGGACATCAGGAAGAGGTGGAATGACCTACAGGGGAAGGTGTGTTCAGTGGTCTCCAGGCACAACATTGCGGTTCAGCGGACTGGCGGTGGACCCCCACCTCCTCCCCCACAACTAACTGTAGGAGGCTGGACTGGCTTGTAGTGAGTACCAAGGGGTACTTACACCTTGCACCAGGCCCAGGTATCCCTTATTAGTGTATAGGGTGTCTAGCAGCTTAGGCTGATAGATAATGGTAGCTTAGCAGAGCAGCTTAGGCTGAACTAGGAGACGAGTGAAGCTCCTACAGTACCACTAGTGTCACTTGCACAATATCATAAGAAAACACAATACACAGATATACTAAAAATAAAGGTACTTTATTTTTATGACAATATGCCAAACTATCTCAGAGTGTACCCTCAGTATGAGGATAGCAAATATACACAAGATATATGTACACAATACTAAAAATATGCAGTATAGTCTTAGAAAACAGTGCAAACAATGTATAGTTACAATAGGAGGCAATGGGGACACATAGGGATAGGGGCAACACAAACCATATACTCCAAAAGTGGAATGCGAACCACGAATGGACCCCAAACCTATGTGACCTTGTAGAGGGTCGCTGGGACTATTAGAAAATAGTAAGGGTTAGAAAAATAGCCCACCCCAAGAACCTGAAAAGTGAGTGCAAAGTGCACTAAAGTTCCCCAAAGGACATAGAAGTTGTGATAGGGGAATTCTGCAGGAAAGACACAAACCAGCAATGCAACAACGATGGATTTCCAGTCGAAGGTACCTGTGGAACAAGGGGACCAAGTCCAAAAGTCACAAGCAAGTCGGAGATGGGCAGATGCCCAGGAAATGCCAGCTGTGGGTGCAAAGAAGCTGCTACTGGACAGTAGAAGCTGAGGATTCTGCAGGAACGACAAGGGCTAGAGACTTCCCCTTTGGAGGATGGATCCCCCACGCAGTGGAGAGTCGTGCAGAAGTGTTTTCCTGAAGAAAGACTGCCAACAAGCCTTGCTAGATGCAAATCGTGCGGTTAGGGTTTTTTGGATGCTGCTGTGGCCCAGGAGGGACCAGGATGTCGCCAATTGCATCTGGGGACAGAGGGGGCATCGAGCAAGACAAGAAGCCCACTCAGAAGCAGGCAGCACCCACAGAAGTGCCAGAACAGGCACTATAAAGAGGATTGAAATGGTGCTCACCCGAAGTTGCACAAAGGGGTCCCACGTCGCCGGAGGGCCACTTAGAAAGTGGTGCAATGCAGGTTAGAGTGCCGTGGACCCAGGCTTGGCTGTGCACAAAGGATTTCCGCCAGAAGTGCACAGAGGCCGGAGTAGCTGCAAAAGTCACGGTTCCCAGCAATGCAGTTTGGCGTGGGGAGGCAAGGACTTACCTCCACCAAACTTGGACTGAAGAGTCACTGGACTGTGGGAGTAACTTGGACACAGTTGCTGGATTCAAGGGACCTCGCTCATCGTGCTGAGAGGGGACCCAGGGGACCGGTGATGCAGTTCTTTGGTGCCTGCGGTAGCAGGGGGAAGATTCCGTCGACCCACGGGAGATTTCTTTGGAGCTTCTAGTGCAGAGAGGAGGCAGACTACCCCCACAGCATGCACCACCAGGAAAACAGTCGAGAAGGCGGCAGGATCAGCGTTACAGAGTTGCAGTAGTCGTCTTAGCTACTTTGTTGCAGTTTTGCAGGCTTCCAGCGCGGTAAGCAGTCGATTCCTTGGCAGAAGGTGAAGAGAGAGATGCAGAGGAACTCTGATGAGCTCTTGCATTCGTTATCTAAGGAAATCCCCAAAGCAGAGACCCTAAATAGCCAGAAAAGAGGGTTTGGCTACTTAGGAGAGAGGATAGGCTAGCAACACCTGAATGAGCCTATCAGAAGGAGTCTCTGATGTCACCTGCTGGCCCTGGCCACTCAGAGCAGTCCAGTGTGCCAGCAGCACCTCTGTTTCCAAGATGGCAGAGGTCTGGAGCACACTGGAGGAGCTCTGGGCACCTCCCAGGGGAGGTGCAGGTCAGGGGAGTGGTCACTCCCCTTTCCTTTGTCCAGTTTCACGCCAGAGCAGGGCTGAGGGGTCCCTGAACCGGTGTAGACTGGCTTATGCAGAAATGGGCACCATCTGTGCCCATGAAAGCATTTCCAGAGGCTGGGGGATGCTACTCCTCCCCTGCCTTCACACCATTTTCCAAAGGAAGAGGGTGTAACACCCTCTCTCTGAGGAAGTCCTTTGTTCTGCCATCCTGGGCCAGGCTTTCTGGACCCCAGGAGGGCAGAAACCTGTCTGAGGGGTTGGCAGCAGCAGCAGCTGCAGTGAAACACCTGAAAAGGCAGTTTAGCAGTACCAGGGTCTGAGCTACAGACCCGTGGGATCATGGGATTGTGCCAACAATGCCAGGATGGCATAGAGGGGGCAATTCCATGATCTTAGACATGTTACATGGCCATTTTCGGAGTTACCATTGTTAAGCTACACTTAGGTAGTCACCTATGTGTAGTGCACGCGTGTAATGGTGTCCCCGCACTCACAAAGTCCGGGGAATTTGCCCTGAACAATGTGGGGGCACCTTGGCTAGTGCCAGGGTGCCCACACACTAAGTGACTTTGCACCTAACCTTTACCAGGTAAAGGTTAGACATATAGGTGACTTATAAGTTACTTAAGTGCATTGGTAAATGGCTGTGAAATAACGTGGACGTTATTTCACTCAGGCTGCAGTGGCAGGCCTGTATAGTATTTGTCAGAGCTCCCTATGGGTGGCAAAAGAAATGCTGCAGCCCATAGGGATCTCCTGGAACCCCAATACCCTGGGTACCTCAGTACCATATGCTAGGGAATTATAAGGGTGTTCCAGTATGCCAATGTGAATTGGTGAAATTGGTCACTAGCCTGTTAGTGACAATTTGGAAAGAAATGAGAGAGCATAACCACTGAGGTTCTGGATAGCAGAGCCTCAGTGAGACAGTTAGTCATAACACAGGAAACACTTTCAGGCACACTTATGAGCACTGGGGCCCTGGCTGGCAGGGTCCCAGTGACACATACAACTAAAACAACATATACACAGTGAAAAATGGGGGTAACATGCCAGGCAAGATGGTACTTTCCTACACAAACCCCCCCCAAACGAAGGACAATAAGACTAGTCATTCTCTGATGGGTCTTCATTGTCTAAGTGGAAATATCTGGAGAGTCCATCTGCATTGGAGTGGGTACTCCCAGGTCTATGTTCCACTGTATAGTCCATTCCCTGTAGGGATATGGACCACCTCAACAATTTAGGATTTTCACCTTTCATTTGTTTTAGCCAAAGTAGAGGTTTGTGGTCTGTCTGAACAATGAAGTGAGTGCCAAACAGGTATGGCCTCAACTTCTTCAGTGCCCAGACCACAGCAAAGTCCTCCCTCTCAATGGCAGACCAACGCTTTTCTCTAGGGGTCAACCTACTACTAATAAAAGCAACAGGTTGATCCTGGCCCTCAGAATTAAGTTGTGATAGGACTGCCCCTACTCCTAATTCAGATGCATCAGTTTGGACATAGAATTTTTTTAGAGTAACAAGGGCTTTTCAGGACAGGTGCAGAGCACATGGCCTGCTTCAGCTCCTCAAAAGCTTTCTGACAGTTTGCTGTCCATAATACCTTCTTAGGCATTTTCTTGTATGTGAGGCCATTAAGAGGGGCTGCAATGGAGCCATAGTTCTTGATGAACCTCCTGTAGTACCCAGTGAGGCCTAAAAAGGCTCTCACCTGAGTCTGATTAGTAGGGGGAACCCAATCAATAATTGTTTGGATTTTCCCCTGAAGTGGTGCAATCTGTTCTCCACCAACCAGGTGTCCCAGATAAATCACCTTCCCCTGCCCTATCTGGCACTTTGAAGCCTTGATAGTGAGGCCTGCCTTTTGCAGGGCCTCTAAAACTTTCCATAGGTGGACCAGGTGATCATCCCAGCTGGAGCTAAAGACAGCTATATCGTCCAAATATGCTGCACTGAAAGCTTCCAGCCCTTGCAGGACTGTGTTCACCAACCTTTAAAAAGTGGCAGGTAAATTTTTCAATCCAAAAGGCATTACTGTAAACTGGTAATGTCCTCCAATGGTTGAAAATGCAGTTTTAGCTTTAGCATCTTCTGATAATTTGATCTGCCAATACCCTGCAGTCAAATCAAAAGTGCTTAGATACTTGGCAGATGCCAGTGTATCTATGAGCTCATCTGCCCTGGGTATAGGGTGAGCATCAGTTTTGGTTACCTGGTTGAGACCTCTGTAATCTACACAAAACCGCATTTCCTTCTTTCCATCCTTGGAATGAGGTTTTGGTACAAGTACCACAGGAGAGGCCCATGGACTTTCAGAGTGCTCAACCACTCCCAGTTCTAACATTTTCTGCACATCTTGCTTTATGCAGTCTCTGACATGGTCAGGCTGCCTATAGATTTTACTTTTGACAGGCAAGCTGTCTCCATTATCTATAGTGTGCTCACACCAAGAAGTGGTACCTGGCACAGTAGAGAAGAGTTCAGAAAACTGACCCAGGAGATTAATGCAGTGGTCTTTCTTCTCAGCAGTAAGACAATCTGCCAGTACAACACCTTCCACCAGAGCATCTTGTTCAGTGGAAGAGAAGAGATCAGGTCGAGGATCACTGTCTTCTTCCTGTCCCTCATCAGTTACACGAGCAGGGTGAGATCAGCCCTGTCATAGTAGGGTTTCAGGAGATTGACATGGAGCACCCTAAGGGGACTCCTGGCAGTGCCTAAGTCAACTAAATAGGTGACTTCACCCTTTTTCTCAACAATTGTGTGAGGTCCACTCCATTTATCTTGGAGTGCTCTTGGGGCCACAGGCTCCAAGACCCACACTTTCTGCCCTGGTTGGTACTGAAGCAAAACAGCCTTCTGGTCATGCCATTGCTTCTGGAGCTCTTGGCTGGCCTGAAGGTTTTTACTGGCCTTTTTCATGTACTCAGCCATCCTTGATCTGAGGCCAAGTACATAATCCACAATATCTTGTTTTGGAGCTTTTAAAGGTTGTTCCCAACCCTCCTTGACAAGTGTTAGTGGACCCCTAACAGGGTGTCCAAAGAGGAGTTCAAAGGGGCTGAAGCCCACTCCTTTCTGGGGTACCTCCCTGTAGGCAAAAAGGAGGCATGGTAAAAGGATATCCCATCTCCTGCAGAGTTTCTCAGGGAGTCCCATAATCATGCCTTTGAGAGTTTTGTTAAATCTCTCCACCAGTCCATTTGTTTGTGGATGATAGGGTGTGGTGAACTTGTATGTCACCCCACACTCCTTCCACATGGCCTTCAAGTAAGCAGACATGAAATTGCTTCCTCTGTCTGAAACTACCTCTTTTGGGAAGCCCACCCTGGAAAAGATTCCCAGGAGGGCCTTTGCCACTGCAGGAGCTGTAGTGGTCCTTAGAGGAATTGCTTCAGAATATCTGGTGGCATGGTCCACTACCACCAAGATAAACCTATTGCCTGAAGCAGTAGGAAGGTCAAGGGGGCCAACTGTGTCAACCCCTACCCTTTGAAAGGGAACCCCAACCACAGGCAGTGGAATAAGGGGTGCCTATGGAGTGCCACCTGTCTTGCCACTGGCTTGACAGGTTTCACAGGACTTACAAAAATCTTTTGTGTCCTCAGACATTCTAGGACAATGAAACAAGGGAACAAGCCTGTCCCAAGTTTTCATTTGGCCCAAATGTCCAGCAAGGGGAATGTTGTGAGCAAGAGTTAGGAGGAACTTTCTGTACTCCTGAGGAATCACCAATCTCCTGGCAGCTCCAGGTTTTGGATCCCTTGCTTCAGTGTACAAGAGGTTGTCCTCCCAGTAAACTCTGTGAGAGTCACTGACATCCCCATTTGCTTGTTTGACAGCTTGCTGTCTTAGACTCTCTAGTGTGGGACAGGTCTGCTGTGCCACACTCAGCTCCTCCCTCGCAGGCCCCCCTTCACCCAAAAGCTCAGCAGTGTCTGCTTCCAGCTCCTCTGGTGTAGGTTCTGCACAGGGTGGAAATTCTTCTTCCTCAGAAGTAGAATCCACTGTAGAGGGAGGGATAGTAGGTAGTGCTTTACTTCTACTAGCCCTAGCTTTAGGGAGCACTTGGTCCATTGTTCCAGGATCCAAGTCACCATGTCCTTTTTGCTTTTTGGCCTGAGCCCTGGTCAAAGCAAAAATATGCCCTGGAATGCCCAGCATTGCTGCATGAGCCTCCAACTCCACTTCTGCCCAAGCTGATGTCTCTAAATCATTCCCTAATAGACAGTCTACAGGTAAATCTGAGGCAACCACAACTTTCTTTGGGCCACTAACCCCCCCCCAGTTGAGATTTACAACAGCCATGGGGTGGCTAAGGGTGTTGTTGTGAGCATCGGTTACTTGGTACTGGTGACCAAGTAGGTGTTGTTCAGGGTGGACCAGTTTCTCTATCACCATTGTGACACTGGCACCTGTGTCCCAGTAGGCCTGAACCTCAACACCATTTATTAGGGGTAGTTGCTTGTACTTATTCATGTTAAGGGGACAAGCAACCAAGGTGGCTAAATCAATAGCCCCCTCAGAGACTAACACAGCCTCTGTGGTCTCCCTAATCAGACCAACCCCAACTAAGTTACCAAAGGTGAGCCCAGCTACTCCCTTAGATTGGCTATTAGTAGGTTTGCTCCCACCACCACTGCTATTAGTAGGGACACTAGGTGTAGCAGTAGGGGTTGTAGTGGTAGGAGGCTTGATGCTTTTCTTTGGACAACTGGGATCTGTTGTCCAATGGCCTTTTATTTTACAGAAATAGCACCATGGTTTCTTTTCTTTGTTTTGATTGGAAGAGGATTTGGACCCACCACCCCCACCAGATTGTTTTTGTGGGCCTGATGAAGACTCATTTTTAGATATGTCCCCACCCTTGTCAGAAGACTTATCATCCTTCTTCTTATTGCCATCTTTGTCACCCCCTGTATGAACTTTTCTGTTCACCCTTGTTCTGACCCATTTGTCTGCCTTCTTTCCCAATTCTTGGGGAGAGGTCAGATCAGAGTCCACCAAGTACTGGTGCAACAAATCAGACACACAATTATTAAGAATATGCTCTCTCAGGATCAAGTTATACAGGCTTTCATAATCAGTAACTTTACTGCCATGTAACCACCCCTCCAAGGCCTTCACTGAGTGGTCAACAAAATCAACCCAGTCTTGTGAAGACTCCTTTTTGGTCTCTCTGAACTTCATCCTGTACTGTTCAGTGGTTAAGCCATAAGCATCCAGGAGTGCATTCTTAAGAACTGTAAAATTATTGGCATCACTTTCTTTCACAGTAAGGAGCCTATCCCTACCCTTTCCACTAAATGATAGCCATAGGATAGCAGCCCACTGCCTTTGAGGGACATCCTGTACAACACAGGCCCTCTCAAGTGCAGCAAACCACTTGTTAATGTCATCCTCCTCCTTATAAGGGGGAACTATCTTGTGCAGATTCCTAGAATCATGCTCTTTTGCAGGATGACTATTGGGAATACTGCTGCTGCCACCATGGGTTTCTAAACCCAGTTTCTGTCTTTCCTTCTCTACTTCTAAAGACTGTCTATCCAAATCCAGCTGTTGCTTCTTGAGCTTCAGTCTGGTTTGTTCCACTCTCAATCTATTGAGCTCCCTTTCTAACAATCTGTCATCAGGGTGGGTGGGAGGGACATGCCTTGAAACAGAAGTATGATGAGAAAGGACAGAAGGAGACCCATCCCTTACAGAAGGAATCCTAACAGCTTGGTTAACAGAAACATCACTTCTACTGTGGTGAGAAGGAATACTCTTGCTATGATGTGAAACAACACTATCAGTATGGTGTGAATCTACATCAGTACCAACTATGCTAGGCTGTCTAGTAATGGGCAGGCTAGGAAGTTTCTTTCCTGAATCTTTTTCTAGGGGAGTCCCTGGATCAGATTGTGAACCATTAGCTACTTTTTCAAAAGAGTGGGCCCCTTTGGCTTTATCCTGTTCTATAAGCATGTTAACCAACAATTCTCTGGGGGGATTCTTCCCTACACTCAAACCTCTCTCTATGCAGAGACTCCTTGCTCCTTTCCAGCTAAGGTGATCATATGCAAGTTTGGACAGATCAACAGTTTGGCCTGTACCAAACATTTTAGAAAGAGTTTAAGTGACAGAAAAAGAGAGAAAAAGTTTTTCAGAACTTTTAGAAAGACAGAAAAAAAAACTTTTAAAACTTTTTAAGAACTTTTAGAAAGTTTAGAGGTACTTTTCAGCACTTAGAAAAGAGTGAAAAGAGGAAATGCAAAACTTTTTGGTTAGGTGTACATACACTGAACTTGTTTTGTATATTTTTCTCTTATGAAAAGTACAATGACAAGAGTGGTAAGTAGTCTCAAAGCACTTATCCCACCGCTGCACAACCAATGTAGGAGGCTGGACTGGCTTGTAGTGAGTACCAAGGGGTACTTACACCTTGCACCAGGCCCAGGTATCCCTTATTAGTGTATAGGGTGTCTAGCAGCTTAGGCTGATAGATAATGGTAGCTTAGCAGAGCAGTTTAGGCTGAACTAGGAGACGAGTGAAGCTCCTACAGTACAACTAGTGTCACTTGCACAATATCATAAGAAAACACAATACACAGATATACTAACAATAAAGGTACTTTATTTTTATGACAATATGCCAAAGTATCTCAGAGTGTACCCTCAGTATGAGGATAGCAAATATACATAAGATATATGTACACAATACCAAAAATATGCAGTATAGTCTTAGAAAACAGTGCAAACAATGTATAGTTACAATAGGATGCAATGGGGACACATAGGGATAGGGGCAACACAAACCATATACTCCAAAAGTGGAATGCGAACCTCGAATGGACCCCAAACCTATGTGACCTTGTAGAGGGTCGCTGGGACTATTAGAAAATAGTAAGGGTTAGAAAAATAGCCCACCCCAAGACCCAGAAAAGTGAGTGCAAAGTGCACTAAAGTTCCCCAAAGGACATAGAAGTTGTGATAGGGGAATTCTGCAGGAAGGACACAAACCAGCAATGCAACAACGATGGATTTCCAGTCGAGGGTACCTGTGGAACAAGGGGACCAAGTCCAAAAGTCACAAGCAAGTCGGAGATGGGCAGATGCCCAGGAAATGCCAGCTGTGGGTGCAAAGAAGCTGCTACTGGACAGTAGAAGCTGAGTATTCTGCAGGAACGACAAGGGCTAGAGACTTCCCCTTTGGAGGATGGATCCCCCACGCCGTGGAGAGTCGTGCAGAAGTGCTTTCCTGAAGAAAGATCGCCAACAAGCCTTGCTAGCTGCAAATCGTGCGGTTAGGGTTTTTTGGATGCTGCTGTGGCCCAGGAGGGACCAGGATGTCGCCAATTGCGTCTGGGGACAGAGGGGGCGTCGAGCAAGACAAGGAGCCCTCTCAGAAGCAGGCAGCACCCGCAGAAGTGCCAGAACAGGCACTACAAAGAGGAGTGAAACGGTGCTCACCTGAAGTTGCACAAAGGGGTCCCACGTCGCCGGAGGGCCACTTAGAAAGTCGTGCAATGCAGGTTAGAGTGCCATGGACCCAGGCTTGGCTGTGCACAAAGGATTTCCGCCAGAAGTGCACAGAGACCGGAGTAGCTGCAAAAGTCACGGTTCCCAGCAATGCAGGCTGGCGTGGGGAGGCAAGGACTTACCTCCACCAACCTTGGACTGAAGAGTCACTGGACTGTGGGAGTCACTTGGACACAGTTGCTGGATTCAAGGGACCTCGCTCGTCGTGCTGAGAGGGGACCCAGGGGACCGGTGATGCAGTTCTTTGGTGCCTGCGGTAGCAGGGGGAAGATTCCGTCGACCCACGGGAGATTTCTTCGGAGCTTCTAGTGCAGAGAGGAGGCAGACTACCCCCACAGCATGCACCACCAGGAAAACAGTCGAGAAGGCGGCAGGATCAGCGTCACAGAGTTGCAGTAGTCGTCTTAGCTACTTTGTTGCATTTTTGCAGGCTTCCAGCGCGGTCAGCAGTCGATTCCTTGGCAGAAGGTGAAGAGAGAGATGCAGAGGAACTCTGATGAGCTCTTGCATTCGTTATCTAAGGAAATCCCCAAAGCAGAGACCCTAAATAGCCAGAAAAGAGGGTTTGGCTACTTAGGAGAGAGGATAGGCTAGCAACACCTGAAGGAGCCTATCAGAAGGAGTCTCTGACGTCACCTGCTGGCCCTGGCCACTCAGAGCAGTCCAGTGTGCCAGCAGCACCTCTGTTTCCAAGATGGCAGAGGTCTGGAGCATACTGGAGGAGCTCTGGGCACCTCCCAGGGGAGGTGCATGTCAGGGGAGTGGTCACTCCCCTTTCCTTTGTCCAGTTTCGCGCCAGAGCAGGGCTGAGGGGTCCCTGAACCGGTGTAGACTGGCTTATGCAGAAATGGGCACCATCTGTGCCCATGAAAGCATTTCCAGAGGCTGGGGGAGGCTTCTCCTCCCCTGCCTTCACACCATTTTCAAAAGGGAGAGGGTGTAACACCCTCTCTCTGAGGAAGTCCTTTGTTCTGCCATCCTGGGCCAGGCCTGGCTGGACCCCAGGAGGGCAGAAACCTGTCTGAGGGGTTGGCAGCAGCAGCAGCTGCAGTGAAACCCCTGAAAAGGCAGTTTGGCAGTACCAGGGTCTGAGCTACAGACCCGTGGGATCATGGGATTGTGCCAACAATGCCAGGATGGCATAGAGGGGGCAATTCCATGATCTTAGACATGTTACATGGCCATATTCGGAGTTACCATTGTTAAGCTACACATAGGTAGTGACCTATGTGTAGTGCACGCGTGTAATGTCCCCGCACTCACAAAGTCCGGGGAATTTGCCCTGAACAATGTGGGGGCACCGTGGCTAGTGCCAGGGTGACCACACACTAAGTAACTTTGCACCTAACCTTTACCAGGTAAAGGTTAGACATATAGGTGACTTATAAGTTACTTAAGTGCAGTGGTAAATGGCTGTGAAATAACGTGGACGTTATTTCACTCAGGCTGCAGTGGCATGCCTGTGTAGTATTTGTCAGAGCTCCCTATGGGTGGCAAAATAAATGCTGCAGCCCATAGGGATCTCCTGGAACCCCAATACCCTGGGTACCTCAGTACCATATACTAGGGAATTATAAGGGTGTTCCAGTATGCCAATGTGAATTGGTGAAATTGGTCACTAGCCTGTTAGTGACAATTTGGAAAGAAATGAGAGAGCATAACCACTGAGGTTCTGGATAGCAGAGCCTCAGTGAGACAGTTAGTCATAACACAGGTAACACTTTCAGGCACACTTATGAGCACTGGGGCCCTGGCTGGCAGGGTCCCAGTGACACATACAACTAAAACAACATATATACAGTGAAAAATGGGGGTAACAGGCCAGGCAAGATGTTACTTTCCTACACTAACAACATGGGAGGAGCAAGTCTTGACCATCATGCATCCAGAGGGCCTCGGAGGAGTCGGTGGAGGAATGGACACTGGTAAGTCAAATCTTAACTATCATATCCCCCACCCTACCTGCATGCTATCACACACCCCAACCCTCACCCCTTCTCCTATCACTACAACTCCTCACTAATAACATAAACCACCCATCCCAACACCAAGCCCTGCATGACACAACTAAGCATGGTCACCCCTCACCAAAGCATGCTCACTGCACATACACATAACAACCCCCTAACCATCATCACACAAACCCCCACACAGGAATGCTTGCACTGGGGTACACACCCACCCACCCATTGCACACCATTACATACACACATGCAATAATCATGATCTTATGTCCCTGCAGGACCACTAAGGAACGTCACCACACCGGAGGGTCCAGACAACTCCACTCCACCCACAGAAGAGGCCCACAGTGACGATAGCTGCTCTGCCCTACTGGATCCTGATGACCAGCCCGGACCATCGTGGGCCTCGGGACAGTCAGTTCCCCTTGCACAGGCACAGCCCAACACTGACCTTCCACCCTCTGGTAACTACAGCACAGCACCCACCGAGCGGGCCCATACCTCCGTACCCAGGACACGTCAATCAGCGGTGTGTCCACCACTACAGGAAACCCAGGATAACCCACCACCCCAAGAAAATCAATGACCTGGGGGCAGTGGTAGTGGGCACACGGTCCAGGGGACGGAGGCACAGGAACACAGGGGAACTGGGAGGGCTGCTGTGCGACAGGGGGCGGACAGGCCAAGGGAACCCACTCTCCACAAGGCCCTCTCCTCCATCATGGGGGCATACCACCACTCCCAGGAGACGATGGCTACGGTCCTGGCCAAGTTTCAGGAGACCCAGCGCCTGCAGGAGGAACAGTATTTGGGGTTCAGGGAGGAACTCAGGAACATCAGCTCCGCCCTGGGCACCATCGTAGGGGTGCTGAAGGACATACAGAACATCATTAGGGACACCGTGGCACTCCAAAGGGCCCCTGACACTAGCATGGACGATGAACTGCCCACCACCTCCGCCGGCACTAGTGGACAGGACGCCCAGCCACAGGACCACCACACCAGCACCCCACCCCCTGCAGACGGACAACCACCACGCAAGCGGTCCCTCAGATCCAGGAACAGGACAGAGCAAGATGGCAAGTCCCCCGCCAGGAAAAGAGACCACCCTGATTGTCCTCCCACTGTCCCACTTTGTTACCCTGTCCATACTTAAACTGCCCCATCTTCACTTCCTATGCCCATATGGGCAGTGCACCTGTGTGACCGTCACCCATCACCATATAACAACCCCACTCCATTTTTGAGCACTTCAATAAACACCCTTGAACCACCCAAAAATCTGGAGTCGGTCTGTGATTTGGAAAATATGTATTATCAATGACCGTGTCATAATGTGTTTCCAATTGTAAAGCCAACATACCTATGTCACACATCACAAGTCCTTGAAGGATGCAAGCAGATGACACACGTTGGTAACCACACCTGTGAAACCATAATAGAAAGGTACAACTCAGTGACCATATACTGCTATTAAATGACATACGGGATAGAGGTAGACGTGTGAAAGTTAATTGAATGGTATAAATGAATATGTTCTCACCTGTGTGTCACTGGAAATATTGCTGTATGACTGACTCCATGATGTCGATGTCTTCTTCCTCAGCTTCCTCCTCATCACTGTCCACAGGCTCCACAGCTGCCACAACACCGTCATCTGGACCACCCTCCCGCAGAAAAGGCTCCTGGCGTCGCAAAGCAAGATTGTGAAGCATCAAGCAGGCGATGATGATCTGGCATACCTTCTTCGGTGAGTAGAATAGGGAACCACCTGTCATATGGAGGCACCTGAACCTGGCCTTCAGGAGGCCGAAGGTGCATTTGATCACCCTCCTAGTCCGCCCATGGGCCTCATTGTAGCGTTCCTCTGCCCTGGTACTGGGATTCCTCACTGGGGTCAATAGCCAGGACAGGTTGGGGTAACCAGAGTCCCCTAATAGCCACACCCGGTGCCTCTGGAGTTGACCCATCATATAAGGGATGCTGCTATTCCGCAGGATGTAGGCGTCATGCACTGAGCCAGGGAACATAGCATTTACCTGCGAGATGTACTGGTCTGCCAAACATACCATCTGTGCATTCATAAAATGATAACTATTCCTGTTCCTGTACACCTGTTCACTCCTGTGGGGGGGGGAGGGAACCAGAGCTACATGGGTCCCATCAATGGCACCTATGATGTTAGGGATATGTCCCAGGGCATAGAAGTCACCTTACACTGTAGCCAAATCCTCCACATCAGGGAAAACAATGTATCTCCTTACGTGTTTCAGCAGGGCAGCCAACACTCTGGACAACACGTTGGAAAACATAGGCTGGGACATCCCTGATGCCATGGTCACTGTTGTCTGAAAAGACCCACTAGCAAGGAAATGGAGCACTGACAGCACCTGCATGTCAGGGGGGATTCCAGTGGGATGGCGGATTGGTGACACCAGGTCTGGCTCCAACTGGGTACATAGTTCATGGATAGTGGCACAGTCAAACCTGTAGGTGAAATTAAATGTCGCTCCTCCATTGTCAACAGGTCCGCCAGCGGTCGGTACACCGGAGGATTCCACCATCTTCTCAAATGTCCCAGCTGACGGTGCCTAGGAAGGACAACAGCGACCACAGAGTCAACAAATTTCCAGGTATGTACCCACAGATACACAGAACACGACACAAAACACTTCCTGTATGTGTGTTGAGTGTAGGCCTAGCTATGTGTGACGCAGTAGTAAATGAAGCCATGTGGGCCCCTGAAATGGCGGCTGCCTGACCTTCAAACTGGGACAATGGGAATGTGAGTTCACTGCGCTGGCATTGTACCCCATCGTGGTAGGCGGTTGTAGACCGCGGCGCAATGCTGCATTGGTTAACATTGGACCCTATTTGTGTTCAGCCAATCCCACTTCACATCTCATCAATCAGAGAAGGGCACTACAGAGCTGAACTTGACAACTTTCAGGTAGAGATTTGAAACTCTTTACCTGAATTAGTTACATTAAATCGAACAATTGCAATCTGTGGGATGTATTATTATAACAATTAATTTAATACAAAACTCAGGGCATCTGGCACTTAAAGGGACTTTGTTAATTTAAAATAAAGTCTCCCCATTTTAGCCTATGGAGACCGTTCACTACAGTTAGGGAAAAACACATTTGGCTATTTTACCTCACAGGGCTCATAAAACTATTTTTATAGGGTCCCTTCTAGGGGCAGATGGGGCACACAGTAGGGGTAACTTATATCTAGAAATAAGGTAGTTTAAGACTTTTGAAGTACTTTCAATTCCAAAGTCGATTTTGCATATAACTTTAATTTGAAGGCAGCCAGCAAGGCAGGCCTGCCTTTAAAATTACCCTGGGCATCTCAGCAGTGCACCTACGGGGCACTACCTATGCTGAGGCCCCTAAACCTACATACCCTACCATATACTTGGGACTTATAGGTAGGTTGCCAAGTATAATTAGCCTAATTTGCATATCCACTTTACACATAGCACTGGCCATGGGGCTGGTAATCAGTACAGAGGGCACCATCAGAGTCAGGAAAACACCAGCAAAAAGTGAAATATGGGGGCAAAAAGATAGGGGGGCTCAGCAATATGCCCTGTTTTCTCACACACAGTGACATTTAGGCTGGGACATAGGGTGCGGGAGGCAGCGCTGATGGCTGGGGGTGAGGATCAAACCAACTGTTAAGGGGAAGACGTGCCCCTGCCCTTTATATGCAGCTTCCAGGCCTTATTTTGTTCCTTTGCTGATTTTATGAGCAGCTTGGGGTTGTGAATGAACAAAGCATTTGTGATGCCATGTGGGAGGAAGCCAGTGAAACTTTGACGTTTTGTATTTCAGGGTAATTCCCTATGCCATTCATGAAGAATTGGGGCTGCTGTATGTGGACGATGCCACTAAGTTGGCTCCCCTGATTTTATGGTGCTCTTTTTGGCAAAACCAGAAGGCCTTGCTGAATGGAGATGTAATACTGTACTGTCTTGGCTGTGACATAAGCCTTTACATTCCATGGTTAAGATATGTGAGGGATACGTGTCAGAAGCTGGGCATGCCAGTTATATTTAACTTGCTTGGTCAGCTTACGGCAATGGGTAATAAATTGTTCAAAGTTGCCTTTACGGAACTTGTGGTGAAGGAAAGGGAGGCCTGTGAAATGAAGAAACCTGTACGTAAACAGCACATGTCTGTACAACAACTTTGGGCTTGAAACCATAATTGGGTTTGGTCCCCAGTAGGTTCAGGTTGGGTCAGATGAGGTGTCAACTTTCTTTTCCTTTTTCTGTGGTTTTTTTTTAACAGTTATATCAGAATGGGGTACTTGAATCTCCTGACACATCACAGCCCTTGTGTATCAACATTCCCTCCTGACTCTTACAGTTTGGTTTGGTGTTGCTTCATGCCTTAAACATGCATTGCAGCATCAAAATCAAAATAAAGTTGATGATGATGAGTGTTTAAATGGGTTTGTGAGTGGTTTTCTGGGTCTCTTACTGGGTGTATGAGTGGTTGTTTGGTATCTGAGTGGCTATGTAATAGTCTTCTCGGTTTCTGATTGGGTGTGTGAGTGGTTTTGTGGTGTGCATGTTGGTGTTTGAGTTTATGAGTGGGTATAGGAGTGCATGTGTGAGTCTGTGTGTGGGTGTGCGAGTGGTTTTCTGGGTCTCCGAGCAGATGTATCAGTGACTGTATGGGTATGTGAGTGACTGTATGGATGTGTGACTTCATGTGGAAGTGGCTGTATAGGTGTGTGAGTGGTTGTGTTTTCTGCGTCTCTCAGAGGATGTTTGAGTAGTTGTGTGGGTGTGTAAGTGGATGTTTCAGTGTGTGATATGTCTATGAGTGAATATGTAAGTGACTATGTGGGCCTGTCAGTGTTGTGTCAGTTGCTGCATGGGTGTCTGAGGGGGTGTCAGTGATTTTGATGTATGGGTGTGTGAGTGGGTTGTGGGGTTATTAGCAGCTTTCCCTCACTGCAAGCAAAGTATTTGCTGTAACTTAGTTGGAGCTGTCAGCTCCTGCCAAGTCACAGCAAACAGCTATGTCCCAGGGGTGGGAACCCCGTAACATAACAGGAGCCAGCCACGGGGGTGGTGGTCCCCAGTGCCATCAGTGGTTCTGTAAGGAGGGCCACATGACCCTCCTCCAACATCAATAGCCCTGAGGAGGTGGTGGTCCCTGGTGTTGCGAGGGGGCCAGGTGGTCCCACACATTCGTTTTACACATGTATTCTGGGAGGTGGCAGTCCCCAGGGCTGTGGGGGGCCAGGCAGCCCCTCCACATTAGTTGTACACATGAGCCCGAAGGAGTTGGCAATCAGTGGGGCTGTGGGGGGGGCAGGCAGCCCCTCCACATTAGTTGTACACATGAGCCTGAGGGAGTCGGCAATCCGTGGCGCTGTGGGGAGCCAGGCAGCCCCTCCACATTAGTTGTACACATGTGCCCCAGGGATGTGGATACCCCGGGGGCTAAGGGGGCATCCTAGGATCCATCTGCATTAGTTTTACACATGTGCCCTGAGAAGGTGGAGGTCGCCGGGGCTTCAGGGGTGCCAGGCAGCCCCTTCAATCATTTTAGAGAAGTGCTAGGGGATATGGTGGTCCAAATGCAATGGAGGTGGGTAGACCGTCTGCATTTGTTTTACACATGTGCCCCAGGGAGGTGGTCCCAGGGGTGGGCACCCTGGGACATAGTAGGACCCTGCTTAGGTGGTGGCTGTCCTCAGGCCATCAGTGGCTCTTTAAGGGGAGCCACATGTCCCTGCTGCAACATCAATAGCCCTGGGGAGGTGGTGGTCCCCGGGACTCTGGGGGGGCCAGGTGTCCCCCTGCATTAGTTTTACACTTGTGCCCTGGGGTGGTGGCAGTACCCTGGGGTTTTGGGGTGGCCATGCATATATTAGTTTTAGATAAGTGCCCAGGGAGGTGGCAGTCCCTGGGGGGGCAGGCATCTCCCCGCATTAGTTGTACACATGCCCCAGGAAGGTGGCAAACCCCGAGCTGAGGGGGAGCCGCTGGGCCCTCCTGTAGTCGTTTACACATGTACCCTGGGGAGGTGGTGGTCCATGGTGTTTCGGGGGGGGGGGGGCAGGCGGTCCCCACATTAGTTTTAGAGAAGTGCCAGGGGAGGTGGCTGTCCCAGGGCTATGGGGGAGCCGGGCAGACCCTCTGCATTTGTTGTATACATGTGCCCCATGGAGGTGGTAGCCACTTGGTCCACTGCATTCATTTTAGAGATGGGACACAGGGAGGTGGCTGCAGGGGGGGGTGGAGCATCCCTCCGTATTACCTTTACACATGTAGTCCCAGGAGGTGCGGCCCCGGGGCTGCGTGGGAGCTTCACGGTCCCCTGCATTAGTTTTATACATGTACCCCAGGGAGGTGACAGTCACTGGGGCTGCCGGGGGCCACACAGCCCCTGCTTAGTTTTACACATGTTCCCTCAGAGAGGTGGTAGTCCCCAGGGTATGGGGAGCCAGGTAGATCCTCTGCATTAGTTTCACACATGCACCCCAGAAAAGTGTTGGTCCCCAGGACTGTGGGAGGCCATGTAGCCCCATGCATTAGTTTTAGTAAAGTGCCCTGGAGAGGTGGCAGTCTCTCAGGCTGCAGGAAGGCTGGCACCCCCTGCATTAGTTTTACACACGTGCTGTGGGGAGGTGGTGGTCCCTGGGGCTGCTGGGAAGTCTCACTGCCTCCCTTCATTAGATTTACACATGTGTTCCAGAGCGGTGGCATTCCCTGGGGCTGCGGGGAGGCAGGCAACACCCCTGCATTAGTTTTACACTTGTGCCCTGGGGAGGTTCTGGTCTTCGGGGCTGCGGGGGGCTGCATGCCCCACCGGGTTGCTTTTATGAAAGGCTCAGGAAGGTGGTGGTCCCCAGGTCTGTGGGGGAGTAGAAGTACCCAGGCCCCCAACATTCAATATGGCAATACCCCTGAGACCTGGCCCAACCGGGGCTTTAGTCAAACAAGTTTGGGAGACCAGGCTTGCTTTTTTTTTATTCCAGTAGATCCACTGATCCACCACAGCCCCTGCTGAAATTGTTTTTTAAAATGTTATTTTCCTCTGGGGTTGGGTCCCTCTGTGTGTCCCTATATGTGCAAATTTGGATTTTCTTTAAGTTCTCTAAAAGTAAAAATGAATTTAAACCAAATAACAAAAAGTTCAGTTTCTGGACCAACAGACACCTCTTTGCCAAATTTGGTGTAATTCCATCCAGTGGCTCGGGCACTATCGCTGTTCAAAATACCTATGGAAAATGAATGGGCAAAAAGCATATTGGATCCCTCCTTTTTCTTGGCTCTTCCTTGACAGATCACCCAAAACTTTCCAGACAGCAGCTCATACAAGCGTCAAATTTTGGGGGGAATATTTTGAGAAGATTTGTCAACCTGCGCCAAATCCACCAGTTACAGTTACCTCAAGTAACTATAACTTGTGCCCTAAGGTTACTGTAACTTATGCCCTCGCCATGCGCTGTTTTTTTGTCACAAATACTGCACATATAACATTGATATTATCAAAGCTACAAGATAGCGCGAGTTATAGGTACTTTAAGGCACGAGTTACAATTACTTGATATTACTCCTCCTGGTGAATTTCTATGGTTTTGTAAGTTTAAAATGTGAGCCTGGCTATAACATCCCTGTAACCTTTTTTTTTTTAAAGGAATTTCTATGTTTTTTATTCATTCTATTTCCTAACTATAACATCCCTGTAACCTTTGTTTTTTCAGTGAATTTCTATGTTTTTTTTTAATGTCTAGTAATGTTCTTACCATACATTAATTCAACCACCGCCGTGGGCAGCAGTGATTGACCACAGAGGCCAACCCCCTATAAGCACTCAACCTTGCACCATGCACAGCCTTTGCCTGTGCGCAGCAGAGGTTGCTCCAAAATTCTGGCCTGGAGCTAGTCCCTGTGGCCAACTCCCCTAACTGGGTCCCTACTTATTTATTTGTTTTATTTATTTAGGATAATGCCCTTTATAGGATATCTGACACCACAGGGTAAGCCCCAAGGCCATGCTGGCGACCTCCCTCTGGCCACATTAAGACTTTCCTGCTGGGCTGACTGGTGGAAACCAAGGTTTCTGTCGGTTTGCCCTGTGGGAAAGTGGCGGCAGTATTGCCGCATGCAGGGGGCACCAGTACCCTTGAAATGTCCACTGTCAGCACAGCAGGCAGTGAACATTTTGAGTGTGCTTGGCAGGGGGACCCCTGCACTGCCATATACCCCCTGCGGCCCCCTGCACCTGTTCTCTGTCAGTCATTTCATGGCAATTGTACCACCATGAAAAGGCTGACAGAGAACAAGGTTGTAATCAGTAGGGGGGAGCTGCGTTCAGTGCTGTTCTGGCTGATTACAACTTGCACCCACTGTCAGCCTGTCGGGATTAAAGATCCCGGCAGGGATGGCTGTACGTTGTTGGATCTGCCTGCCAACCTCGTTATGTGGCAGTCAGACCACAGCAACCGCAGAGGTCCGACTGCCACCATGGCATTGGCTGTCCTCAGACCACCAATGTCATAATCAGGCAGTAAATCATAATCTTATAAACAAGTCAAATGTTACCGGTAATGGAATAAAATGGATCTGAAGAATATGTTTAAAATACTTTTTTGAAGTTGTCACCCTCTTCTTAACATCATGGATTGATGAAATAAGGCTCTCAAGAACTAACTTAGTGAAGTAGCTGACATACATGCTTTTATACATGTTTTTTTGCCTTCTGAACTCCTGCTTTTATGGCATGCTGGACTTTGTTTTTGCTGGTTTATTGTCTCTGTGCTCTTTACCACTATTGATCAGTGCTAAAGTGCAAGTGCTCCCTGTGTAAATTGTATTCGTGATCGGCTTATACCTGATAATCAACTTAGTTTGTTATTGTTTTTTTCTAGAGGGGCGGGCCACAAGGGTGACGAGCAGTGAATGGGGTGCATAGCACTCCCCCTCAGAGTGCATGTGTGTTTGGCCAGCAGTGTTGGGCCAGCAAACACAAATGTGCAATTGGCTCTCTCCAGCCCAACAATACAGTTGCCGGACTGGAGAGAGCCTGCACAGGTTCCAGTCTGCCTGGGAGTGCTTTGGCTGGGCGCTCCCAGCCAATCCTGAGACTGCTCTGAGCAGCCTCAGGATTGGCCGCAGGGCAGGTTGGGTGCCTGTGCCTGCAGCCGGCTGCAGCAGAGGAGATGGAGGAGCGGCGCTGTCTACGTGCAGGTAAGTTAATTTGTTTCTTTTTTACATTTTATCAATATTCCCCCACAACCACCACCCCTTCTCCCCCTGCGTACTCCTCTCCCCCCGTAACACCCGCGAGCCGTGACTGCACAAGGCATTGTTGGATAGTGCATACATCAGAATGCCTGACTATGTGAGTTCAAGGTGGTACCTCTAAACAACATTACTAACAAAAGCTATTGTTCCTAACCTGTGCCATGGTGCGCTGTATTCTTATTAGGCAGCGCTGATGGGTGCAGGAAAAGTGGCACTTCATACAATGCAGCGTCACTTTTCTTAAATTTGGGCCTTACTCTCTAAAGCATATCACATTTCTAGATTCAAGTGGGTAAAGCCTTACATGACTGTCACATTCCATTATTGTACTTGTACTACTGCACAAGCCATTTGAACAAAATGTTAGCTGATTTTCCAATGTGTTAGGTGTGGAACATTTAGATTACCATGGTAGTCCTTTTAAAAAAGAAAATGTAGAAGGGCCCTGTTAGGTACACGCTACTAATGCAGAGGCCAACATTTACAGATAATCTAAGTGAGAAATGGAATAACAAGATAGAAATGTGGATTTCCTTGTGATATTTTCAACAACATCCATGATCCCCAGCCCGCTCTTTCTTAGCATTCTCCTCAGATAACATAAACTAAAGTGAATGTCACTGAAATGTATTTTTACTGTTTCGATTAATGTCTAGTTCAATGATGCCTTTCTGTTATAATATTACAGCCCACAAATAGCTTTCAAGGGTACTTTTATGACTTTACAAAATACTGAAAATGATCATGCAAACCATTGATTTTTTTTATCTGGGATATTGAGCCATAAGAGCCAAATTACACAATTATGGACGTTTCATTGATGGTCTTAACTTAGCAAAAAAATAGTCACATCTTATGAAAAATACTGACGTTAGGGTATGTTTTAAAAATGTTTTTCCAAACTAAGAGCCATATTTACAAGCCCCTCTGTGCCACCAGAACGTCACTTTTAGTGACAGTCTGGTGGTGCACACTACATGGCCATATATACAAGGCCACGTAAGGCCACCCTGCTTGGCTTTTCATGGCCTTGTAGATATGGATTCAGACAAAGCGGCATAGGTCACTGCGTTGCCTCATCCTGCAACACGGAGGCGTGATATAGTTCTTATGGTGGGTGTTTCCATGTAACTCCCAATCCATTTGCCACATTCACAAATTTAAGAGATGTTGTAAAGCTGGGAATACATACAAAGCCTACATCTCCCCAGGGGAGACGTAAGGGAAGTGGGTCGAGGAGGAATGGCTTTTGCATTTAGCAGCACAAAGAGAAGGAGGAAAATATCTCTTGTGATTGTTTTCGTGCAGGAAGGTATCCCTTTCTTCACAAAAACAATTATCACTGCAATGCAGACACCCTTGCACCATGTTGCAAGGCTTCCAGCGTTGGCACATGGCAGCCCATTGTGGGCCAGCACAGGGAAAAAAGAACACGAATGGGCCGTATCTCATAGACACAGTGCATTCCTCCCCTTATCTTTTAATGCAGGGAAGTGCTGCATAATGGCTTGCGGCGCAGTGCTGCGGCAGAACTTGTAAATATGTCCCTAAGATTTTTTCCATTATGATGAAAGAGTCCCAAAACATTAAATGTGCGTGCTATTTTAAAGTCTGTAGCAATAAATTACTGGCGATTTTTTAATCGCTGCTCTGGAATTATTGGTCTACCAAATTCTGCTGCCCTCTATGCAAACAACAAAATAGTCAAATAATATTGATTAATGCCATGTATATCGTGGTATTTCAGTTTATTCCTTTAGCAGAAGTATGACCAATGGTTCATCTGAAGAGTTTAGTGTGATTGGTGATTGAATTTGCGGGGTAATATTGGGCTGACTATTTAAACACATTAATATTGAAAGTATTGGAATTTGAAATGCGTCGATTGTACACCGCCTAATTTTGAGCAATACATTGAACCACAAAATTATTTTTTTATTTTTCTTGTATTTTTCTGCATAAAATTTTGAAATACAAGTTTAAATACCATCAATACAATTTACGATCAACCGCAACACAAAAACGTTACCTGATGAATACAGCTAAAAATGTAAATACAGTTCACACTATACTTGTTACCCAGCGCATGCCGTAAATTAAAAAATTGATTCAGCTTTTGCTTACTTTCATGAGGAAAATAGTGAATGTGTAAGAATTGCCGAAAATATGTTATATTCTTTCTACAAATCAATCCTAAATAGTTGTCATATTGAAAAAGGTCAAGATGCACATAATAACTTCTCTCCTTGATGGCATTTCTAACTGTGGATACAATAAAAAAGCACACGTGAGGAGAAAAATGTTCTTTCTTATATTACGGACACAAGGACATAAAACAGGTTTTCTTCAAATAAAATATACCTCATGACATAGGTGTACAAATATGTATCCAGTTTTATGCTGCGATATAATCTTCGAAATGCAGAATATTATAAAGGACTTTTTAAATTCAATAATAAATTCCTAAGGAAAAAGAAATGGCAGTGCCACATAGCCACTGTACAATTGCATCTGTCTTTTCTATACTAAAGCACACTTTGGGCTATCATAACCAACATAAAACCGGTTGTGCACATCCCTTGCACTTGCAAAAGCTCATTATTGTCATGGGTTCTATGGCTTGGCCACTAGCTGCAGTCAGTTCAAAGAAAACTAAATTGCATTAGACGCACAGTATGTCAGTCTGTGAGCAACTACTTCCTTGGGGCTGCCGCAAATCAGAGATTGCCGACTCTTCTACATCAAAACAGGAAAATGACAGATGACAGGAAAAATAGATTAATTAACTATAGCACTGATGCATATGTATTGTGCTGCACTTTGTTGTGGTGCTGATGTGTTGTGTTTTGCTGCTGTTTCCATGCTGCAATATTGTATTTTGTTATTGCTGTGTGCCGTGATTGCGCTCACTTTTGACTGCACTGTATTACCGTGTTATTTTGTGCTATTATGTTGCTTTGTGTTATGCCATTGCATTGTGTTCAGATGTGTACTGCAATTCCTTTAGAGATCTCAATCAGTGCTTCTACATTTCCAGACAAAAGGGATCGTTTCCTTCAAATGTTCACGACTAAGGCCCTGGTTTATAGTTTGCTGGAGAGCTAACGGGCAGGTGGCAGGATCTTTTCCATGAGGAAGCGCAAGGAGAAAATGTCTTGATATGTCCAACAAAAAACACTAGAGACATTAGCTTCTCAGTGTTCATGAATACATTATTTCTCAGTCATTGCAAGATGTCTTTCATATGGCATGTTGCAATTTAAAGATTTGTAAAACTTTTTAAGGCCTGTAAAGAAAGATGGGGAGAGCCCAGCAAGCTATGCGAGTCCATGTCCGAGGTGGATAAGATGTTGGCAAGTGCCTTGAAAACTCATAGGCATTGCGATCAAAGGAATACTATCACCACATCAACAGGCATGTGAGCAAATCCTGCAAGAGGAAGACTTGATGGTATAAGGGTACTTTCCAACAGCAGTACATAGGAGTTACTGATGTAGGTAGAGTGATAGTTTGAACCACTGGAATGTTTAGTACAGTTCAGTCTTGGGATAATTCTTCATTCTTCAACAAGGATGCATCCCAACCAACAACCAGATGGTCAAAGCAGCAATGAAGATGGCAGGCCAGGCCAACAAGGATGTTTGGCATCCAGAAAGGATAGGCTGCTTATCTCAGATGCAGGTGATCACAATGAGAAGCTGTCAAGACAGCATTATATAGTGGTGATAGAGCAGTCAAAAAAAGTGGATATAAAGAGTTTAGCCCATTGACATACAAGGTGCAATACTATTGGTAACATATACAATTTCTGTGTAGGCCTTGAGGTGGTGGCTGAAGCGCTATAGCTTTTATGAGCAGAAACCCGCTTGCTATGGGAAGAGTGGATCCAAGTCTCCAGAGAAAACATTATACAGCTCTCCTGGTGATGAGCAGAAACTAGTAGATAATGTGTCAGCGAGGCTGTAGTGCAGTTGGAATGTAGACCTAGTACCATGGCTGGAAAGTGAATGTCATACTTTGTTCTGAAACTCAGGTAAGGGTGCTTGTACCTGAGAACAAAAACTGGAAAGACATTGAATAGCCTTTCTGTAACATTGAAGATTGTGCCACTTAACTGCAACTTTTGAGTGCAATTTTGACTTCTGGAAGCAAATTAATCCAGGGGCCATAATGCTAATGGCATAGTATTTTCTCATTTTAGCTGTGTTGTTTTTGAGAATATCTTCCCTAGTTTGTTTTTAAGGGTCCTATTGTTCCTTTTAACCAAGCCTATGTATTCTGGGTGATAGACACAATGAAAGTCTAAGGGGGTCATTACGACCTTCCGACCGCCGGGCGGCCGCCAATGCAGCCGCACCCCCGCCGCGGCCATTTGGAGATCCCCGCTGGGCGGAAACCGCCAGCCCAGCGGGAATCCCGGGGGCAGCACAGGAGCCGGCTCCAAATGGAGCTGGCGGTGTTGCGGCTGTGCAACGGGTGCAGTTGCACCCATCGCGCTTTTCACTGTCTACTATGCAGACAGTGAAAAGCTCCATGGGGCCCTGTCAGGGGGCCCCTGCATTGCCAATGCCTGTGGCATGGGCAGTGCAGGGGCCCCGCGACTCCCCTTTCCGCCAGCCTTTTCCTGGCGGTTCAAACCGCCAGCAAAAGGCTGGCGGAAAGGGGACTCGTAATCCTAGCAGCGCTGCCCAGGCAGATTATCACTGCCGGGGCAAATGTGGCGAAATACCGCCACGGCGGTGCGACCGCAGCGCTTCCGCCGCGGTCGTAATAGGCCAGGAACCACCGCCAGCCTGTTGGCGGTGCTTCCGTCATTTTGGCCCTGGCGGTCTCGTACCGCCAGGGTCAAAATGACCCCCTAAGTCAATTACTAGGGCCTCAGACCTGACTGTGCTACTGCTGACTCAAATTGTGTTCCACTGTCACTACTGATTTGGTTCAGTACACTTCTATCAGTCCTTAAAATGTACATACAAAAAAAAGAACGTATGGATACTTTACACATTTGGGCATCTAAATAAAGAATCTATATGAATGTGTAAGAAGAAGCCCTTAAGGAAAGGGTGAGCAGTGGGTGGACTTGATTCCTTTTCCAACATTGTTTGACAGGCTTATGGCACAGGATTGCCAATAACCCTGGGAAATAAAAGGCACAATACAAAGAGTTGAAGGGAATGTATCATTCTACCCCTAACAACGTGGGCTGCTCCATGATACTACCTGGAGATGTTGGGACATAGAAACTTTGGTGCAACCACACATCCAGTGCTGTCTCTACATATCCCCTGCTGTCTTTGCTTGATCAAGAGCTGTGCTTCATTTTGAAGGCTTGCTCCCGAAATTGAGACACATCTTATAAAATTAATACAGGAAATAGGAAACATATATAGCAAGATCAGCAGTTTCAGACATTGCAGGATTATTAGCAGCGGAATCAGCTATGGCATTGCCCCTTGAAACATCGTCAAGGGGGTCCTGGTGTGCAGTGCACTTACAGTGCCACCTTTTCTGGTAACTGCAAGGCACTAAAAAGGTTTTTAGTATATTTCCCAATCTTAATGGAAGTTCCAGCTGAGATCAAGAAACCTTTTTGCATCCAAGAGAGTCTGAAGTTGTTTGTCAGTCCAAATGTACATTAACACTTATTCCTATGGCTAAGATACAGAGTGTTTGACAGCAATGAGCTCTGTGACCTAAGCTGATTTCAGAATGACATATGACCGGTCTCCACATTTTGATCTACAGTACATAGAGACTAACTAGCAACTGGAGCAACTGGAAAACCTTCATCATTACAGAATCATGATCCATGCACAAAATATGTTTAAGTCATAGTCAGTAATTTGGACTGTGGTCAAAAGAATACAGGGTTTAGCAACATGAGAAGGGACTAGGACACAGTCATGTGGATCTGGAGTCACACTCAGGGGCTTTAAGGATGGGAGGGCAGCAGCTAATAGTAATTTGGGAAGCAGATAACATTATTTAATATCAAGACAGTTCGGGTGTAGACAAGTGCTAGGTTTTTATATTGAATAGGAGAGTAACCACACATGGGACAAAGTAACATACAATGTGGTTGGAAGCTTCAACAAGATTTTCAGCCACCACCATAAACATGATGGATGCAAGTCACAACTAGGCTACTTTTTTGTCATTGAGATATATTCAAGAACATCCATTCTGAGGTACAAAACATATTACAATTCAATTTACACAAAATATCCCTGCATAGCAAATTTGTTAGGGCACTTGGGGTATGTTAATAGAAATGATTGTCTTTTTCAAGTCCCAAAGGTATGGAAATGGGATTTAAAAAAAGGCTGGGGATCTCAGGATTGAAATAAACACTCCATCTACCACCTGCATGCCTGACAAAGGTATAGAAGGGAATTAAGAGGTTTGGCGAGACAAGAGGATTTTGGCTGTGTCAATATTAATGGTGAATGAAACTGGTATTATTCAGTGTAATGTATTCACACTGAATTGGCCAAAAATTCAGCAAGATTACACATAACTAGGAAGGAAGAGTAATCCTGCCTTTAGCCCTATTTTCTTAGGGTAAAATGCCCCCTTTTTTCCACAAATTAATACAAATATGCATCTTTCACTAAGAAAAAATAGTGTTAAATGCAAGAGAAAATGAATAGTGGGCGCAAGCAGCTACTTGCGCTCACTAAATGTTTACTTGGGGAAGGGCTTCCTACCAAATTACTTCTGGCATTTAGTGCTATTTTCTTAGCACAAAAAAAGTACCCTCTCATTCAAAATGGATAAGAGGATGGATTTTGTGCTAAGAGATAGTGGTAAGTGAAACATAACATGTCCCAGATCAGCCTTCCTTCACTATTGGTTTGAAACACTGTTGAACACATCTTGGATCATTCAGCACTAGCATTTTATTCTCCCATATTTCCATTAGATTAGGTGTGCACATTTGCTTTTTGTGGAATGCCAGACCAAATATTTTATATGGAAATAACCTACATCAAACGTTTAGGGACATATTTATATGGAATTCAAAAAGTAATGCAGGTAAAGTTTCAGTGATGCTGTGCATGAAAAAAGAACTGTTTCTTTTCTTCCAAAGAAAAGATGTAGTTCTGCTTTCTTCTTGCATTGGCACACTTTGTGCTGCCTAGCACCATAACAGGCCCCATGGTGCCATAATGCAAGGGTGCCTATGTTATGGTCCGGATAGTTTTTGCACATGAACGGGTTCCTTCCTGCACAAAAACTTTACTTGGAGGCATTTCCTCTTTGTTTATGTGCTGCTGAAAGCAGCACACATGCAGAGAGGAACTAACAATGAAAAAAGTATATTTCTCATCAGAATGTCAAACTCAGACAAGAACATAATTTTGGTGGAAACTTATTTCTACAGTAGTATGTATATATGATTTGCATTAAAATTCAAGGTGCCAAGGCCCAGCTCTCCACCTTCCTCTGTTAGACATCTGACTGCTCCAAGATTCACGTTCTTCCAAGCCCTCTCTCCTCTGCTGCATTCCTTTCCTTCTTCCTGCTCTCGCCACTCTCTTCTCAAGCTTCTTCCTATTGTTTTTCCCGCCCATTTTGCTGCTGCTCCTGCCTGTTTCTCACACATTTTTCTCACTCTCTGTTTCAGTCTTTTCCATATTGCATAATTTTCACCTTGTTCCTTCATTCTTTATGCTCTCTTTTTGCTTTTTTCTGCCCTCTTCGAGCACTTTTAGTCTGCTTTTGCTGTTGCCCCCTTTTGCCTTTTTTCCTGCCCCTTTTACATGTTCCTGCCCTTCCCCTACTTACCTGCTCCTGCTTTGACTTCCTGACTTTTTGCCAGTACTAACCCCTTCCTGATAGCATCCCTGCTACTTCACAGGGCCTACTTAAAGGTGGCTACATTCAAAGGCAAGCCCATCTGCACCCATCAGCATCTGGATGACGGCCAGTGCCTGAAACTCTGGTCCAACCGCTACCTAGAGCTAGACTTCTACTACCTTCCAAACCCTTGACCTGGACGCCACCACAAACACTGCCAATGCACAACACCACAGTCTATGGTAGAACCTTTCACCTGCTCTCTCTGCCACTACACATGCCACAACACACATCTCCCCACCCCTCTCAACAACACCCAGACTACTACCAGCTTCCCACCACCAGCTTGCATGCACATCCGTCAACACTTGCTCACTCAACAAACACACCACTGAGGTCTGAGACCATATTAATTCTCTCATGCCCACCAGTGTCTTCCTCACAGAGAACCTAGATAAACCTTGTGTCAGCCCTGGACATTGCCACCACTATACAACAGGATACAGAATCACCCATCGCAACTGCATCAACAAGCCAGGTGGAAGAATCGCCATCATCTAGAGTGACTCTGACAAATGCACTACCACCATGAATGACAGTGTTCCAGCAATGGAACACCTCTACTTCACTTTCTAAAGAGATGGAAAACCTACCATTAGGAGACCCTCATTTACCATCTACAAGGACGTCAAACCACCTTCTGCACCCTCATCACAAAAGTCACCACCCCCTCGCCATCGTCTCAAAGGACTATGTTCCCTGACATCCTTAACTTCCACCTTGACAACAATACTGACCCTAATACTGCCAACCTCCTGACACCCAGAACAACATTAGCCTCACTCTACTCATACATGGGTACACGTACTTCACAGCACACAGGCTTGACCCTATATTCACATCCAGCCACAACATCAAATACAGCCACACCAGTGAACTCTCATGGACTGACCACTCAATCATCAACTTCGTCATGGCCCCTAGACTTCTAGACACAACCCAATCACCCCCCGTTGCAGCTGGAAAAAGGCCTCAGAGATTGAATGGACCAACACCCTGACCCTCAACCTACCCAAACATCACAACGTGAACCATGGTGTCAGAATCTTCAACACCTGGATCACTGACTGGAGTGATATTGATGCCTCCATCAGAAACAAGAAACACAAAAGATCCACCAAGCAAGCCATCTGGTACACTGAGGACCTCAGGGCAGGCAAGCGCCAGTGCAAACAACTTGAGAGAAGATGGCACACCAACAAAGACCCAACTAGCAGAACTGCCCTTCTGTTCTTCTTCATAGTCAATGAATTCATTAGTCCCAGAACAGCAACAAGCAACATCTTTTCCTTCTAGGATCTATGTGACAGCCTCGTGGGTTTCTTCCATGACAAAATCTACAGCAACCTCAACCTCTAATTTAAGCCCGAAGACTGTTTCACCATCACCGTCATGACATCTATCCACTCTGGGAACCTATCCAATCCATTCCCCCACTGTATTTTCAACTTAGGGGCATCCAGGAGTGGCCTTAAACTTTCCACTCTACTCAATACCTCAGTGGATTCTGCAACCTTTCCAGAAGAACAGAAACATGAAGGAGTCAGACCCCTGCTAAATTAACCTTCAGCGACCACAACAAACTCAGTCATCTTCTTACTCCTTTCCTGGACAAAGGCATCAAAAAAGCCAACAACTCACCATCTACCTGGAACACAATCACCTCCTGTAAACTCCCAATCTGGATTCTGCAGCAATCACAGCTTCGAGACACTCCTGACTGCAGCCACAGACAACTGACAGGCCCTTCTAGACTAAGGAGAGACAACGGCCATATCCTCCTTCATCTTTCAGCAGCTTTCAACACCGTGTCCCACCATACGCTCATCATCTGACTTCACAACATAGGCATCTAAAGAGCTGCCCTCAAATGCATCATCTCCTTCCTCATTGATAGAACACAATGAGGCCTCCTACCACCCTTCACCTCTAAACCCAAACCAATCATCCTTGGAGTCCTCCAAGGCTCATCACTCATCCTCACCCTCTTCAACATCTACAAATCCTCCCTTGCCAACATAGCCAGATGCCACAAAGTAAACATTATATCCCATGCTGATGACATGCAACTCATCCTCTCCCTCTCCAGAAACTCCACTGCCACTAGAATGAACTTTCACCAATGCATGATCACTGTTACCAATTGGATGAGGAATAACTGCCTCAAATTCAACACAGGCAAGATGGAGGTCTTGATCTTTGGCAGTGACAACCTCCCCTGGGATGCCTTTGGGTGACCCACAGAACTATGGCTCACTTCAAACTCAGTAGGGCATACCAGGAACCTATGTACCATTCTGGACTGCAAACTCAGTTTGAGGTTCCAGGTAAATGCAGTGTCATCCTCCTGCTTCTTCATTTAGGGAATGTTTCATACGATTTTCAAGTGGTTTCCCTACAATGCGAGATGCACCATCACCCAGGCCCACATCACTAGTTGACTGGGCTATGGACACAAACTCCATGTGGGAATCAAGGACCACCTAGTTGAAAGAATACTGGCCATCCAAATCACTGCAGAAAGACTCATCTTGGATCTTCCTTGTACCTTCATCCTCCACCTCAAAAAACTCCACTGACTCCTAGTTCAGAAGAGATTCCACCTCAAGACTCTCATTCACACATTCTAGGTCCTGCATGACTCCGGACTCTCCTACATCAACCACAAACCCTCCAGACACGTCCACACTACCTCCCTTGCCGTGGACCATAACCCTGCATACAACACAGCAGAGCAGGAGGATGCTTCTTCTCCTACTTCACAGCCAAAACCGGGAACAGCCTCCTCCTATACTTCAGGACCTTCCCTACTCTACAGGAGTTAAGTAGAGTTCTGAAAAACTAGCTCTTCGACTGAGACCCTGGACCCTGCTAGGGACTGGATACTAGAGGTTGATGACATTTTTAATTCTGCCAGTGGACTTTGTAAATGTAGTAACTCTGCATTACTCTTGTAACATCAAATTACTAATAAATTCTGCCACACCGCTCCACCAGTGGAATTAAAAATTAAGATCAGCACTATATAGAAGCAAGCAGGTTGTATGGGTAGGTTTGCCTTAGCCTTGCACTCTGTATTCTCTGATTCCTCAGTTTTGTTAGCATGTATGAAGGTTCTGGGGTGGCTTGCCCTCACCCTGCACTATGCATACTCAAATCCTGTCTACTGCATAGACAAGATAGATAGACAGACAAGGTAATGTTGTATTATTATGCTGGTTCATGGCTGCACTCTTTACAACCCTGCAATCTGTATTTCTGAAGCCCTCTCAGTTGACTAGCCTGTGCTGGATTTTTTGTGCGCATTACAGGTCATGCCTTCCCACCTGTTGCCTGAGTCTTTGGGAGGCAGCTGCAGAATAGTGAGATCTTGAAAGACAGCATTCATCAGAGAGTACCCCCTTTAACACAAAGACTTTGAGAGCCCTCACTCACTGGGAACGCATAAAATAAAAGACAGTCAGATGCAGTTTCAGTCCCCTTACATCCCCCAGTATGGGGAATTGTAATGACCACTTTTATCCTTTTCAGATACCGTCCATTCTACCTGCACTTTGACTCTTCCTGTGAGGACACCTTGGAATCCTTTCAGAACCATCTCCCAGTTCTCAGGTAAGGAAAGGGTGTTGTTTAAAAATAAAATACTATGTCCCAACGTTCATCATTTATGTACTTAGCTTGGTGAACTTTTGTAGTGTCTCCAATGCACATTTTATGTGCACAGTCATGGGTGTTGCACTCAATTAAGTGTTGCAGACATTGAATATCAGGGCTTCTTTTATAATGATTCACACTTGGGTCTGGGGCATTTAACAGACAAGGATAGAGCGTTCCTTATATCACTACGAAGGGATTTTATGTGTACAAGTGAATAAGTAAGTGAGTTAGTAAGGGCATGTGGGTGAATTAGGTTACATCGATGAGGGAGGCTGTGAGGAAGTGAGGAGTGCATGAGTGATTAGTGAGCATGAATCAGTCTACAATATCTTCCAAGACTGATTGAGCAAGGTCATCATGGGAGCGATTCTGTTAGATGGAAGGCTTGCAGAGTGTGACCGGTCCACAACTAAGTAGATGGCCTGCTCCTCTTATCTCAGCAGCCAGTGGGGAGACACGGCAACAATACTCTGAATCTAGCCGCTGGTAGAGCTCCACTGGTGGGAAGAGGGGGCTAGTGCTGTAGTCAGTCAGGATTCGAGGATGAATAGGGAGCCCTTTCTCTTTCTGTGCTGCATGGGGTGCATTGTCGAGGAGGAGCTGAGGCAGGAGGGAGGGGTGCGGAACACTCACCGGTGACAGAAAAGTAAAATGCTTTTGAAGCAACTAAAAGTGTCTACAGTGTGTATTACAAAGTGCGCAATGTGGACAAATCTTTGCAGAATTCTGCATAGTTTTCATGTAACTCAGTGGAATTCTGTGGAGTAAAGCTCCACGAGTTCTACCCACCTCTACTGGATACCCTCACGTTTGACAAGTCACACTCTATAAGTCAACTTTTTTATTGATTGATTAATGCATGGAAAAGCCTGCACACTAACAATGGAACGCCAACATGATGCAATGTAATGTAAGGCAGCACAATTCACTTTTTCTTGCAAAGCCACACAAATCTATATTTGTTTGGCTTTGTATATATCAAAAATGATTTTGCATTGCGCTGGGTCAAAAAAGTAATCAAATCCTTTCGGGAAAGGATCTGGATCATAATTCTGTATCTCATTGATGGATTGTATATAAAAACAATTTAATATTTTTGTTTTGCACAGTATAAATAATTATTTATTTGCTTTTGTCATGAGTCCCCGTACAAGCCCAGGTTGTAGAAGACCAGTCTTCCCGGAGCACTAAGAGTGGCAACCAAGCTAGTATGAAAGTGTTTCTTAAGTCTACATTTTTGTGTAAGCAATATTGAGTATTCATGATTTTTATGTTGGATTCAATATGCAAACGACGAATTATTATGATAACAGTTGAGAAAAGTTTAATATGTTGTTTAAAAGTATGTTTATTACCATGAATTTTTGAACCCACATTTAGGTAAAACCTCCATTTTAGATAAAATGGATGCTACTTCTGTAATTCACTTCTTCCTCTTCACTCTCTCCCATCAGATCTACCCAGGCTCAGCAACAGTGAAGACAGCTGATGTAATGTTTTTATCACTGTTATGAATACAAGGTTTATAACTGAACCTCTATTTTTCCAGATAGCTTGACACATTCAATGCTGTTCCACCGCAGTTCACTTGGAGAAACAAATCGTATTTATTTTGTGAACAGATATTTAAAATGGTTCTAATTTTGTTCAAACATGCCATGATGGTAGTAGCATAAAAGATGCTGAGTGCTTTATTAGAATTGGATAGTGCTAACACATGAAGATAATGGTGTTATTTCATCTAATTTGCTAAAGGATTGTTACATGTCATCATGCTATGCTGAATCTCCAGTCTTAGCCATTTTGCTATGCAAGAATTGTGTATAAGAACCCCTTGATTCTGAAGAGTGAGCCAGACTTTTCCTGAAGGTGTTCCTGTTCAATTGGGAATGGTGTCTAAACTTTTTTCTGGTTTTGCTGCTCGTTTGGGACTTAGAATGATTACTGATTTTGGTTTATCCAAGTCCTTAGTGCTCACCCAAAGAGAATGTAGATTTTTGTTCGGAACTCCACTGGTGGTTCCTGAGGCTGTAATCTATTGAGGGATTTGACTTGCAGAGTTTTTTTCTGAATGGTTTGGAATGTAAGTATGAATATGACAAATTGATATATGTTTTTTTTATTTCTGTAGTAGGTAGAAATATGAACTTGTAAAAGGGACTTTTAAGCACTTTGTGAGATGTTTGACTATGCAATGTTGATTGTTGATTGACTAGGTGGATTATTCACTACACTGTTGATGTATCATTTATGCTTGTTAATTCATTTTTTAGTTATTAGCTGGTTTGGTTATCATATTATTTGAAATCCAAAATCTTGAGATAGTGTGATTTATTTCTTTACATAGGTTAGTGCGTAGTGTGAGGCACTGCATGCAAAGAGCTTGGGTTTTCCGAAACTAATGAGACTTTTTTTCTAGCACTGTATTTTAATCTGGATTGGTGTATTTTTGCACCTAAGTGCATGGGAGTAAGAACATTACCCAGGGTGAATTGCCACTGGATGAGCGGCTACCTGGTATTAATTGTGAGTTTAGAATGGAAGGGTGTTTTCGTTTCTCCTTTGCTAGTAATTATGGAATTTGGCTTGGTTTATGTTAACTTGTTGACGTCCTTCCTATTTAAGATAAGGAAGCAATTGTTTATTTGATTTAAAACTGATTTAGAAAAGTTCTGCCATCGTTTTCTTCATTCACAGAGAAGTTGCATTGTGATTGGTTATTCAGCCAGGGAGCCATGGTGGGTTTCATGAGACGTAACTACAAAAACTGCACTCTCACTGGCTGCTTGCTGACAGAGCTACACAATGATAGGCTGACATTTGAAAGGGCCGTGCTGGGATCTATTATTGTTCACTAGTTTGTTTGCTGGGATTTTGAGAATGTTTAAAGTGAAAACAGTAGGTATTGTTTTGAAAAAGCTTAGAGTTTCTGCTGTTTGTACTACTGGACATCAGAAAATAACAGCTGAAGGGACGCCTACACACAAAATGATGAATTTATTTTCATACTTTAATCTGAATTTCGGAATGGCACAAATACACTGTTTCTGATAAAGTGTTACACTTTTCTAAATAGGGTACCTTTACCATTAGAAAGGTCCTTAGACCAACCATGAATGACATGAAGCTGATGCCCAGACCTACACAGCTTAAGACATTGAGGGCCAGATGTATCATGAAGGCCTTTTGCGATTTGGAAATAGCGATTTTTAAGAAATCGCTATTTCCGACTCGCAAAATGCCATGTATCACATTTGCGAATCGGTAATAGCCTGTTGGCCCATATCTACGAATTTTTTGCATTTCCAAAATTGCGATTTCTTAACCAGGAATCACAATTTTGGAAATGCAAAACCCCAGGGTGCTGGGGGCCTAAGGACCCCACTGCTGCACCCCAAAATTATTTTTTGGGACATGTAAGGTGCACACACGCCAAAAGGGCATATGTGCTTTACATGTACATTTTAAAAATGCATTTAAAATGCAGTTTAAAATTTTGCACATCGTTATCACCAGGTTCAACCTGGTGGTAAATAGCGATTCCTAAATGCCCAAATCGCATTTAGGAATGGCTTCATACATGTGCTAAGGAATCCTTATTTGCGATTTCTTATTTAGAGAGTCCCAATCTGCGTCTCTCTAAACAGGGTTGCAATTTTAAGGAATTGCTATTTTAGCGATTCCTTAAAATTGCATTCAGCACCGTTTGCGATTGCAAAAAACCTTGATACATCTGGCCCTTAATGAATAGGATCAAATAGCAACAGAAAAAGAGAGAAAGAGAATGTCAAAGCAGAGCAAATGAAGGGTTTATTTAGACAATGGCTGGAAAGTAAGTGTGATGGACAAGAAAAGTGTTGGAGATAGGATACAATAGAAGGCATAAAAGCTTGTCCTGCTATAGTCAAAGAAATAAATTATCAAAATAAGACAAAAGAGGGAGAGAAGTAGGGCAATGATGTTGATTAATAGGATATTTTCCCTAATTATTTGCTGAATTTTAGACCTCCTCCGTATACAGCTAAGGTAGTGGGATCATGCGGTTCTGGTACTAATTCAGGACCTGACATGGAAGCGGGAGGAAATGGCATTACAATGCAAGCGCCTAAGGATATGGAACCAAATGGCTCAGACTGACAGAGACAGCCAGTACAATGGTGCCTTGTACCAGTAGGAATGCCCAATTTATTGCTGAAGCTCAAGTCAATTCACCTGATAGAACAGTAATTGGCATTTTAAGGACTGAGGGCCTGCTTCACAAAGGTAAACTTAGACTTTTGGTCCAAATTTAGACCAAAAGTGTCAAAGTGAAGTTACGAGTAGTATCATTACACACTGCACTAGGGGCAGATTATCCATACTCAGAATGGATTATCCATTCTGGGGGTGGATTATCCGAAGCTCAGGGTGGAACATCCACACTTGGGGTGGATCATCTGCACTCTAGGTGGATTATCCACACTCAGGGCAGATGCTCCACATTCGAGCCATAGGAGGTAATCTTTCATACCAACACATCTGTGTCAGTCCCTGCCTTCCCCCGACCCAGCTCCAGCTGGAACTCCTTATCCCAGCAGCCAATCCAAACCCTGCTGCAAACATAAAAGCAGAACTGCCACAAACAAACCCTTTCAGACCTTTCAACATTTAGCTGAATGTTTTTGTTGGTTTGGCCCTTGCTATGCAACAGGATGATTTGTGGAGAAGGAGGAGGAGATGGATTTTTAGACAAAGGATAAATCTCTTTGGGATGTCCAGCCAAGATGTCATGGCAAAGTACCATTTTCCCCATGATGTCATCTTGGAGATAGTTTGAGAGTGAGAGCAGAATCGTGACTCTGTGACCTGATGGTCCCCTGGCTTCCCAGTGTATGTCAAGATTTTATCAGCTCTCCATTTTTTGTTCTACGGGGTTGTTCCAGAGGGTTCCTGGTGACCTTATGGGCATCTCTCAGGCAAGCCAGTCCTGATGCTTGTGTCGGGTACTGAGCTGTATCAATAGGAGAGCCCATCTCCACATACACATGCCACATAGACTGTCCAGAAGGGAAAGCGTAGCTTGGAATTTCTACATCATGTCCCACTTCCCTTGTGTTCTGGGTGCAATTGATTGCACTCTTTTGGCTTTTCAGCCACTTTGTCCCAATGCACCCATCTCCAACATACAGTGCTGCCACTCCATCAATGTGCAGGGTGTCTGTGATGCCAGTGGTAGCTTTATTGATGTGCATGCAGTGTTCCTAGGCAGTACCCATGACAGTTATGTATCCCGCAGGTCACCTCTTGCCCAGGGGTTTGCACTGGGAGAATTTGGCAACATGTGACTACTGGGTAAGTACTAAGCATCACACAAGCATGATCTGTACAATTGTTTTTCAATCTACACAATCAACATATAACACTACTCCTCATGCCACCTAAATGCCCCAAGAGACACAGCATGCACAATTTCATACATCAGGTACTGTACAGATGCAAGAGGGATACATGCACATTTTACTCCATTCCCACCTCAGGTGATGCTGCATATGCACTCTCCCTTCATCTCCTCACAACATACGGACTTGCAACCAGTGTACCTCAACAGAAATACAATAGGGTACACACGCAACTAGGAGCCATCACTGAGCACAGTTTTTGTTTCCTTATGTCAAGATTCAGGTGTTTGGACCACATGGGGGGATAGTGTTGTACTCCTCTCAAGTTGTGTGCAAGATTATAGTACCCTGTTGTGCTGCACAACACAGAATTAAACCATGGCTTCCATATATCTCTGGACCCTCATCAAGGTCTGAATTTGGGCAACAGGGCCATTGTACAAAACAGAGGGCAGGGTATGCAGGTGCGTGACCAGCTGAAAGACACTTTTTGCACTTGAGCAACATGTGTCATGGCCTTCATGGCCTTAATGTGGTTTGCAGTCTATTATCATTGATGATAGTTGGACTTTAAACACTCAGTCCACAAACTACATCCTGAAACTACTTTTTAAACCATACATGATGCCCGTAAACAACAGCTGTTTCCAAGAGTCAAATGCTTGGCCATGCAATAGGTTATGTGCACATAACAGGGATTATTGTGAACAACATTTCTAAGGGCTCCATTGACACAGGGGAATAAATATCTGGATATGTGAGACCTACCCTGGACAATTTCACAAGAGGGGTCTGATTCACAGAGGACCTCTGCCCACGGGACAGAGGAGCCACATCAGAGGGTGAGTTTCTGTACACAAGGGGGAATCACTGCTTTGAGATTTTGCAGTTTAGAAATCCCGCCCCAAGTGAGGAGACTCCCCCACACAGTAAGGATTCTGCCACAAGGGCAGAGGCCCTTTGTGAACCAGGCCCCTGTTATGTGTGTATGCAAATCATGTAGCAGTGTGGCCATATATCTGTCATATGTACACCATGGTTCAAGTGGACCAGTGTAGAGACATAAATAGTCGATGCTCATAGCTGCCATGTTTGGCAGCTGCTCATGTGACATGACACTCCAGGCCTGTGGTTAATTATAGTGGAAACTGGGACTTGTGTTCCTGTTTCACTATGGAATTACAAAGATTACAAGTTCCAGAATTGATCCTGATTATCAGTACATCATGAATAGACCTGGGAATCTTGGCAGGCTGGGTTATTAGAAACAGTATTCCTCATGAATCAGACTAACACCTACTGGTCACATTCAAAATGGTTCATGAGAATGCATCACAAATGCATGTCTAATGTACCCCTATGATGACATGTCACTGTTTCTTATTAACTCAGCAGGTACCTTGTGAGATACATAACATGAAGCAGCTGACTCTGTCTGAGCAGGTAATGCTGTACTAACACGTAAACCCTGCTCTAATGGTATGCTTAAGCCTATTGCAGCTAAAAAAACACACTACCCTGCAGTAGTGCAGAAAGGGCAGCAGATGCTTGTAATGCCCTTTCTGTAATGCGGACAGCGCTAGTTTACATATGGTGCCTGCACTGGCACCAGTGGGTGTCCACTCATTTGCATGGGGGCATAGCCCCATGCAAATGATGGAACCAATTTGTCACTGCACCCAGACCACATATTAAATGCGGCTTCAGAGGAAAAGAAGCTGTGAGGAAGTGCACTGACAGTGCACCACATAAAAGGTGGGACACTGTCAGTTCATCCCTTAATTGCAGCCCCCTCTAAGGGATAAAGTTGGTCCTACAGACCCTGCAGACATACTTTTGGAGGTAAGTGTAGTCACTCACTACACCTGTCTGCAAGGGCATCTCGAATACCCCTCAAATGTGCATGCAGGTTAACATCAGCACAGTGCTACACAGATCAGCTACTTTACGACAACTCCTTTTTTCACTTGACTACCCTGGACAGCATGAGTTTGTTCCTGCGCTGGGAGCAGTTTATTCAAGGTAATGGGACACACTTTCTCAGACCGCACATTTTAAAAGCTCTGCCTTGATGAAAACACCATGACTGGTGAACCAAGGGCCTTATTACTGCTGTGTCAAATGGCAAAGGAATAGGCCAGACCATGCCCAGGGTGTGACAAAAGGCTTTTAAGTGTTGTATGCTGTATAATGTATGCTTTTTTCTGTGTTTCATCAAAGTAAAACATGATTTTATGTGCCTTTGAGTAAAGGCTGACTTTGAGATATTTGTCTCACACAAAATGGCACCAACATTTCCAAGGGGAACCAAATGCACACATCTTATTAATAGTGGCTCTTATGTCATATGTAATGTCTAGCTAGCTGTACTAAATATGCACACATGCCAACTAGTGTTCAGCACCAACAAGCAGTCATGACATGCCAAATGTGACACTTGACATGCAGATTGCTTGATGTTGTCAGGGATAATCCAATACATTGGTCACACATTAGCAGAGGTTACATTCAAGTTGTGGTTTGTATTTGTACACCCAATCAAGCATGTGTGTGGAATCAGACCATGCTACACATCAGTTGACATTCAATAGTGACATCCAGACTGTGTCCCATTCCATCTCCACATGTAGTCTGACATTGGAAGATAACTATGTAGCAAGGACAGGAAACACTGGGCCTAATTCACAAAGTAAACTTAGACGTTTGGTCCAACTTTACAACAATTCGTCTACATTTACCTTTGTGAATCCGGCCCAATGATTGGAATAATATGCAAGGTAAGCATTGATCACTGCAGAAGTAAATACTTTCCACAATTGTGGCAGATGTCAATGTGTGTGTTATGTCAGGACATCACAGTGATAGTACACATACATTTTGGCTCCAAGTCACATCTAATTGGTTAGTGAGATCAAAGGAGAACATAGTCTGCACTTGCTTCATGTTCTTATGTGCCTTGTCCTAAATTGTACACCAACTACTCAAGGAGCATATTTATGATGCACCTATCGTCACCTTGTGCCACGTTTGTGTCATTTGTTTTTACACAAATATGGCATCAAGGTGGCATTTCCCATGCACCATATTTACAAATTGGTGCAATGAAAACCCATGCACCACATTATGCCTTCGCTGGGCCTGCTCAGTTGACCTGAGGAACATCCATGTCCCTGACACCCCACACCCCTTATGTGTGCCCCACCAAATGCCTCCCTGTATTGTCACCTCTGTGGATGCATCCTGGGAAGGGATCCTACTGTGGATCCATAATGAACTTGTAGTTTTAGAGAGAAACATGCTCATGACATGGACACCCTCAATGCAACTCTTACTTCTTTGGGTGCAGTTGATGTCTTAACTGTACCAGCATCCATCCCATACCACCATCCATGTGTATCCCTGCATGTCAACCCACACTGTTTCCACTCATACTCCTTGACCTCCTAATGTGTCACGGTCCGATGGGGTGTCTAGTCCTACACCAGCCAGCCAGGATGATGCCATATGGGTAGAGGAGCTGATCAACATGCTGAAGGAGGATGACCAGGATGAGAAGTGACAGGACTATGTTTAGACACTGAACTTTTTTTACCCCATGTATATAAACTGATTCCCCTGACATTTCCTGACGTGTTTTATTTATTTTGTCCAACCCCCTCCAAGTCCTCTGCCCATTCGGCATGAAGATCATTATTTGTTTTCCTTTCTCCCTACCCAATGGATGGGTATTTTAACTCATTATACTCATTATATTGCTCAATTTTATATAAAAAATCTTAAACAAAACTCATTTTCTTGTGTAGTTCATAGTATTTGCTGAAATAAAAGTATGGAAGTATCTGTCTGGAGTGGTTTTGCTACGCTTTCAATACGATACCTTTGTAAACAGAAGGGTCTACCAATAAACATCTCTTAGCCACTTTAAGCAACACATATATGGCCTACAACCGCATTAAGCAATTGATCATCATCAACTGTTTCTCAGCTCAATTTAAATGTGGAATATGTGTTTTATTTACATAGTTCGGTGAAAACATATAGGTGGTCATTACAACCCTGGCGGACGGTGTTAAAGCTGCGGAAATACCGCAAATAGGCCGGTGGACAAAAAAAGGGAATTATGACCCAGGCGGAAACCGCCAACAAAGACAGACACTTTAACACACCGCCCGCCACGGCGGTACAGACAAACAGCGCGGAGGTTACCGCCAACAGACAGGCAGGAGACAATGTACCGCCCACAGTATTACAACCCGTCAATCTGCCACCTTTTCCGGGGCGGATTCATCGTGGCTAAAAGCACGGCGGAAACAGCTTTTGCTATGCAAAAACGCTCCCCTGAACACATCCCACGAGGAAGGAGGCCACCATGGAGCCAGAATTACAAATACTCCCTGCCCTTGTCTTTCTGCTCCTCTACGACCAACAGCTACGTAGGTGCCGAAGACACCGGTGAGTACTGCACCTACGACACGGGGGAGGGGGGAGGCAAAAGTTAGGGGGACACCCACCAAACACCCCCACCCTCGCATATTACAACATACACACCAATGCATTCACAAAAACCACAGTAACAACCCCCCGGAAGAATGAATAGACAATGCGAAATTCGGTCAAACATTATAATGTGCCAATATACATGTCATACAAAAATATACAGATATATATTTCAAAATCACTCATAATTATACATACAATACGAGAAGTAGTGCAGATATGTACACAACAATGTCCGTGCACCAACAGTCCAAAATGCATGGGCGAGGCTCACAAACGATACCTGACCACTATCGGAGAGAACACTGCCGGGGCATCAGATCGAAATACTACAGGCACCTCAGGGGGGAGGGAAGGGGGGCACCTCAGCCAGATGAATGCAAAGCCAGATCCACGACGGGGCTCCATGCCCATTGATGTATCCTGGGGAGTGCAAAGCCACAGTCTCACAAGTCTCTACAGTGTGTGGTTTGCCCACTGTGCCCACTGTGCCATCCTGGGGAGTGCAAAGCCACAGTCTCACAAGTCTCTACAGTGGGTGGTTTGCCCACTGTACCATCCTGGGGAATGCAAAGCCACAGTCTCACAGGTCTCTACAGTGGGCGGGTTGCCCACTGTGCCATCCTGGGGAGTGCAAAGCCACAGTCTCTCAAGTAGATGCAGTTCTGTACTGGTACTGGGTGGAACTGGTGCCCAGACTGGATGAGTCTCCCCGTGAAAGTTCATGTCCTGTCACTGTCCCAGCTGCACATGGAATAAAGATGCCTGATGTGGCGGCCTTTTCATTCCTACACAGTGCTTGCCCTGTTCAGCGGTTTTCACCATGGCGGTCTTTGCCCTGTTCACCAATGCTTTGCCATGGCGGTCTTTGCCCTGTTCAGCAGTGCTTTGCCATGGCAGTTCAGGACTGTTCAGCGGTCTTCACCATGGCGGTCTTTGCCCTGTTCAGCGGTGCTTTGCCATGGCGGTCTTTGCCCTGTTCAGTGGTGCTTTGCCATGGCGGTTTAGGACTGTTCAGCGGTCTTCACCACGGCGGTCTTTGCCCTGTTCACCGGTGCTTTGCCATGGCGGTCTTTGCCCTGTTCAGCGGTGCTTTGCCATGGCGGTTCAGGACTGTTCAGCGGTCTTCACCATGGCGGTCTTTGCCCTGTTCAGCAGTGCTTTGCCATGGCGGTTCTGATACAGACATTGGTGTGTGGCATGACGATCTCTACACTGGGCATTGGTGTGTGGCATGACGTTCTCTACACTGGGCATTGGTGTGTGGCATGACGTTCCATCATTGCCCAGCGGGGCTGAGGCAGCCAGGGCCCTCCTGGGCTGTGACTCCGGCGGTGGTCTCTGGACCAGTGACGATACTTGTGCCCTCCTGAGCTGTGACTCCGGCGGTGGTATCTGGACCAGTGACGATACTTGTGCCCTCCTGGGCTGTGACTCCGGCGGTGGTCTCCTGACCAGTGACGATACTTGTACCCTCCTGGGCTGTGACTCTGGCGGTGGTCTCTGGACCAGTGACGATACTTGGGCCCTCCTGGGCTGTGACTCCGGCGGTGGTCTCCTGACCAGTGACGATACTTGTGCCCTCCTGGGCTGTGACTCTGGCAGTGGTCTCTGGACCAGTGACGATACTTGTGCCCTCCTGGGCTGTGACTCCGGCGGTGGTCTCCTGACCAGTGACAATACTTGTGCCCTCCTGGGCTGTGACTCTGGCGGTGGTCTCTGGACCAGTGACGATACTTGTGCCCTCCTGGGCTGTGACTCCGGCGGTGGTCTCCTGACCAGTGACGATACTTGTGCCCTCCTGGGCTGTGACTCCGGCGTTGGTCTCCTGACCAGTGACGACGGTGCTGGCGGTTGTGTCTGGACAGCCGGAAATGATGGTGCACTTCTCCACCGTGACACTCACAACAGGCTGGGCAGACTTCCTCTGGACCTTCCCCACCTTTGTTGGAGTCACACCTGACTCACCAATCCCCTTCAAACCCATGTCAGTTGTTGTCCCATCAGGAGTCTTAACACGGTCCCGTCTTCCACTCTCCAATTTTAGAGCCTTTACAGGGGGTTGGCTGCCAGTGCCTTGGCTCCGGGTCCTACTGCCTGCCCTAGTGGCCGGTGCACTCCACAAGCCTTGAACATGCACCACTGGCATTGGAGGCTTTTTGGCTGAGGCGCTACGACGGGACTGATGAATTGGAGGGGAGGTGGGGGCAAAAAGGTCAATTTTACAGAGGGACAGTTTCTGACGAACACTGGGATGGGTAGCTGGAGGGGGTCTGGGAGTGGAGGAAGAGGAGGTGGTTGTCGGTGGTGTCACTTTAGCTGTTTTGGGTGCAGGTGCAAGTACTGGAGGCTGTCGTGAGGTGGATGGATGTTGGGTGAGTGATTGCCGGCGTTTGTGTACTTTGGGAGGGGACGTCACAGACACACTGGGAGAGGACACAGGGGACGTGTAAATGACAGTGGAGGTGGTGAGTGCAGGTGAGCGGCATGGGGTGCTGGGTCTCCTTGTGCGACTCATGGTGCCTGTAGATGTGGTGCATACAGGTGTGTGTGTAGACGAGACTGGGAGGGAGGAGGGAGAAGAGGAAGAGGGGGACACAGTGGAGACAGTGGATGTTGCTGTGTCTATATGGGTGTGATGCTTGTGTGAGTGCCTGTGGGATGTGTGGTGCCTATGTTTGCTTGAGCTACTTTTGTGTGTTGACTTGTGTGCATGCTGGTCTGTAGGTGTGCTTGGGATGGGCTGGGGTACAGGGGATTGGGTCTGGGTGGAGGAAGTTGGAGGGGGGAAGCTAGACACAGGGACAATGGCTGCCATCAGTGCTGAGGCCAGAGATTGCAGGGTTCGCTGAAGGACAGCCTGACCAGAATGAATGCCCTCCAGGAATGCATTACCGTGTTGCAACTCTCGTTCTACACCCTGGATGGCATTCACAATGGTAGACTGCCCAACAGTGAGTGACCTGAGCAGGTCAATGGCCTCCTCACTGAGGGCAGCAGGGGTGACTGGGGCAGGGCCTGAGGTACCTGGGGCTAAGGTGATGCCCACCCTCCTGGGTGAGCGGGCACGGGGCGAACGCTGAGGGGCTGGTGGGAGGGCGGTGCTGGTAGGGGAGGTGGCAGCTGTACCTGTTGAAGTGGGGGGCACAGATGGTGCCGCCACCACAGGGGAGCTCCCATCGGCAGACGAGTCCGTGTCGCTGGTTGGTGATCCGGTGGCCGACGTGAAGCTCCCATCACCCTCCGTCCCACTGGTGCATTCAGAGTCCGTGGTGTGGCCCTCCATGGCCATGTGGGATGCAGCTCCCTTGTGCTCTGGTGCCACTGTACCTCCGCCTGTTGATGCTGATGTACAAAAGGACAGGGAGAGCAGGAAAAGGGGGGGAGACAGAAGAAAGAGAGTTTTAGTGCATGGCATTCCGCTACTGTTGGCGGACAAGACAGACGCAGCAGCCCCCTGCATAACGCCGTGCTCCTGCAATCTGCACACGCAATTTCTGGGTTATGGCCTACATGGCAATGGTGGACATCTGCGCTCATGGATGCTACAGGGGCAACTATACCTCGACTTGGCACTCTGCTGAGGTGGGGTTGAGTGCCACATGGCCTACATTACGGAGGGGCCTTGCCTACCTAACTCGCCCTGGCCTAGGGACACCCACAGCCCACCTCCCCCACCCAGACACCTCCACTGCACGCAAAGTCCGCAGAATGAGGTTGTACTCACCCCCTTGTGTCTGCTGTGATGTCCTCAAGCGCCCATCTAACTCCGGGTAGGCCACCGCCAGGATCCAGAACATCGGGGGGGTCATGGTGCGACGGGCACCCCTCCCACGTTGGGAGGCCATCCCCAGCTGATTCCTCCGCCGTCTTCTTGCTGCAGTGGCGAATGTCCTCCCATCTCTTCCGGCAGTGGGTGCCCCGTCTCTGGTGGGCCCCCAGGGTCCGGACCTCCTTGGCGATGGCACGCCAAATGTCCCTCTTCTGGTGGGCGCTGACCTACATGACATGCACAAGGGAAGAGGAACAGTCATTACCAATTGCACCGTCAATGTGAGTGGCCCCCTCCCTACTCTGGCCATGTGGCCCATTCATTCCCATGCATTAATGTTCTATGAACTCTGCCCCCTTCCCTCTTCCACCCAGCCCTCTCCACCCAGGCCTAGCCCATACAACGTGCTCCCTGTGTACTAACCTGTTGGTCTGGAGGACCGTAGAGTAGCGTGTACTGGGGGAGGGCCCCATCCACAAGTTTCTCCAACTCCTGTGCAGTGAAGGCAGGGGCCCTTTCCCCAGATGCAGCAGCCATCGTCGCTTCCAGACCGAGGTCACAGCAGCACTAGCGATGTAGGTCCTCTCCTGTCAAAGGTCAGGTATCTAGTGATTGAACAGATAGAAAATGGTGGTGACATCCGCGGCGGTGACGTCCCCAGCGATGCGCATCATCACCGCCGGCGCACCTGTTCATTGGCTCCTTGGACCCATAGGGTCCAATGTTAACCAATGCAGCATTGCACCGCGGTCTACGACCGTCAACCGCGACGGTGTGCAACACCAGCGCAGTTACCCCCCAACCCCATTGTCCCAGTTTAGAGGTCAGGCAGCCGCCATTTCAGGGGCCCACATGGCTTCATTTACAACTGTGTCACACATAGCTAGGCCTACACTCAACACACATACAGGAAGGGTTTTGTGTCTGGTGTAGTCTTGTGTGTAACTGTGGGTACATACCTGGAGGAATAGTGACTGGTTCTTCGCTGTTGTCCTTCGTAGGCACCGTCAGCTGGGACATATGAGAAGATGGCGGAATCCTCCGGTGTACCGACTGCTGGTGGACCTGTTGACAATGGAAGAAAGACATGTCATCGTCAGCTACCGGTTTGACCGTGCCACTATCCTGGAACTATGTACCCAGTTGGAGCCAGACCTGATGTCACCAATCCGCCATCCGACTGGAATCCCCCCTGACGTGCAGGTGCTGTCAGTGCTCCATTTCCTTGCAAGTGGGTCATTTCAGACTACTGTGGCCATGGCATCAGGGATGTCCCAGCCTATGTTTCCCAACGTCTTGTCCAGAGTGTTGTCTGCCCTGCTGAAACACGTAAGGAGATACATCATTTTCCCTCAGGTGGAGGATTTGCCTACAGTGAAAGGTGACTTTTATGCCCTTGGACATATCCCCAACGTCATAGGTGCCATTGATGGGACCCATGTAGCTCTGGTCCCCCCCCACAGGAGTGAACAGGTGTACAGGAACAGGAAGAGTTATCATTCCATGAATGTCCAGATGGTCTGTTTGGCAGACCAGTACATCTCGCAGGTAAATGCTATGTTCCCTGGCTCTGTGCATGACGCCTACATCCTGCGGAATAGCAGCATCCCTGATATGATGGGTCAACTCCAGAGGCACCGTGTATGGCTATTGGGGGACTCTGGTTACCCCAACCTTTCCTGGCTATTGACACCAGTGAGGAATCCCAGGACCAGGGCAGAGGAACGCTACAATGAGGCCCATGTGCGGACTTGGAGGGTGATTGAACGCACCTTCGGCCTCCTGAAGGCCAGGTTCAGGTGCCTCCATATGACAGGTGGATCCCTATTCTACTCACCGAAGAAGGTGTGCGACATCATCATCGCCTGCTCCATGCTCCATAATTTGGCTTTGCGACACCAGGTGCCTTTTCTGCAGGAGGATGATCCAGATGACGGTTTTGTAGCAGCTGTGGAGCCTGTGGACAGTGATGAGGATGAAGCTGAGGAAGAAGAAAACGACAACAGTGAGTCAGTCATATAGCAATATTTCCAGTGACACACAGGTGAGAACATTTTCTGGTTTAACATTACATTAACTTTCACACGTCTTCCTCTATCCTGTTCCTCCATTTCAATCACTATTTGTTAACTGAGTTGTACCCTTCCATTTCAGTTTCACAGGTGTGGTAACCTATGTGGCAACTGTTTGCATCCTTCATGGGCTTGTGATGTGTGGCATAGGTATGTTAGCCTTACAATGGTACAGCCATTATGACACTGTCATTGATAATACAAAGTACCAAATCATAGACTGACTCTAGATTGTTTTGTGTTTCAAGGGTGTTTATTTAAGTGCTCAAAAAATGAAGGGGGGGGTGTAAAATGGTGATGGGGGATGGTGGAGGAATGTCCATGGCAGAGTCCAGTCTATTAGTCTCACAGGTGCACTGCCCATCTGGGCATAGGAAGTGGAGCTGGGGCAGTTTAAACATGGACAGGGTAACAAAGTGGGACAGTGGGAAGACAATCAGGGTGGTCTTATTTCCTGGCGGGGTCTTGCCATCTTGCTCTGTCCTGTTCCTGGATCTCAGGGACCGCTTGCGTGGTGGTTGTCCGTCTGCAGGGGATGGGGTGCTGGTGTGGTGGTCCTGTGGCGGGGCGTCCTGTCCACTAGCGCCGGCGGAAGTGGTGGGCAGTTCATCGTCGTGACTAGTGTCAGGGGCATCTTGGAGTGCCTCGGTGTCCCTCAAGGTCTGCTGTATGTCCTTCAGCACCCCTACGATGGTGCCCAGGGCGGAGCCGATGGTCTTGAGCTCCTCCCTGAACCCCAAATACTGCTCCTCCTGCAGGCGCAGGGTCTCCTGCAACTTGTCCAGGACTGTCGCCATCGTCTCCTGGGAGTGGTGGTATGCTCCCATGATGGAGGAGAGGGCCTCGTGGAGAGTTGGTTTCCTTGGCCTGTCCTGTCTCTGTCGCACAGCAGCCCTCCCAGTTCCCCTATGTTCCTGTGCCTCCGTCCCCTGGACCGTGTGCCCACTACCACTGCCCCCAGGTCCCTGTTGTTGTTGGGGTGGTGGGTTACCCTGGGTGCCCTGTATTGGTGGACACACCGCTGATTGACCTGCCCTGGGTAGGGAGGTTTGGGCCCGCTGGGTGGGTGCTGTGCTGGTGTTACCAGAGGGTGGAAGGTCGGTGTTGGGCTGTGCCTGTGCAAGGGGAACCGACTGTCCTGAGGCCCACGATGGTCCAGGCTGGTCATCAAGATCCAGTAGGGCAGAGCTGCTCTCGTCACTGTGGGCCTCTTCTGTGGGTGGAGTGGTGTTGTCAGTACTCTCTGGTGTGGTGACGGTCCTTCGGGTTCCTGCAGGGGCATAAGAGCATGATTATTGCATGTGTGTGTGTAATGGTGTGCAATGGGTGGGTGTGCGTGAACCCCAGTGCAAGCATTCCTGTGTGGGGGCTTGTGTGATGATGGTCGGGGGGTGTTCGGGGTATGTGCAGTGAGCATGCTTTAGTGAGGGGTGACCATGCTTAGTTGTGTCATGCAGGGCTTGGTGTTGGGATGGGTGGTTTGTGTTATGGGTACATTAGTGAGGAGTTGGAGTGATAGGGGAGGGTGTGAGGGTGGGGGTGTGTGATAGCATGCAGGTAGGGTGGAGAATATGATAGTTAAGATTTGACTTACCAGTGTCCCATCCTCCACCGACTCCTCCGAGGCCCTCAGGATGCAAGATGGTCAAGACTTGCTCCTCCCATGTTGTTAGTTGTGGGGGAGGAGGTGGGGGTCCGCCGCCAGTCCGCTCCACCGCAATGTTGTGCCTGGAGACCGTGGAACGCACCTTCCCCCCGTAGGTCGTTCCACCTCTTCCTGATGTCCTCCCTATTTCTTGGGTGCTGTCCCACAGCGGTCACCCTGTCCACTATTATGTGCCATAACTCCATATTCCTGGCTATTGATGTGTGCTGTACCTGTGAGCCAAATAGCTGTGGCTCTACCCGTACGATTTCCTCCACCATGACCCTGAGCTCCTCCTCGGAGAAGCGGGGGTGTCTTTGGCATGCCATGGGGTGGTGTGGGTGAGGTGTGGGGTGGTGTATGTGGTGATGAGTGTGGTGAGTGTAGTGGTGTGTGGTGTTTTGTGCGTGGATGTTGTGTGGGTGATGGTGTTGTGTGCCTCTGTGTGATGGGGTTGTCAATTGCTGTCCTGTCTCTCTGGCTTTCTTTCAGAATTTCTGGTCGTAGGGGTTTGTGGGTGATGTGGGTGTGTATTTTATATTGTGTTGGGTGTGTGGGAGTGGTTTTTGTATGTGTATCAGGTGTGTGTATTTGGAATTGTCCAATGTGGCGGTGTTTTGTAGATGTGTGTGTATTTGTATTTGTATTTGTACTGCCAATGGAATACCGCGGGTGACTGACCGCCACGTGGATTCGTGGGTCGTAATAGCATGGGCGTGTTTCTGTTGGCGTGGAGGTGGAGGATTTGTTTCCACATGTTTATTACTGACCTTTGGTGTGGCGGTGTTGTGTGGGTGTCTGAATTTCGGCGGATTCCGAGATGTGTGTCATAATAGCTGTGGCGGTCTACCGCGGCCGCGGCGGTGTATTGGCGGTCTTCTGCTCGGGGGTGAGCGCCTTTTACCTCCAATGTTGTAATGACCCCCATAGTGCTCACGGGGATCTCCTTTGCAACTTCTCAATTTTGGTGGTGAGGCTCACTGTGACAAGGCATGTTACCTGGGGTTCTGAGGTGCAGGTGGGTGTGGTGCCTGTGCCTGTACAGGTGGGGGATGTACCTGGACCTGTGGTGGTGGTGCCTGTAGAGATGGGGGAGCTTTAAAATAAAAAGTACTATAAATATATATATATATATATATAAAATCCAAAATGACTGTACCGTTTATAGTTAACTATACTTACAGTACTTCATGAATATGTAAATAACAACTCTAATTATAATTCCACTATACCTTACAAGATGTGCACAGCCAAACACGTGAAAAGTATTCTTATTCTTAACTTAGGAAAATCTTCTTTCCACATACAAAATCTTAACTTTGAGCCAACTGGGAGGATTTCTTGCTCTCGCTCCATCTACACCTGTTCTCATTTTACTGCTTTCAACATTCTCATTCACTTCACCACCATTCCCTATTGAATTACCTGAGTTTGTTCTACTCACATCATTGTCATTAAAACTTCCTCAGCTACTTGCAGTATCTTCAACCTCAAACTCCAACCATTGAAAATCCTCTTTTAAAGGGTTTAGGCTGTTCCATCTTACTTCCTTACATACCTTGGCCACACGTTTGAGATTCACACTTCTGCAGTGCTTACTCTAACCGTGTTATTCAATACTTGTAACACTTCCTCTGGTTCATAAAATTCACTATGTTGTTTTATTACCCTACCCGTTTTTTAAAACAAATCCAACTTCCAACTAGAATGTTGGCTCATCATACTTTTTCATTTCAGAATGCTTTTCTTCCATTCTGTTCTGAATTGATTCCAGAGACCGCTGTTCTGCGTTAGACTGATGCAACCAATTTAGATTGTACTTGGACCTGGATTTCTGCTCTCTCATTATTACAAATGGTGACAGCCCTGTGACCTCCTTCTTCATTCTTCTATGTGCCCGTTCTGCCTTGTGCAATTGTACCTCCTAATCTGTACCCCTAGAAAAAGCTAACTGAATAACTCCATTTATCACCCTGTTGAATCTTTCCACCATGCCATTGCAACTAGGATTATGGAAGGATGCGGTTTTATGTTGCACACCAATCCTTTTAAATAGTCTTTAGATCCATTGGACAAGAATTGAACCCCATTGTCACTTAACACAGCCTTGGACCAACCTTCAGACAAAAAGACCTTATCCAAAAATTCCAACACACACTTTGTGTCTGTTTTTTTCACAATTTCTAAAACAGGCCACCTAGAAAACAAATCCATCAACACAATTACATATTTTTGTAGTCTAACGCTACTAATTCCCACAGTTGTTTCAGTAAGAAATATTCACACATTGGTGATCTTAAGGTTTGTAATGTTTTATCAGCATTAGAACAATTACAACAATCCCTCACGTAACTTTTTTTTACATCCACACCCACATCAACTAACACCAAAAATGATCTGACGTCTTCCTTGCAGCCCAGAGGTGGGGCTTCCTTTATAGCATTCACAAGATATGTTTTTGGGTGACTCCTTGAGCCCCAATTTCATGTCCCAAAAAAGCAACACTGTCCCTTGCAAATTTGCAGTTTTAGAATTCCACCTTTAGCCCACTGTTCTCCAATATGTCCATTACATCTTTCAAGCTTGAGTCGTGCTCCATTTTGTTTTCTCCATAGATCAGAATGTCATCCTGGAAACATTTGATACTGGTTTTATTTCCAAACAACTGGAACATAAGTCTCTGAAAGACAGTGGCTGCAGATCCCAACCCAAAAGGCATCCTATTGAGTTGAAAACACCCAAAAATTCTAATGAATGCTGTATACTGTTTGGAGGCAGGCATCAAGGAAATCTGATGATAAGCAAGTCTATTGTAGAAAATATTTTCGCACCTTTGAGATACATCACCATTTAATTTATCCTTGGTAAAAGAAAACAGTCCATACCAATATTGTTGTTAAATTGATGCAAATCGACACATAGTCGGATCTTTCCATTACTGCACCTGGCAACTATTAATGGAGGTATCCATTCAGAAGCTTCAATTAGTTCTTTCACTTCCAATGTTACCAATTTATGTAGTTCTTTTGACACGTCTTCTCTAATCATAATCGGAACATTTCTAACCGTGTGTACCTTCAGAACAGCATTGTTTTTCAAAATTATACGGTGTTCGAATCCTTTCAGATTACCCAAGGTTGTGTTGAAAACAGATGAAAAATTGCAGAGCATCTCTTTAGCAACATCTGACTCCGTATCCAACACTTTCACTTGTTCATCATTGGTAGGATCAAGAACAAGTATTGGGGGTCCTTTTTTACTTATGTATAATTTGGCCTGTGTACACCTATTTTTGAATCTGAAGGTCAACCACTTATAACCCAACATGTCAATCTTCTCTCCAATACACCATAGAGGTTGTATATCTGTATCACAAAGCTCATTGCCAATCTTCTTTATAAGTCTATCCTTCCACATTTCTTCATTAATTAAAGTATATGGAGAATCAGGATCAGAAAAGATTTTCCTTTTACCTCCAACAATGCTCATGCAACATTCTGGTTTATTTCTTATATGCTGTTCATTAACATTTAGAATCAATTTGATTGAAATGAAAAAATCACAATGGAATCACACCCTTTATCATCACTCTCTCAATCCTCTGCATCTTCCTGTTGGGAGTTCTCAAGTATGCACTTAATTTACTTTTTTTTAAACTAACAAACTGTTGCAAAAAGAGTGACTAAACCACAATTACTATATTTCTTTTTTAAGTGCAGGACAGGTCTTGCTATAAGCCAGATGATCTTTGCTGCTGCACGTATAACATTTATTTTTATCTTTAGAAGAAAACTTTGATTGGGCATTGGAAATCTTAGTTATAGGTTTGGAATTCCCTTTACAGACTATTTCAGTTCTCTTGTCCTTTGACAAAAACTCCTTGGCATATCTACCAGAAATCTCTGCCTTATACACAATATTCATTACCGTTTACCGTTTGCTCATAAACATTCTTGAATTCTCTTTTTATGGCCATGTATTACTAATTGGTCTCCAATTAATTAATTCTGTAATCTCACAAACCAACTATCAATAGATAATTATTTTTAGTTCAGCCACATAACTATCCACTGATTCACCCTCATTTTGTTTTTGTTGAAAAGATTTAGTGATGCCAATACAAACCTCTGGGGCAAAATAAGTGCCAAGCTCTTTCAATGCTGCCTCAAAGACATTCAAATCCTGTACTACTAGGGCCTTCAACATTTGATTATACTTTTTTAACCCATAAGGACCCAAGGAATGTAACAAAATTCTCTTCTTCTGTTCAGCTGACATGTTGCTAGAGTCATCCACAGTTGCTATGTAATTAACAAATATTCCTTCTTCTCCACCCATTTAATAGTATGTTCTGTGCCTGTTGACCAAAATGCGTGTGGTGGACATTTGTTATTATGCTAGCATTCCTTTTTTAATGCACTTCTGAAATTTATGTTCAAATCCAAAACAAAAGTGCTTGAAAATGTGTTCAGTTAGAAGAAAAAAGGATCCTTCCAATGTTGTAGGTAAATAATATTGTTATGTCTGCTCCCCCATGAAGAAATCGGGCCAGCCAACTACATATACACCATCATTACCATGATGGTCTATGAGAGTTATCCCAAAGACTAAAGATGGCCACCTTAGTGTGAGAGACATAATTTCTAAAGGAAATAACTATTGTAGCATCAATGTGAGGAACTCAGGTTCAATTTGTTTTTGAGGGCAGTAGATGTAATCTAAAACACGAAACGCTGCATGCAGCAGCCTCTCCATTATGCTTGCGCGTCACTGAGTTGCCGACATGCGCCTTTACTGTTTGCTTGAAGTTAGTGCATGCACATTAAACAGCACTCGCTATAAACGGTAAGGAGTATTTCCAAATGTATTTATTTTTACTCACAAACGATTGGTGCGCTAGAAATGTCCAAATGAATTCTTGGAAATGCTGCTAAATGCTGTAAACAAGTCTGACTGCCTTTGGCTTCATGATGTTGAATAATTCATCTTTGAGTTAGGACTCTAAGGGGGTTATTACAACTTTGGAGGAGGTGTTAATCCGTCCCAAAAGTGAAGGTAAAGTGACGGATATACCACCAGCCGTATTACAAGTCCATTATATCCTATGGAACTCGTAATACGGCTCGTGGTATATCCGTCACTTTACCGTCACTTTTGGGATGGATTAACACCTCCTCCAAAGTTGTAATAACCCCCTAAATCTCTGATTTGCATGGGTTTTGGGCACCGGAAGATCGCCCTCTCTCTAGTGTTCCGCACAGCACATAGCAACAGTAGAACACATTCAATTGTAAACATAACAGGCAGTGGTTCCTGTACAGGTGGGGGAGCTTCCTGGATGGTAGATGGTGGTGCCTGTACAGGTGAATGAGTTTTCTTGACAAGGGATGGTGGTGCCTCTACTGGTGGGGTGCTTCCTTAACAGGGGTTTTGTCTGTACAGGAGGGGGAGCTTCCTGGGCAGAGGAAGGTGGTGCCTGTATAGGTGGGCGAGCTTCCTGGGCAGGGGGTTTTGGTCCCTGTTTGGGGGCAGCTTCCTTGACATGGGGTGGTTGTGCCTGTACAGGGGAAAGATGACTGTATCCGGGGTGGTGGTGCCTGTAGAGGTGGGGATTCTTCCTGGACAGGATGTGGTGGTGCGTGTATAGGTGGGGAATCTTCCTGGACAGAGGATGGTGGTGCCTTTACAGGTGGGAGAGCTTCCTGGACAGGAGGTGGTCGTACCTGTACGAGGGGTAGAGCTTCCTGGACATGGGGTGGAGGTGACTGTATAGATGGGGAGCTTCCCGGACAAGGGGTTGTGGTGCCTGTATAGCCGGTGAGCTTCCTGGAAAGGGGGTAGTTGAGCCAGTATAGGGGAAGGTGCTTGGACAGAGGGTGGTGGTGCCTGTTAAAGTGGGGGAGCTTCCTGGTCAGGGTGCGGTGGTGCCTGTATAGGTGGTGGAACATTCTCTGGGCAGGGGTGGTGATGCCTGTACAGGTGGGGAAGTTTCCTGGACTGGCGGTGGTGGTGCCTCTACAGGAAGGGAGATGCCTGCATAGGGGCTGGTGGTGTCTGTACTGGTAGGGGAGTTTCCTGGACAGGAGATAGTGGTACCTGTTCAGGGGGGAGGTGCTTGGACAGGAGGTGGTGGTATCTGTAGTGGTGGGAGGTACCTGGGCAAGGCATGGGGGTGCCCGTACAGGTGGGGCAGTACCTGGATAGTGGGAAGTAGTGCCTGGACAGAGAGGGACATGCCTGGGCAGTGTGGGGCATGAGCAAGGGGAGTGTTAGCGCTGAAGATTGGTGGGGACCCTATGTAGGGTTTGTTAACAGAGGCCTATCTTCATCCTCCTAAAATTCCTCCTCCTCCTTTTTTGAAGTTGTGGCAGCTGACAAGGCAGATAGGAAGAGGAATGGTTCTCCCCTTGGACTGCCCTTTGCCCTCCACTGGTGGGTGGTCCTTCCTTCTTACTCAATCTCATCTTCCTCAGCAAGACCTATCCGTAGACAGAGGCTGCAAAAGCCTAAGTATTTGACTTAGAACATCGTGGAGCGCAGAATCGACAACGCACAACCATAGAACATAACATATTATCTCTCTTTTTTTTTACAACATTACCTATTACCGCAACAATTACCCCTAATACAAAACCCCAATTTCAAAGACCAATAAATACAACAATAATACTTGGTAACATTGAAGGTGTAACCAGAACTGTGAAGAAACATCAATCGTAACAAAAATCGTATTTTGTGAGTACAAAATATGCCTATAAACAAATAATTTTAATTAAGCAGACTACTTATTTTTTACCAAAAACTGGACATGCATCTAAACACATACCCATTACTAAAAAGTTTAACATTTAACTTTCACAACTCTCCCAGCATTCCACCAATGACCACCCTCTACCATAACTACATTTCCATACACCTTTTTCACAGTAACGGGCTCTCCATAACTAGCATTTCCCTTTCTTACAAATGTTTGACACTTGAGGCGTACCACATCACCAGGTCGCAAGGAATGTGCTTTTGTAGACTTCTTCCAGTCATTTCTACTTTTCATTTTCTCTTGTGCATTTTCTACTTCACCCAACATCTTTTCATTATCCACCTTATCCGTGACCTTCTTACCTACAGTTTTAGCCAACCAGGCCGGAAAGAGTTTAGAAGTCGAACGCCTTCCCTTGAGCAGTTCAAAAGGTGTAACCTTTGTAAGCGAGTGTGGAGGACTGCAATAAAAACACAACATGGAGAACACAGCCTCTTTAACATCCTGCCTGTTTGCCTTAGCCCACTTAAAGCATTCTACCACGACTCTGTTCATCCTTTCCACCAATCCATTTGTTTGTGGATGATAAAGTGAGCATTTCAAATGCTGAATGCCTGACTGTATCAGGAACATTTCCATTTCATGACTGGCAAACTGATCCCCATTGTCAGAAACTAAGGCCCGTATTTATACTTTTTGACGCTAAACTGCGCTAACGCAGTTTAGCATCAAAAAATTTTGCGCCGGCTAACGCCATTCTGAAGCGCCATGCGGGCGCCGTATTTATTGAATGGCGTTAGCCGGCGCAAGCAGACCGGCGCTGCCTGGTGTGCGTGGAAAAAAACCACGTACACCAGGCAGCGCCGGCGTTGGGAAAAATGGCGCTAGGGCGTCTTAAAAATGGTGCAAGTCAGGTTGACGCAAAAAATCGCCTCCAACCGATTTGCGCCATTTTTAAAGACGCCCAGACGCCATTTACATGACTCCTGTCTTAGTAAAGACAGGAGTCATGCCCCCTTGCCCAATGGCCATGCCCAGGGGACTTATGTCCCCTGGGCATGGTCATTGGGCATTGAGGCATGTAGGGGGGCACAAATCAGGCCCCCCTATGCCAAAAAAAAAACAAACAAAAAAAAAATTATACTTACCTGAACTTACCTGAATGTCCCTGGGGTGGGTCCCTCCATCCTTGGGTGTCCTCCTGGGGTGGGCAAGGGTGGCAGGGGGGGTCCCTGGGGGCATGGGAGGGCAGCTGTGGGCTCATTTTGAGCCCACAGGTCCCTTAACGCCTGCCCTGACCCAGGCGCTAAAATCCGGCGCAAATGCGGGATTTTTTGCCCCGCCCACTCCCGGGCGTCATTTTTGCCCGGGAGTATAAATACGACGCATTTGCGTCGCAGTCATTTTTTTAGACGGGAACACCTACCTTGCATCTCATTAACGCAAGGAAGGCGTTCACGCAAAAAAATGACGCTCTTTCCTCATACTTTGGCGCTAGACGCGTCTAACGCCAAAGTATAAATATGGCGTTAGTTTTGCGCCGAATTTGCGTCGAAAAAAACGACGCAAATTCGGCGCAAACGGAGTATAAATATGCCCCTAAATACTCTGGAAACCCTTCCATCCAAAAAATGTCCTTAAGGAAATGTATAGCAGTGGCAGACGTCAGTTTGGGTACAAAACATACTTCAGGCCACCTGCTGTGGTAATCCTTAAGGACAAATTCATAGCGCAACTGAACTGGGAGAAAATGTAATCGGCCCCACCATGTCTATTCCCAATTTAACCTAAGCTTTGTCAGGCCCCGGTATAGGTTGCAGAGGGGGTTTCACTACCTTTAACCCCTTCTCAGCAGAATTACACACTACACACCTACTCACAACCATCTCCACATCTCTGTCCATGGAGGACCACCAATAATTATCTCTAAGACGTCTCTTTGTCATCGTTGAACCTAAGAGCCCTTCATGTGCATGATCCACCAACATTGTATGAATAACAGCTGGAAGAACACATTTGTCATTCCTTAACACCACGCCATCTTCAATTGATAATTCCTCACTCACTTTGGAATACGGCTGTAACTCAGGACTTAAGTTCTTTTCCTTTGGCCACCCATTGACAATGTGCTGCTTAACACTACCCAACACCACATCCTTACTCTCAGCAGCCACCCATCCAGACTCAGAACAAACCTTAGATTTATCAACATCAACATCAACATTTGCTATAAAGCAATCTTCTTTATCGTCCTCCCCATCGGTAGTCACATGTTCATCAATAGGTAGCCAGGACAAAAAATCAGCTGTAAAATGTTCCCTTCCAGGAATGTATTTAACATGAAACTTGTACTGCAACAATTTTGTGGTGAGTTGCGCAATGCGTGGGGTGGTGTAATTGATTTTGTCCCCATTCAAAATGTACACCAAAGGCTTGTGGTCAGTTTGAATTACATATTTCCTGCCCCACACATAACTTCTAAATTTCTCACTCACCCAGCAACAAGCAAGCAACTCTTTCTCAGCAACAGAGTAGTTAAGCTCCAGTTCACTGAGAACTCTTGAGGCGTAGCTTATAACCTTTTCACCTTCATCAGAGTCCTGGGATAAAATTGCGCCCAGATCATACTTGCTGGCATCCACCGTGATGATACACATTTGGCTAGGATCATATGGACTCAACTTCCTAGCATTAACCAATTCCTGTTTAACTTTATCAAAAGTATTTTGGCACTCACCATCCCACACAAACATATTTGACAACCCCTTCAATTTACTGGCATATTCTGGAATAAACCTTGCATAGTATTCACACATGCCAATGAATGAACATAACTCATCTTTGTTCTTTGGGTTGGGACAGTCCAGAACAGCTTTAACTAAACCTGTTCTTGGTGCTATCCCCTCACTGGACACACAGTGCCCCAGGAACTCAATTTCTCATTTTCAAACTCACACTTTTCTTTCATCACAACAATACCATTAGTCTGCAAAATCTTAAGCACAGTTCTAATGATGTTGTCATGTTCCTCTAAACACTTGGCATAAATTAACACATCATCCTGGAAAGTCAGAACACTCTTGACATTTCCTAACAAATTGTGCATTATGCGTTGAAAAACTGATGTCGCGGATGCTAGCCCAAACTTCATCCTGCAAAACCGTAATGTTCCAAACGGGGAATTGAAGGCCATGTAATGGCAAGAATCTTCATCCATGGCCACCTGATGATACGCTGAAGCTAAATCAATTTTGGAAAACCACTCAGAACCTCTGAGTTCTTCCAGAAGATCGCTAATCTTGGATAGAGGGTAAGATTCCACCCAAATTTCTTTATTAAGGCTCCTCAAATCTATACACAAGCGGATGTCTCTATTCTGTTTCCTACCAACCACCAATGGTGAAAGCCAAAGGCTAGATTCAATAGGTTCTATCACGCCACTGTCTCGAAGCTTATCTACCTCAGACTTGAGATCATTACTCAAACTGAATGGGACAGACCGAATTTTATGTTTCACTGGACTGGCATTTTCCTTTATTTTTATCTTTTGCTTAAACCCTGCAATTTTTCCCAAACTCTGGGAAACTCCTCCTCCACGAAAGACAATTATTGGAATCCTTAACTACTAAGTCTTGCTCACTAGCACCAGGTTTAAGTATCATGCCAAACAATCCCTGGTGGAACCACCCTATAATTCAGACCTTTATATGCCACATACACTTTGCCATAGATTTTGCGTCCCTTGAACTCAAGGCTGTCCTCTATAAAAACCTTCTAGATCTATCCTACTCCCTTCGTATGAGACAGGTGTCCTATCAGGTGGATGCAACTTCCTGTCTCCCCAACTAGAATGAAAAAACTCCAAAGTTATCATTGTGATGTGTGCCCCTGAATCTACCAACAAGTGTAACCATTTATCACCTACTAGAATATCCACAAACGGATCAACACACTGTTTACCATCATCACCCATCCCATCAACCATCCTATCATTGTCAGTGACGACAACAATCATCTCATGAAATGCCTTCGACAAAAACTCTTCTCTGTTAGAACTGTCTTCATCCATTACACTACCAACTTTTAGCTGCTTACTACAAGCAGGCTGACAGAAATGACTTAGTTTGCCACACTTTCTGCACACTGCCTTCTCTATTGTGTGGTAAATTACCAAATCTGAAACATATGTTTGAGGACTTAAAGAAGTTGTTTTCATATTTTTTTTTATTTTTTTATTATTCTTACTACATACTGGTGTTTTTGCAGCTGACTTTACAGCATTAACATGTACATTATTATTGTCTCTTCCTTCAGGACTAGTAGTGAGTTCCTTTATCGAAATTTGTGCCATCTCAATACTTTTAGCCACCTTTATAACATCCTCTAATGTTGGACTTCCCATGCTCAATAGCTTCTGTTGAATATGCTTATATGTACAATGCCCTATGAACTGATCTCTTCTCAACTTGTCCTGAAAATCCCTAAATTCACATTTTGAGGATAACTGTCCAAGTGCACTAATGTATGAATCTTCATTAACCAATTGAGAGCGTGAATGTAGTAACAAGTATTTCTTCCTCTCTGGTCTGAAACGAGATGCTCCTATAGCTCTAGATACGTTTCAAAACCATCAAACGATTGTTTCCAAGGGATGCACCAGGTGACTCAAGAAAAGGTGGTGGTGGGTTTACTGATTGCATAGTACCCCACTAGAATATCCCAAACAAATCCAAGACTTATGCGCTGAACCTCAAATGCACAGAACTTCTCTCTCAGTGGTAGACAATCTATAATGTGTTGTATAACTTATTCTTTAACTATTTTTCCTATTCCAGCAACTGTAGAACTTGAATGCTTATGAAATTTCCATTCTAGGATAACTGTATCCAGCTGATCCAATAGCCCGTAAATAAGTGCTGTACATGTGCATACCACTACCAAGATGGCACACGAAAAGCATCAGCGAAAGTTACAGTTACAGCCAATCTGTAATTTCCTCTTGCTGAAGAAGAAAAAAACGGTGGGCACACTGTGAACAGAACTTCTCACACTTCGTCACTCATGCAGGAAGTTGTGAAGATAGTGGAAGCATGCGAAAAATGACACACTGGGCAAGCGGAGAAAAGTGATTAAGGTACGTCCTCACCTTAAAGCTAAGCTGTAATCTGCATAAGTAGTCTGCAATGGTTTCCGCCCCGTTTGTCGCCAGAAAATCGTTGTTATATCTTCCATACAAATGTACAGCACACAAACCAGGAAACAATGAACTTTCTTTATTTTCAGAGAAGCCGGGAAAACACAGCTCCGTCATCCGTCCGACACGTTCTCCAACCGTCCCCTCCGAACGCTCTGGAATGACGACAGCGGCAGAATCCACAACACACAACCATAGAACATAACCCAGTGACCTACAGGATGCATGCAGGTGGCCACATGTGTGCTTCCTGATGCTTGTAGCCCCCTGGTCAACAGCAACACTGGTCAGCTGTTCATTCAACACAGCCCTCATATCAACCGAGTATCACACTTACAGGCAAAAATATATTTAGAGGTTACTGAGATCTTGAGGATGGAGACAACTAGTCTTTCCTGCACTGCCTACCTCAGGACACACCTTCATTTTTAGGAGCATCATGCATCATATGTATGATGTGGTCTCTTCAAACAAATTTATAAAGGAGTTTTCCACAACATGCTGAGCTGGTTCACATCTGATCATATCAGTGTTTTGGTGAGTACAAGTTTGATATACATTAATATCAACAAAGGTTAAGCTATCATTCATTCTACTACCACTCCTTTAGGACAACATTGCCTATTGTGGACTGGGAGGTCAACCATTTGTACTGTGCAGTCTTTTTCTGGTCTGTGTTCCCAATGTACATGAAAACATCATGGTCTATTTTACCTGACACTGGATACCGTTATGTATACCACATATCCTGAAGTCCTGTATTCCAAGTTTTACTCATATGTGATTATGATGGAAGAGGAGGAAAAGTGAAAAAACATTGGTCTAGGATCACACAATTTGGTCAATTGTAAAAGCGGGGCTGATCCCAACTTTAATGGGTTTCACGTTTGGCAGTTCATTCACTAGATGTATATGCTTTGCCTCCTCAACACCCACCTTACCAGCCACAGTCCCTGTCCCCAACTGAAAGCCTGCTGGCATCAGCGTGCCCCTCATCCAAATCATTATTTTAGCTTTTGGGCCCTGGGATTTCATCAGCAAGTATCCATGTCATGGACTTGCAAACCAAATGTGACTACTCTTCTCCATAAGGCACTTTTTTGTGACTCTGGCTGCACACACTAATAAATCATATCTATGAGGCTATGCCAAGCCACTTTGCATGGCTTTGAGTGGCCTCCTATTTATGGAGTGAGGGAAGGCTGCACAAATCACTCTGTTGCCTTACTTTGCTCTTGGCTGGGGCTCCATGCGCATTTTTTTGGGGGGGGGGTCCCCACACAACACCCTTGGATTTTGACTCTTTTCCAGAGTGGCAGAACCATGTAAACCTAGGGATGCACAAAAACCTTACACCTTCTGAGGGTGCGGTGTAATGACTTGTAACGTAGAGTCTTGCTTCACTGATCTATGCCAAATCCACCTATATGAGGGCCAATATAATCACTTACGTACATAATATACACATACATTTTGAGACAGCCTTTCAGTAGCCAACTTGTTAGGATGCATTATACTGTTATGATCCATATGTGAGCATAGTGAGATGAGTGACAACAGTGATATTAGACACGCAACACATACAACTGACATTAAATCCAAAGTTTAGGAGCATAAGTATTTGGGAAAGTCCTTTTCAGGTATAGTTACCACAGTCTGACATCCACCCAGTGTGTGGTGCCTGTCCAGAAGTCACTCCCAAACATTTAGCAGTGATCACTGATGGCTGTCTAGTTGACACAAGTGATACACAAGATTTTCTATTTCATTTTACAGGTTTGGCACTCTTTACTGAGTCAATGTAATGGATCTATGAGTTGAACGACCACATTGTAGGAGGCAGGGCCCTCTCCTGGCCATATTTACTTACCAGTTTGTGTTGTTGGTATGGGTTGATATGCTCTAAGATGTTGCCTTCCTGGTAGTGCAGGTACCTCTGCTCCTGTCTGTGACTGTACTCTGGCTGCATGTGACAACAAATGGGAAAGGTCATCAGACTCAACCAAGTTATTTGAATTTGTGCAACCTCTCTCATATGTACAGAATTGCATCTAAATTTCACCCGCAGTGGTAAGTGAATGAGGGACATTATCTACTTCCATTTATCTGTGTTTAGTGTATGAGGCAGCAGTAATAGGCCACTGTTTGGGCCTGAGAAATTTGAGATTGCCATTGTCATCACAAAGAATTCTGGGACTTGTAGTGCAGTGAACTAAAACAGTCATATGAAGGTCCAACTCACCATGCACATTACACATACATTGGACAACATTTATGGTCACATCTATAGTGAATCACAGACATTGATCATTTAGTGTCAAGGTTAGCATCATCAGATATTACCTGGAATAATATTGAGGTCATGCAGTCTTTTGTAGTTCCTCACTATGAATTTGAGGATCATGGTGGTCTCCTCCTCTATGTGAGTTTTCTTTCTCCTGAGAGGTAGCATGTCTTCAGAGCATTCAGAGGAGGCAGCCCCAGTGGTATTATAGAAAAACCAGAGCCTTGAATGTGCGCTTCTTTTATCTGTTTTTTGGTGCAGGTTTGCAGGTGGTATTGATAATGTGCAGGTGTGTGTAATTATAAAGATTCTGACCTGAGTGCAGATGATCTGCCCAAGTGTGGATGTAAAGATACTATTCATAACTACCTTTGTGAATATCCAAAAGTCATAAACTTACGTCTTCTTTTCAAGAATGCATCTGATTTCTTGTGCTGCCCTAACAACACTATGGATGCACTTTATTTACAAAGCAGAGCTCAGTAGTACACTTTTTCACAAATGCATTAGAAATTCTAAGGCATCGGTGGCACTAAGCTCATGCAATGCTGGACTAGCCTCAAAACAATGGTGCTACTCCAGCAATGATTGGAGGCCCCCAATGAGAAAAGCCCTGCACCAGTTTTATACCTGCTCTGAGCAGGCAGTAACATTCTGAAGCAGTGAAGTCAAAGAATGACGCAGTGAAATTTAAATTTCACTGAGTCAGTTCTGCGTGTCTTTTCCCATGGGAATGCCTACAATGCATATATTATACTTGGCATCGGTGTAATGTAATGCAGGGCTTTACAAACTGATGCATCGGGCCCAATGCATCAGTTTGTAAATGTGGAGCAGTAGAGAGCAATGCTTGCCCCCCATTGCATCAAAAAGAAATTACACAATGGTGGTGCAAAGACCTTGTCAATGAAGCCCTAAGACTTTTGGTCTAAACTTAGACCAGAAGTCTAAATTTATCTTACAGAATTAAGCCCTACATTTGGTGAAATGCTACAGAGAAACATTGATTTGATATATAATGCTGACACAATTTGATATTTATTAAAAAAGCAGCCTCATGTGCCAATGAAGCACACAATAAGCCTGAGGAGTTAGCTGTTGAATGTGAAATGGACATTAATAAAATGAAAATATTAAATTAACTTATAAAATGAATCTGGCTCATGATGATATTAAAGAGATAGGTTTAATAATATTAAAGATGTGATTGCAAAAACAAGGGATTTGAGGGACCTGAAGAAATGCACGGACAGATCAAAGAAAGGGACCACAAGTAAAAAGAAAGTGAAAGGATCAGAAATTAGAGTGAGAGAACAGCAAGTGACTTGGATGTTGGGACAGAAATGCTGCTAGATTTTCATATTCGGGACGTGCATGAAGGGAATCTTGGGCAAGTGCCATTGACAAGGTCTAATCGTTATGCTTGCAATCCAGATTTTTTTTTAATGCAAGAGGAACGGTGAAAGTGGTACAAAGAGGTACATGGGTTGACAAAAATATCACAGGTGTTGTGGACAGATTTGAATTCATTATTTGGGATTGTAGTTCCAAGTGATTTGCAGGCAGAGTGTAAGGCAGTGTTGGCCTGGCCAACTAAATAATCAGGTGAGGTTGCTTGTGATATTGATTCTTCTGAGGAAGTAGCTAATAAGTAGTATACGCAGGTACTTAAAGACAAGTGTTTCTAAATAGGAGGTAAACTCTTTAAATATTTTGAAACTTCACAGGAACCAAAGGAGTAGGTGCATACCCTTTATGAAAGACGCATGCAGACTTTCAAGAACCACAGTAGTTTATAAACCTGAAAAAGATGGGGTCAGTGGTTTTGTTTCTGCTATTTTCATAGGCCTGCAACCAGAGCTTAGTAATCATATACAACAGAGTGAATTGTGCTAACAGACAAAGAGTGCCTCATTTACAAGGATTAATTCATTGCGTTGTGTTATGGCAGCAAAGCATCAAAGTCACTTGCGCTGTGTGATGACAGCTCACAACACCATATAAACATATATTTATAATACATTGCATCATGCCTAGGATCCCAGAATGCTTCACAAATAATGACATATCCGGGTGAAGGATGCTGCAATTCATCCTCCCAAAAAGTGGCACATTGGTGAAGCTGGACTTAGAATTAGCACAACTTTAGCAATGTGTCAAAAAACACATCAGAGATGTGTTAGTTCTGACTGACATAAGTAGCCTTATGTATGGAGACCAATGTAATAGAGTATGAAAAGGTGAAACCTCACCTTTTACTCTATATATTGGTCTTCGATGTATAGTATGTGTGACATATTGAGTGACACTCTCATGTGGGTGGATGCAAGTTTGTAGTGTAATATAATGTGGCAAATAATGTGTTATCTATGTTATGCGCATACTTACCTGTTGTGCTTTGGAGTAAGATTGGCAGGACTTAGGGACCCACTCCTATATGGAGTTGTGACAATCCTGGTCTGTCCCTTCCATGATGCACACAGCATCACACTGCACTGCTGCAGTAGATGTTGATATCCTAGGTACCATGGTCTCAGGTTGGTCAAGGGCTACTACAACATGATTGTTACATGTGTAAGCCTAGTACTGGTTGAGGGGATGTGATTTTATAGGCTATTTCTGTGTGTAAAGAGACTTCAGCTGGTCCGATTCCTAATAAAAAGCCAATGTGTCATTCCCCACGTTTGGGTTAAGGAGGCATACAAATTGTGATGTACTCTAGGCTAAAAGTGTTGCATCTCAAAGATGCAACACACATTGGAAAACTTGTAAATATCACTGTATCAGTCCTATGTCAGTTTTTGTGAAGGAACGCCTGATCTGCGTATAATATGAAACTGTGTGGTGCAGCAAGTGCCAGCACAGGTATTCTTTGACACTGACCATCAAAAACTGACTCATCGGGCCCAAAGTGTAATTTTGTAAATCTGGAGCAACATGCAGCAGAGAATGCACCACTGATGTGTCAAAAAAATGATGCAGCAGAAGTGAAAGCTCTTTGTAAATATGCCCCAGAGTATAGATGAGATTCTTCAGTTGGCAAAGTGTAGTAGGGATTACATTGATACGAAGCAGAACAAGCTCAATAAGAAGTTGATGAGCACTCAGACAAAGAAATTGGAGAGAGGATCCTGGAACCAAATGGATTCAAATATTAATTTTATTCAGTCTGAAATTAATAGAATGAATCAGGTGTAGCTATTGAAAATGAAGTGAAGCAAATGCAAGGTAGCAAAAGAGGAATGATGAATAATGATGGCATGAATGTGAATTGTAAAATGATGAAAAGAAACACTGCTTGTCATTTTTGTGGGAAAATCGGTCACAGGAAATGTACATGTCGCTTGAATCCAAACAGAATTTGGGGTGATTGTTTTCATGCAGAGAAAGGTGATAGTTACAGCTCTCCTAAATCCTGAGCAGGAAGTGAAGAACCAGAACTCATCTCAAATCATTTCAAATATTGATGCCTTTAGCACCAGTGATGCAGCAAAATATAAAAAGATACAATGCAATGTAATGTAGAATAACAACAGAATCTATTGATTCTGAATTATGATTCATCAGGGAACCATTCACAATGACAGTGCCGGAGGGGGGAGGGGGACTGTTTACTTGGAGAAGTCCTAGATGTAGACCTAGATGTATACCAAATTGGCCCATACATTGATGGAGACGCTAACGGCCATTGTGTTTTATTCTTGAATAATACTTGGTCTAACAGTTCTACCAGTTCTATAGTTTGTTCTGTGAAGTCTCAAACCTACCCCTCTCAGGAAGTTGGCTGATAGTTATGAGTCAACATTGCAACTTACAATAAATATTTTGAGTGTCATGGAGTTAATTGATGGCACCTCACTTTACATAGGAACTAGTGGTCACTGGGAGGTAGGGGTGTCTGAAAATTATTGGTTACAGGGAACTATTTTTCGGGATATGTATATAAGTGTTACAGCAAAATGTAGTAACTCAAAGTAATGCTGACTAATGGCTGAAATGGGCTGGCACATTGAAATTTTGTCTTGTGGTAGAAGGAAGACTTATTCGAGTAATATTTAAACAAACTAGGGTAAAGAGCCTGCATGCATGTTTGTATTTGTGTATGATATTTTTGGAAAAACATGAGGCAGGCAAAACATCTATCTTTAGGCCAGATCTCACAATGAAAGTAGAAACTGAAAATAAAGCCTCATAGGAACTAATGTTAAAATAAATTACATTATTTAAACTGTTTAAAATATAATTAGATTTTATTTATGTCAACAAATATAAAGAAAAGTACAATTAATAATATATTTTCAAATATTTAATTAACCTTTGTATTACAAAATTAAAATATTTAATACAACTTAATTACAGTGAATTAATTCTATAAATCATTTTCATAATTTTAAATGCAAAATAATTATTATTTTATTTTAGGTGCATTTGTTCTTATTGAACTTCAGAATAATATTTTATTTTAAATGTAATATATTTAAAATCATAACATTTGTAATGGAAACTTAACACCATTTTATTATATTATTTCCCACTACAAAGAAATATCTAAAATAAATTAACAATAACATTTACCTTAAAATTATTTTATCTAATTTGTCTAAAGGTATATTAAGATTTTAAACTTTTCCCCATACTTTACCATGTGGAGATTTCTACCTCGATAGTAGAAGTCTCTGCCAAATATATGGAATGCCAAATACAGCAATAAAGTCAATACTAGTAGTAACTTTACACTCATATTTGACCTTTACATGGGTCCACTCCCCATTTCAGGAGGTATAGACATGTAAGTGGAAACCTTTGAGTAACTTTACACTCAGAAATGGATAAAAGCCCAAAGTAGAGTAATACAGCTAGTCAAAAGTGTTAGAGTAAACTTACATGGGGAGATGTACCTATGTGTACTGTCATGAGGACCCTTTTAGTACCTGGGTTGGCACCTCTGTTTTAGCTTAGTTTTACAGCTTGTGCTTTTATTCACATTTTATACACATTTTATTTGTGTTAGCAAAACTACTTTTACGAAAATGTTTTCCACACTTTTTATCAGTCTGCTTTATTCTAGCAAATCAAGGAAAACACTACTCATTTATTCAGGCTTCGCACTACTTATAATCAGTATTCTTTGTCCAAGGCTATGGAGAGTGGTATGCAGTATGCTAACTTGTGTTGCCCATAAGGAGCCAGCCTCTATCACCAAGACACAGCATTACATCAGAACTGTGGTCCTAATATTCTGTGGGTTATTATATAAACTACACACTGACCCAAGAGGATAGAGGACATTCCGGTCATGACCATTCTAGGACGTACACTGCACAACACACAGTTTGGCTAGTGCAGATATTCCAGCTTCCTAAGAGGATTGCCACCCACATGACAAGTCAATTCCTGATACTCTTTCCAGGTATGGGGCTGATGCTGGTCCCTTTGAGAGGGTTACAACCATTATGCTCTCAAGCATAGACATATGGTTGGGTAGGAATATCTAGAGCAACCTACATTATTGGTGAATTATTTATCTTCTTTGCCCTGGTTGTAATGCTGGTCCTATTGCTTTGTTTCATCTACCTACTTATTGCAGCACATTTTTCAAATCCTAGATTGCATTTGTTTCAATAAATTATTTGAAAACTTAGCTTGCATCTTGTGTCTTGCCTCCGCATGCATAAGTAACTGAGTGAAATGTGTATGATCTGTTTCCACAGCTTCCCTAGGGTGTAGAAGTCTCATGTTCAGGTTGCTATGATCACCTTTACCCCGGTGTGTTTGGAGGTTTGGGAGAGGCACTTTGAGCTAGCCAGGAGTTAGGCCAAAAGCTTCTAATGGTGTGGGCTGCTCTCAGTTTTTGACACTGTGCAGTGCTGCCATCCTAACTACACAGTCCTATTACCAAAGAAGAAACAGCATAACAGTACGATTACTATTGTGAATAGGCCAGTTGGGACATTTACAAGTGTGCAACAGATTTGACCGAGACACATTTCCTCAAAAATATTTAAGACTGAAATTCCCCAGGTCAATTGACTTAATTATCCTTGCTATGGGCACTCAATTTAATACCCACCCAGTAAGTAACTTTAGTAATCTTAGGTCAAGATAAGAAAAACAGACTAGAATTACCTTCCCCTGTCCTCCTTTCAGGTCAGTAAGTTGGCAATGTATTTCACATGCAATCATCACTTACACATTGTGTCACCACATATTGATTATATTAGTAGAACAAAAAGCAGGAGGACGATCAGCGGAGCAGCAACCAAGAGATGTGTACAAATTTCAACTACTACAGAGACACTAATGACGTTGCATGATCACTGAGAGTAAAGGGGATTTTTGACAGCAAGTTACCCATAGGTAAGCAGAGAATTTCCTCTAAACTCTTTTCAGAAGATAATATCTTTACAGAGTATTCATGGAAATATTTGTTATCATAAATGTGTGCTGCAGTCATGGATATATCCACATACACCCAACAGGAATTCTCAAAGGGATTCCTGGCAGTATAAATGGATTTGTATTATGGATTTCTCTGTAACAAAGGTGCAGCCCTCCTCCCCAATCATCATTAGGTCCTGAGGACCCTATCCTCAAGGGTCCTATATTGTTTTAAGGAGAGGGGGACCAAGTGGGCCTCGCTCAAGACTAAATAGGCCTTGGGAACCCCAACCCTTGGAGCTATTTTTTTTAAGGGTAGAGGGCCTGTGTCGCTCCATCACCAAGCCTTTTAAAGGCCCTGGGGACCAATCCCCCAGGGCCTAAATTGTTTTCAAGGGGATGTGGGCTACATGCACACTCTTCCTGAGCCTCATAAGGCCCTGGGGACCCCATCCCTAGGAATTTTTTTTAAAAGAGGAAGGGGTCATGTGGCACCCCTTCCCACGTCTTCCCATCATCCCCTGAGATATACTATTCTAAATGGAAGGGGGCCACATGCCCCCCAAGCCTCATTAGGCCCTGGGGACCCCATCACTGGAAACACTTTTTAATACAGGAAAGGGGTTGCATGTTCCCAAGTCTTAATAGGCCTAGGTTCCCATCACCCAGGGTCACCAGTAAGCTAAAGGTGAGGGGTGTGACTTTCCCCCTTCCTTGAGCCTTTAATGACCCCATCCCCTGGGGTCAAAGTGTATTTTAAGGGGAAGGAGCTGCTCAGTCCCCACCACTGAACCTTTAAAAGGCCTTGGTGAAACCATTCTCCAGGGCTGCTGCTTAACTGACAGGGAAAGAGGGGCATGTTTACCATACTCTGTTTTGGGCCATGGGACCCCATCCCCTGGGGCTCAATACACTATTAAAAGGTGGGTACATTGGTGCTCACTCAGGGTACCCAAGGATCCACAACATTGAGGGCTCTGGGGGAGTCTCAGGAATCCTATGGCCCCAGCCAGCTCTCTGTGGGCTGCGGGAGTCAGCATTGTTCCCATCAGGAAGGAGCGGCTATTTATGCTGCTCTCTCTGTGGGGGAAGATCACTTGATCTGTTTTCCTGCCCATATCAGAAACAGATCAAATGTCCGCTCCCAGCCAGTTGGAGCATTTTTAAAGCTCCTGTCCACTGGAAGCAGACTTTGTGTTTGCTCCCATTTGGTGGGAATTTTGGAAAATGCTCCTATCAGGCAGGAGGAACACACAGGTTTCCCTCCCGGGCCCTTGGGGTCCCCAGGACCTTTTAAAGGCTCATGGAGGGTGGTTGCATAGCCCCCTTCTCCTTTTTTTAAACATTTCAGCCTCCAGGGTGGGCTCCCGGGGCCTATAAGGGACGTGGAAAGTGGGGCCATGCATCCCTCTCCCCCTGTGGGATTTGGCCCCCTGGTGGAATCCTCTGTACCTGTAATGGCCTGTGTGTGGGCTGAAGAATGACTGCCAGCAAAATATTTCTCATGTTGCTGGCATCCAATCCCAGGAGAATCCCTTCAGCCTTTTGTGAGCCCAACCGTCCAGATCTTCAAATATTTTTGACCCTTAGTTTACAAAAAGCGACTGAATGGGAAATCAGAAAAAGCACAATCTATGGTCCAATGGTTACAGAGACGTTATAGTTTATTTCTGAATTTACTTGTTCAAAACCATAGATATTCAGCAGTTTTACTTAGAGTTATTTCAGGTAAGTACAACCTGCGCCCTAAGGTAATATAACACGCTCCATCCCCATGCACTGCTAATTACTCCAGATATTACAACACTCATAACAACATTTAGAATGTCAATAAAAATACCAATGAAACATTAGCAGTCAAATTATTGAACAAAAAAATGTGCATGGTGGCATCGTTACCTTAGGGCGCAAGTTACAGTTACCAGTTACCTGAAATATTTCTAACTATAACTGCTGAATTTCTATGGTTTTGTGAAAGTAAATAGAGAACCTAACTATAATTTCCCTGTAACCTTTGTTTTTTTAATTGAATATGTAATAAATATATACATACATACATATATATACATATATATTCACCAGTAGTTAGTTACAGTTGGTTTCCATAGAAAGTACTTTTTTTTTACTTGCCTATATCTTTGGAATTGTTTGTCGAATTTTTTTAAAAAAAGGGCCTTCTAGGATTTTGTCGTGCATGGTAAGTTTCAGGATGACCTGTCAAGCTTGGGTGAGGGAAAATGGAGGAGGTTAAAAAAAGTGCATTTCCCATTTTAATTTCCATGAGCCTTTAGTCATGCCTGCAGCCGAACCATTGGACAGATTTACATCAAATTTGGCAGAAAGGTAGCTTTTGGTCCGGAGATCAGACTTGTTGATGTTTGGTGTAAATCTGTTCAGCAGTTTTCAAGATATTAAAGACAATCCAAATTTTTATATCTTGGCAGAGTCTAAGCACAGAAATCATGGTGAGAACTGATTGGCTGTCAGCACTTCAACCAGAAAATAGTGAAAGCATCTTGGAACAAATATACGTGATAGCACACCCTTGTAATGCATTTTAGTGAAGGCAGGTTTTGAGGGTATAAAGGGTGACAGTAAAATTTTGTTACACTATAAATCATTTGTTGATGATACCATGCTAATTTTAGGAATTGTGCTGTGTTCTAATGTGATTTTATCCTGCTGGTATTTCATGAATCGTGTTTGAGAGAAAAAAAACTGTTCTCATGATTTTCCCAGAGAGGTTATGGAAGGTGCTCCAGGAGTTGAAATGGGACCATATTTTTACACTATCTTTCTCAGCCACATAAGAATTAATTCTGACATTCTCAGTAAAACAAGCACTTCAAATAGGAAGTCAGTTAATTCCCTTGTATTCTACTGCAGCCTCTCAGACTGAATAACAGCTACAGTGCTTACATCTTACTTATGACAACATTGTCCCACACCTGAAATCATCTTGATTGAATCAAACTCGTAAAACTTAAAACATTGAATTTAGTTTAGAAAGGAACACAATGAGGGGGTTCATTTTGTCATAGGAATTATGCTTAGTGCTGTATAAAGAAAAAATAGGACACATTTTAGGTGAGTTCTCAAATATCTTCCTCTTATATTTCAACATTCTAACGTGCAGACTAAGACATGCACTTTCAATGCCAGCAGCAGACTGCCGGTTAACTCCCTGGTGATCAGTGGCTTTACTATATCATTCTAATGAGCAACTAGAGTGCTAACATTATAAAATGATGCCAAAAGTGTGACATATCTGAACGTCATCATGATGGAATGGAAGTTGAAAATTGAAATCATTTTCTACTGAGGATACCACAGTAAATGAGGAGATTAGGGAGCTACATAACAAATAAGTATTCCATGATAGCCACCAGAGGAAAAAAGAATCCAAATGTAGCACAAAGATCACCCAAATGTAGCCCAAGTATGGCCCAATGACAAAAGTGTGCAAAGCACTTAGTAGCTTATCTGCAAGCACCTTAGGTTGTCGGTGCAGCACTTTTTTCCCACATAAAAAGTGACACATTTACAAGGCCCTAGTGGCACACTGTGCCACCAGTCCATCATTTTTATATGCAGTGGTGGAGCAGTGTGCCCGCCCATGCTTAAAAGGCCTTGCAAAGCCACCTAGCGCAGCTTGTCATGGCCTTGTAAATATGGACCTCTTTCATGTATAGCACTGTGTGAAAGGGGAATTTCATGCATGTTGCTTGGGGTGTTCCCACACAACACCCATGGAACCGGAAGGAATCTCATACTTTCCCAGATTTACAAGTCTAGGGATGTAACCCATTCCTACATCACCTCAGGGGTGGCGTAAAAATGACACAATAAACAGAAATATATGTATTTCTCCCCGTATGTTCCTCTTTCTATGTGTGCGCATCCTGCATGTTAGCCATGATGGGCAGGTAGGGGAGCGGTGGCACCACAACAGACCATAGAGGGCAGGGGAAAGGGGAACAAGGGCAACAAACCCACCATACAGGATAGGCAAGAGAGGCTGTGGAAATATAACAGACCATTGAAGGCAGAAGGAAGAGGCAGTACAACCATACATGCCAACAGACCTGATTCATGCAGGAGACTGCTGATGTTTTAAGCCCACAAAAGCTTTATTTTATCTGTCTCCTGCCTAAAATTTCACATTTTTCAATGTAAGTCAAAGGGGAAAATTTATTCCCCAGCTTTCTTTTTCGAGACATGGACTGAACAGGTAGGAGGAGCTTTTGTAAAAGAACAAAGTATGGAGGGCAGAAGGGAATGGTAGCAAAATGGACCATGGAGGACCTGAGGGAGGGCTCGGGGCATGGGACTCGGACAGGCAGGGTAGAGGTGGCAGGGACAGGCAGCAGCCACCTGACCATGATAAGCGGGTGGGAGATACAGAAGCAGCTCAACAGAACACTCAGAGTAGATGGGAGTAGCAATGGCAGGTCTATAGAACATGTTGGGCAAAAGACGGGAGCAGGAGAATGCACACAGATATTGGAGGGTAAGAGAATGAGGGTAGGGACAGCAAGCTGAGCACAGAGGCTAAGCAGGAAGGCAATTATGGGGCATATAATTGGGCAATGAAGGGCTGGTGAAGTGAGCAGGGACATCAAGCTAAATGAAGGGAAGTAACAGCACATCAGACCAGGCAGGGAGGGGTCGGTGCATGGGCTTGGACAACAAAGGGTAGCGAGGAGGTGGATGGGGCAGCAAACTAACTGTTCAGGGCAGGCATGAATGGTAGTGACAGAACAATGTCCACACAGGGCTGTAATGAAGGAGCAGAGGCATGATCTTGGGCAATGCATGGTAAGGAGGAGCGGGGGCAGGACCAGCAAGCTTTCGTGGGGGCAGCACTATAACAGGTCAGGCCAGGCTCTCCAGTCAACCCCCCAACATGAATTGCGATTGGCATCTAATTTAAACTTAACAAAACCCTGGAAATTTACTGACAAACACAAAGGTTACAGGGATGTTATAGATAGGAAATTGAATTTAAAAAACGTATAAAGCTACACGGATGTCATGGATGGGTTCAGATTTCACTTGCACAAAATCATAGAAATTCAGACTGTTAGAGTTATTTCAAGTAACTGGAACTCGTGCCCTAAGGTAACTATATTGTCCTAGCCATGCACTACTAATTACCCCAGATGTTACATCACTCATGACATCTTCTTTGACATCAGTGGTATTACTGTAACATTTGCAGTAAAACTGTTGATGAGAAAACGGTGCATGTTGAGGTGCAAGTTATAGTTACCTTAGGGCACGAGATATAGTTACTTGAAATAACTCTAACAGCTGAATTTCTATGGTTTTGTGAGTGTAAATATATATATATATATATATATATATATATATATATATATATATATATATATAAATATATATATATAACACACACAAAACAAGAAGCCCCTTGGCCAGCACCCTTAGCCATCCAACCTCACTTCACACATGCCTTTCGGCCTTGCTTGGCCCTGCAGCCTGCTCCCATAGACATCCTACCCCACCCCACACACAGCTTTGGCCTTGCACCTTGGGTTGCTCGCAAGGGCTGGCCTGCATCCTGGTCATGCTTCCAATCACCATGGGCATACAATCCTGTGCAACGCAGGATCTTCAGCCAAGTAGATAGGGCTTCTAGGTCATTTTGCATACTCATAGTAATTGAAAAGGAAAACCAGCGTGATCTGTTCTCAACAGGAGATAACAAGAAAAAGAAAAAAAACTTTTGTCACAGGCACTACAGAACAGAACATATTGTGCTCCGAAAGAGCAACAATGTATTCACCTCCCCCAATGGATTTCAGATAATGTTTCAATGTGGAACTGCATACAACATCATGAAATCAGGATAATGTGTAATATATGGAAGCAGCATTTTAACTGGGGCACCAGCTTTCTTTATTGTTGTAAGTGCTTCCTGTTAAGGTTTAATTTCAGTGAAATGAGCATTGGTGGCAGAATGCATCTAAGAAGAGGTGCAACATGTCTTCCCTGCAGGAGTACTTTTTACTGGCTAATTAGTAAATTTTACCTTGTTGGGTAAATGTATAGTGCATCAACCAACACTACAGCTGTGTAAAGGACCACAAGGTAAAGTCTCCAGTGATCTTGTGTGTCTATAATTCTGGCAATGTGATTCACCTCAAGCATCCTCATACAGAAACCAGCAAGAACATGAATCCTCATGTAGAGAAGACACAGAGACTACAAAGAGTTGACTCTCCACCAACCAAGAGCACTTTCTCTTAATTATATCTAGTATAGGTGCTTCTCTGTTTGATGGGGACATGATCATATTCCTCTGCATTATGAAAAAAATTGGTGGGAAATGCACTGAGTGGGCCTTTTGGTAAGCAGTCCATCATCCTGGAAAAAGGCAGGAAGAAGTTGCATACTGCTAATGTATAAGTAGCAGCACCAAACAGGTGAGGCTTTTAAGTCATTTGCATAGTCAAAGTCTTTAAAAGGGACAATGATGAGCTCTGTCACAACATAAATTATTGCACTCGAAAGAGCAATCATGCAAACACATGGATCAACTATTCCACACAACCTTCAAGGTGTCACTGCAGAGAACTAGCTTTGCCCCTGCAAAGCCCCAAAGGTCTTGTGGGGACCACAGGGGGCGCCTCGAGGCCCATCAGTGCCTACATTCCTCTCATATTCACAGAGCAGCTAGAAAATGCATCTCCCTTCATGCGGTAGCAATCATTTCATCTGTTTTCCTGTCCGCTTGACAGCAGGCAGGAAAAAAGATAAAAAGTCCCTTCCAAACGAGGGGGAGCAGTTTTTCTGCTCCTGCCCCCTGGGAGCTCCCGCCAAGGCAAAGAAAGTTGCTATCTCCACAGGGTGGCCACGTTGGGAGATATGGAGCCAGGCCTGGGGGATGGCTGTCCCTATAGCCATTAATGGCTCCACAAGGGGGGCCATGCTGCACCCTTCTTCATTGTGCAGAAAACCACCCCCGGGGAGATGGCGGTCAGAAAATGGCTCCACCAGGAAGTGTTGGCAGCCAATCAGATCTCAGCATGAAATCTTTGGGATCTGGGGATACTATGAACAAAGGGAGGGCTGCCTGTAGCAGCCCTCCGCCACCACCAGGCTACTGCCTGACGATGGCGGAATATTTTATTCAGCAGCGCTGTCCTGAGGATAAAGAACCCTTGTTCCTCCAGGGAAAGGCTCCCCCCGGGTACCCCTGCACTACCCGTGCACTTGGCATGGGCAGTGCAGGGGCCCCATGTACAGTACACCGTCACGCAGGTCACTGCCCAATTTACTGGCAGTGATCTGCGCAACGGGTGTTGCTGCACCCGCCGCACAGCGGCATTGATGACAGCTCCATGTGGAGCCGTCTGCAATGTCCCGGCCCTGCATTTTGCTGGGCCAGCGGGCGGAAACACTGTTTCCGCCCGCTGGCCCAGCAAAATGTCCATTATACGGCCGATGGAGTCTCAAGGGGGCTGACGGTTTATGAAGAGACCGCCAGCATTAACACGGCGGGGTTTCCCACAGTGTTCATAATGACCCCCCTATTCTAATTCAAATTTAAAGTTTTCAGCTGACAGTGGATATTTGGGTGAAGACAATCTCTCCTTTAAGAAAGCACATTACAGAACAATGTTCCAGTTCCTTTATAAGGTTATAGAACTCCAAGGTGACTTGCATTATCCTTATCATGTACACTGGGGGTACTTTATCCCATTATAGTTCATGGTCACACCATCACCTTTCTTACAAATCACTACAACCCTTAATGCATAGCTCTCTCATATGAAAGAATAAGCATGGCTGCAAACAAAAACAAAAATAAAACCTCTAGTACAAAATTAAACACATGAAAACTCTGTTAGTTCTTTGTTGCGAACTGACACTAGACACAGTTCAATACTAATAATTATTTTTAAAAAAGGTAAAAGCTGCAGTTGTGCAGAATGCTTAGATTGAGGGGGTCATTATGAACCCTGCAGGAACCCCTGCTGTGTTCGTGCTGGCGGTCTCTTCATAGACATTTAGCCCCCTTGATACCCTGTCGGCTGTGTAATGGACATTCTGCTGTGCCAGCGGGCGGAAACAGTGTTTCTAGTTCTAGTAGCCCTAGATGACTTGGAATTTTCTGCTTCATGGAAAAAAGCTTTGCTTTTGAGTCATCTAGGAAAGGAGAGTCATCGTATTTCTAGATACTTACCTATAGCAATAGAAACAAATTGAAGATGTGTTTAAAGAAGCTAAGTGCAGGCTAGAACTTAGGTTCGCAAAGGAAGACAACTTAGTCATGACCAGATTCAATTTTTACACTCAGCATCAGACTACTGAAGAGACCACTGATACATTTGTATCTAAACTAAGGGAGTTATCTACAAAGTGTAAATTTGGACTCATGACAGACTAATTGACAGACTAATGTATTCAAACCCAATCAAATTGTGCAATGCAGAAGAAAAAAAGTCCAAGAAAGATTGTGGGAAGCTAAAAATCCAACTTTGAAAAATGCAATAGACATAATAAAAGTTGTTAAACAGTCTGATTATTGCATGAAAGAGATGGAGAAGAAAAACAATACTACAAGTCATAAAAATCCAGGAGTAGGAGCAGTTGAAAATACAAATGAGGAAGTCATTGCTGTCATTAAATCTCAGAAAAAGTATTTGAAGTGTGGTGTACAGGTTAAGCAACCTTTCAGGTGTTGCAACAAATGTGTAAGTACATACCATATGTTTGATTCAAAATTTAGTTTTGCAAGTAGCAAAGAATGTAGGAAGTGTGGCTGAGTGGGCCATTTTGCCAGAATGTACAGATCTAATATGCGTAGAAAAGTTACAGGAGTTTCTGATGGTACAAATGTCAGAATCTAAGAATCTGACAAAAAAAATTGTTTGAAAATTGAAGGAGACATTAATTCAGAGAGTAAGAGCAAAAATCAACCTAAAACAATGTTTGAGATAAATGACCACCACATACAACCCATGGGTGATACTGGATCTATGTACACATTTATTCCTAAAAATATGTTTGAACTTGAATGGAGTGGAGTACTACTGCAAGCCAAAGATATTTCCCCAGTTGGGTACCAAGGAAAATCTATTGAAATATTAGGATACATTCATGCAAAGATTAAATATGAGAATAGGACAATCTGTGGGAAAGTTTGTGTAGCAGATCATGGACCACCAACTTTAGGGTAGTTATACCAATATGATCTACACGTCATAGTTAATCCAAGAGAACCTTCACATTTTGTGATTGTCGAGGAAGAATTTTTGCCAGACATTTTGCACAGTGTGAAACATATGTTTGAGAACAAACTAGGTCAGTTGAAAGAGTATGTACATAGGATCATGTTAAAAGCGGGAACTATGCCTCTTTTAATATGATCCAGTAAAGGAGTCCAGCATGAAGTTAGGAGAGTACCAGTTGTCGTGTGGGAGGCAGTTAAAAAATGATTCAAGAAATGATGGATGAGGGAGTCATAGAGCCTGTGGAAACATCCAAATGGATAACACAAGTAGCAATTACTAGGAAGGCTGACGGTCAATTGATATTCTGTGTGGATCTAAAGTCTTTTAATCAGAGTTTTATAGCTGACCCATTTCCCCTCCAAAACATTCATGAATGGTACTCATGCATAAAGGTGGAAAGTATTTTTCTAAGCTAGACATAAAGAGTGCATACAGCCAAATTAGGCTCCACAAAGATTCCAAACTACTCTGCATTCATTACCACGGAAGCGCCTTTCCAGCTAACTCGTTTGCCGTTTGGGTTGTCATCTGCTGTGAGTGTGCTTCAGTGTATGGTTAGTGAGGTTTTTCAGGCACTTAAGAATATTTTGTATATTCAAGATTATATTTTGAGTTTTGGACAAACTGAGAAACACAATGCCATTATTTAGAAAGCTTTGCAAAGAACTGCTGAAGTAGGCTTGACACTGAGGAAAACAAAATGCTCATATCTAGAAAAGAAAAGAGAGTATCTAGACAATACCATCCCAGAAGGAGTTAAACCCAAAGAAAATGTGTTAAAACCAAATGAGTTAGCTCCCTCTCCTGTTAACAAGGGACAATTGAGATCCTCCAAGGGCCATATAGAGTACTATTATACATTTGTGAAAGGGTTTGTCAACAAAACCGGATTGTTAAGAAGATTCCTCAGCAAAGGTCCATTGTGACTGTTGATGCCAGCGCTACTGGTTTGGGTGCCATCCTTTCCCAAAAATATGATGATGAAGAGTAGACTGTGGCATTCACTTTCAAGACTCTTTCGTTCACAGAAAGGAATTAGTCAGTTATTGAAATGCTGACAGCAGCTTGCGGTGAAGAGTAATATCATGCATACCTGTGGCGAGCAAAAATGATCATCAAACCAGACTACAAGCCTATAGTCAAACTACTCCTTCAGGGAGGTGCAAGTAAAAGTTCAGCAACGCTGTCATCGTTTGGACTCTTGCTCTAGGCAAGACTAGTGGTTTAAGGATGACAGTACTTATATTTGTAGGAGACTATGCCTATCCTACAGCAAGTTACAACTGTGGTCCCAACCTTACCGGCTCGCTAGCAGCGCCTCACCAGAAACCAAAATAGTAAAAGGTGATTTGTGGCAGCTTTCACGTATGGTCTTGAGAGTATGACTTCTCAGGGAGTGTCGTGGTTAAACTGAGATTACCCATTTCTCACAGATATATCATGTCTCACACAAACACAGGCATTAATGAAGATGCATTAAAGTTTAAATGGTTTTTATTTAACACAACTGCAATTTGCGATAAGTTGCATGGGCTGCAATGATTAGGATAATGAACAGTGCAAGAAACAGAATTGTAAAGACAAGAGTCATTAATACAAAGACCCCCACCATCTTGCAATAACATGAAAAGACATGAAGTGTATAATGTGTCCTAATACCCTATCATGATAGGCCTAACCTCCTACCTAAAGGAGAGCTGTGTATGTTTAACCTAATCTGCCAATGCCATGTCAATGAGAGGAGCCGCTAACCCTTGTTACCTTGGAATGAGGTCTCTATCTCAGACGCCATAGGGACACGAAGACTGGGTCAGCGTCAAGACGACGTGTAGCATCGATATCAGCGATGGTGGCGATGACCTATGGTTGGAATCCCTCTGATTATCTGTCTAAAGTGTGATGTATTTATAAAGATCTTCTTGGACCCCTGACGTAGGTGTGTTCCCAAACAATAGATAACAGGTATGCTTGGGGCAATTAATATAAACAATTCCCTCGAAAGCAGAAAGGGGGAAAGTCCCTAAGTGTGAACACCTACTATTTGTTTATCTTTGTCACTTGATCTTGACGCCTTAACGTGGTGGCACTAATAATGTAAATCATAACAAGTGGCCTAACTATAAACAAGGCAGCCATCTTAGAAGAATTAAATAATTAAATGGGCTAAGACAGAGCAAGCTAAGTAGGTTAAAAGTCACTAGGTGATGGGAGCACGAGTCTGCAAGCCAAAGGATAAGCTAACTTCTGTTATCCCATTAAAAGAAACTAGGATTCACTACAATGCTATCAAGATTAGCAGCTAGGCTCCAAGAGTAGAGGTATCATAATGAATATATTCCAGGTGGAGGAACATACAAGCAGATTATTTATCCAGACTGTCATTGGAGAGTGGCACTGATTATCCTCATAGAGCATCAATTTGTGACAGTGAAGGAGCTGTAGCATCAATATTGGATGTGTTGAGAGTGGAAAAGGAGCATTTACAGTGAACGATTCAATTCAGGGGATGAACTGGATGATGTGTCAAAGAAAGAAATCCATATGTTGAACTAAGGTAGTAGGAGATAGAGTTGTATGGCTGTACCTGTGCGACCTTTTCTAAACATTTTGGATCAATTAAGTTGTGTGGAGAAAAATGTACTTATGAGAGGTGAAAGATTTTTACCCTCTTTTGGATTGAGGTTTAGACTAGTTGAGTTAGCTCATGAAGTGCATGTAGGCCAACTGCTAATGTAACGCAGACTGAAAGCTCAATTTTGGTGGCCATGCCTTAATGATCAGGTTACCATTTGGGTTGAGAAGTGTACTGTGTGCAAAGAAGAAGAAAAGAAGTTGAAGGTTGTGCTTTAAACCCGATTTAGTTTCGGTTTATAACCTTTATTTGGCAAATACAAAATAGCCATAAAAGTGCATAAATCATTATAAACAAGCCCAGTCAAAACATCACCCTTCATAAATAGTTGAAAACAATTAAAACAAAGTGCAACCCATACAATTAATCATATCCGAACTATACAAATCTAAAAGATAAGTTAATTTTATTACATAAATAGCATTTAAGATATATAACGCCACCTTGTCGCACAAGTGGGGGTTATTTAGATCAGCTAAAAATTCCAATGAAGCCAGATGGGTTTTTATAGTCTGAGCAACAAAAAGTGGTTTGAGATAAAAAAAAAGATCTTAAATTGTGCATAAAATGAACAGAACAACATAAAGTGCAAAGTGCTTTGTTAACTAGACCCATCACTAACAAGGGCAACGAACCACTTCAGTGGGGCAAGTCCTCATTTTAGGAAAGTCTACTAAGTGATGCGCCATTTTCAGGCTAAATCTTTGCAGGACGAAGTGGTGCTGCATATTAGTAAAGCTACATGGATAGCCTTTAATACTTTCCTCAAGGAAAAGGGACATGTGTGCACGAACTGTAGATTCCATCATTTTGATGGTTCTCCTGCTCTCTAGCCTATGTTGCAGGAATGTATCCTTGATAAAAAAAAATTTAAGTTTCACAGCACATTTCGGGTTCAATTTTATAGTGATGTTGAACACAGAATTAAAAGAACAACCAATGTAGGCAAGCCAGCGGTACAGAAGGCATTATCCAATTTTAAACAATCTAAAGTAATTTGTTTGGTGAAAACAGTTTAATCTTTGGCCCAGATATTATACCATAATAGCAGGGGGTTTGTCTGCAGTACATCCTACAAATACTGGAGGTCCACCTCCTGATGTTTAATCGAGTTTGCTTCTGAAATAGGTAGGCATAGCAACTGTTTAAAAAAACGATTTTCTTCCATTTGCCGGGGAGTACTCTTAGTGTAACCTCATACACTTGCCCCATATTCCGCCTTAGATAAAACTGTGGCCCTATAGATATCCACCACAGCTCTTATAGGGCAACTACCCAGTTTACTAGCAAATCTAAAGATGCCATGCATGCTTCTACACATTTTATTTTTGGCTATACTGTATAAGTGTGCTGCTCCCATGACCCTTTACTTGAAAATAGGACCCCCAGATAACTGGAGGAATTAATGGTGGTTATTGACGTGTTCTAGGTGAAAAAAAGTCTCAATTTCTGAGCTTTTGGGCCACAAACCATAGCATAAGTTTTAAGGCTTATTAATCATCATACCATATTAATTATCGTAGTGTCATGAATTCCTCAAAACCATTCATTAGTTTTTGGAGACCCAGCGGTGTCCTAGAGATCAGGATGGCATAATCTGCATATAGTAACACAGTATGGGGCGTAATGCCACAAGAGGTGGATACGCTTGAATGGTCTGCAAAAATGTATCCATCCTATTAAAAAATAAAGAAAATAGTAGCGGGGCAAGGACACAACCTTGGCAGATACATCTCCCAACCTTACATAGAGGAGCACATTTTCCCTTTAGACCAAAGCGGACTTTGCATGTTAAATTTTGGCCGGCCAAAAAGCAAATAATTTCCCTCTGGGCACCCAATTCCAGTAATGTAGGCCACAAGATGTCATGCTCTACTAAATTGAAGGCATTGCTGAGATCCACAAAACAGAACTAAATTTACACGTTGCTCAATGGTTCCCAATCCTTTTCTAAAGCTAAATTGCTCAGGAGAAAGAATGTTATAAACTGATACACATTTGTCAAGCCTTACCAATAAAATCCTGCCTAATACTTTTACAGATGAGTCCAGTAACAATATTGGCCGGTAGGTTTTAGGGTCTGATTTATCTCCCTTTTTATATATTGATACAATAATAGAGGAAGTCCATGATAATGGAATCTTGACTGTCACTACTTTATTAAACACAGTGGTAAGGAGTGGGGCCCCAGAGATTAATGTTTGATTTGAAAACATCCACAGGTACGCCCAGGACCAGGGACCCTGCCCCCAGCACTAGCAGAGATAGCCAGTAGAGCCTCCTCAATGGTGATATTTAGGTGGTTGGGGTTCCCAACCCTTAGATCATCATATCAGGGTATGTCAACCACCCCACTCTTTTGTTTGAAGACTTCGGAGAAGTGGGACACTCAAGCCAAACACGAAATGCTGGAGCCTATTTCAGGGGATACCTCATTGGACAAAAAAGTTGTATTCACCGTTTCCCAGAACAGTTTATTATGTTGTTTCCGTAGCCAAGACTAATTTTGACCAAACCTCCTCCTGCAACAACTTCTTACTTTGCGCCAGGCCTTCCCTGTACTTACTGTGTAAAGTCCTAATAGCCAAAGGGTCTCTGGGGGAGATATGGAGAGCTGACTCAAGTTCCCCCAGGAATTTTGTACATGCATGATCAAACCATCCTCTTTTCCTCTTATGCTGCCTGCCTTTCGGCTGGCATGTCAAAAGAGTTTTAATACTGGAAATAGCATGGTCAAAATAGTATGCAACCTTATAGGGTCAAGTTAATCTTGTAAGCAGTAATTAAGCTCATGCAGAATTCCCTCCACAATATTCTGTAGTAGGCCAGCTATAGTAGGGTCAATATCGCTCTACTTCAATCTCACCCCATGAGGCCTAATTGCATCAACCTGGTTCATAGTGGTATAAAACTCATGCTTTGGGCCCCAAAGTAAAGACAGGAGGATAATCGGGCCATGGTCACAAAATGAGGATTGGACACTACAGGGGGTGTCACACACATTATTGGCTGCTGAAGACACTAGGATATGATCTATAAAAGATCAGGAGTTATTTCCTGTAAAAGATGGAGTCACTTCCCTATTAACTCCATATTTACATCTCAGTAACAACAAATCTAATTTGAATAGGAATACATTTAGGACATCTCCGTAGTCATTGTGGCAAAAATGATCAAAACCTACTCCTTCCTGGCTAATGAGCCCACATGATGCTGGAGCAAAACAGGTTTGAATGTTAAAATCTCCACCCCATAATATAAAAAAGTTTGAATGGATTGAGGGCAAGAATGTATGCAAACCATGGTCCAATGCTTGGATTATTCTGCTACAGGTGAAATCAAAGACATGATTGTAGAAATTAAATTATGCCACATCCACCATATTCCTAGAAGTTAGCCAAAACAATTGAGGGTTAGAGGACTTTTTAACTACTACAGGAAGTTTGCTAGAGATAAGTGCCTGGAGCCTACCCTTAGCCCTCCCTGACTGAGAAGGGGTGGCACACAAGAAATGTAAGGTAAATCCTTGTACATGTATAGGGGCAACACACCACGTCTCTTGCATACCAATAATATCAAGATCACTAACAATATTGCACCACTCCTCTGTCCCTAACTTATTGAGGAGGCCTCGCACATGCGTTGTGGCAAATTTATAGCTTTCATCCTTACTTTTCCTATACTCATTACCCCCAGATACACCTCAGTCAGACAAATGGTACGTGAATATCCCTCCAATGTTTCCCCAACAGTGCTATTATTACCTGTCATACAATCAGCCTCAGATAATCCAAGAGGAACTATGGGGGCACTTCTATGACCACTAGACATTATGCCCCTGATAAGCCCTTCAGTGGTAAATCCCTCCACTTCATTACCCATCTGACCGCTATATCTTTGTCAGTCATTGTCTGATAGTTAGTCCAAAACCTGATACCTATTACTTAGGGGCTCAGGTGGGATGGTAAAAGGCTCAATACAGGAATGAACCAGAGGTTAGAAGAATTGCAGGTGTCGATAACTAAACCCAAGGAGAGCAATGACAGAGGTGCCATGTGGTGGGAATAGAACTGCCCTGGATAGAATTTCCCTCACTAATCTAGGACTCAGAAAGTTAACAATTACACAGCCACCCCTGACGTTTTTCAGTTGTGGGCCAACCCACCCCACTGTTGTGGTTAAAAGGATTTGGTGTGCACTGCCAGGTGAGAATAGATTATTTTGGGCCAGCCAATGCATAACTTTGTTCTTCAAGGTCTCAGGGGATTCAATGTGACCTGGCTGCAAAGAGAGAACATTAATCATAATGATGAAATAAGGGCAACAGGCTGGTGGTAAATCAAAAGGTGGGTATGACAACAGGCCCAGCCATCTGACTGTAGCAAGGCTGATGCAGGGTAGTCAGAGCGGGGATTACACTAGAACTTTAATTACCCATTGCCAAACCATGTAGCTTTTTGCTAGGAGTCACACTCAGCCCTGTGGTTTGTCCTACTTCATATTCCTCCCTTCATTGTCCAATTTCTGAAGCCCTCTGTCTAGCCCCCTCAATTTTTTCCATCTGCAGTATCTATGACCTGCAGGGTTAAGATAGAAACTTGCCCATTTTGTAACATGCCTGCTGAACTCTTAGGGGCTATAATGGGCAAGGGAAATGTCTGGCACGTGGCATTGATCTTGCCTACCTTTTCTTGTAGTTTATCCAACTTGTCTTTAAGTGACATAAGCAAGTCACTAATAGCAGATAGAAAATTATTCCAGGATTTAACTTCAGGTGATGCTAGGGCAGGGGGGCTCAAATCACCAGCAGCCCCCTTTCTGCAATGTCTCTTTCTTTTAGCAGCAGATAAATGAGTGGCTGATGCAGAGGTAGTAGCAGCTAGATCCATAGGATCTAAGGTTTCTTCAACACATCTCCCTCCATTGGTGTCCAAAGCATTGTTTGTTTCAGTAGCTATATCCACAGGTCTAGAGAGCACCCCGTACCTTCACTGAGCCCAGCCACCCCCCAAGGATTCAAGAATTTCTGCCAGGTCTAGCTCGTTGGTGTTAACTCCTTCAGCCCAGTCTAGGAAGGAGTCAATAGTAGAACAAGTAGTTCTAGGGGCAGACTTTTGACTTTCAGTTTGTGCTTGTCCATATCCATGCTGGGTGCTGACACAAAGTTCCACAGATAAAGGCTAATGCATATAAAGCACACCCAGGGACCTCCAACCCAGAAAAAGCACTTACTTCTCTCCTTTTAATTCACTCTCCTATGCGGTTATCTCACACAACAGTATTTGGAGCCCAAGGCCCATAACCAAGGGCCAAGAGACTAGGCCCAGCCTCTACTGGCTGCAAACAGGCACAGATGGGCCAACTATTGGCCCGGTCTTCACCTGGTACCAAGCCCGGGCGCATGCTGTGCACTCCTCACGCAGCGGGCATGGTTAAAGCTTTATGTGCCACTGGGCACAAGCAGAGTGACTATGGCATTCTCCTGATGCTGGGCACCTAGGAGGTGCTGTCTGTTTTGGCCACGGGTCCCCCGTTCAAAGGTTCTTTGCCATCCGTTCTTTTCACGCAAAGGGGCAGAGTCAAAGCTTTATGTACCTCTGGGCACAAACAAAGTGACTATGGCAGACTGCTGCTGCTGGGCACCTGAGAGATGCAATCCATTTTGGTCCAGGGTCCCCCAATCAAACATTCTTTGCTGTCCGTTCTTCCAGTCCAGTAGAAGCACAGTCAAAACTTTATGCGCCTCCGGGCACGAGCAGAGTGACTATGGCAGCCTCATGCCACTGGAGCACCTGGGAGGTGCAGTCTGTTTTGGCCCCTGGTCCCCTGTTATTTGCTGTCCGTCCTTCTCCTGTTCCACTCAATTTCCAACCTATCGAAGTCACTCCATGTACGCCCATCGTCCATCTCATTTAGGACACATTGGAAATCCAGAAAGGCCTTGGCTTGGTACCTGTGTAGATTGAATTGGTCCCCTGAATGAGCTACGAAGTGCGTGTAGGTTTACCTTGGAACTAGTAGATGTGTTTTCCAAATGAATATGAGTAAAATGCTTAAGAGAAATCATAATGGAGGCTGCTATTTGGAGCCTTAATAGTATATTTAATGAAGAAGGAAGCCCATCTATTTTTATGACAGATAATGGTACTCCATTGGTTTCTAACAAAATAAAGAAATTGTTTACTGATTGTGGGATAAATCACCACTGCACTTCTCTTTATAATCCTCAGGGCAGTGGCATGTTAGAACGGGTGAATCGTTTGGTGAAAGGAGTTATTCCGATGGCTATTAAGAGTGGATTAAATGTGGAATGGTTAGTTGAAGAGATGGTATGGGCTTATTGTACCACTGTGCTTGAGTGTACTTCTAAAACATCTTTTGAAATCATGAGGGTTAGAGTGCCAAGGACTAAGGGCCATATGTACCAACAAATTTTCCCATAGACACAGAATGGGAAAAACCCTTTGCTACATCTGGCCCTAAATTAGTACTTGCCTTGATGAAAGTATGGGTGGTTCGACGTGGATGAGAAAATGGTGGATTGAAGAAAGTTACTTAAAGTGTAAAAGAGGCATTAACAACTGATGACTGGGTGAAACTCAAAGAAGGGAAGTTCACAAAATGTATGATGCTTTTCAATTTGTATCTCAAATAGAAAATAATTCATAATAATGTAGGTTTCTGATAACCTATAGGGTTTACATACTGTGCTTTGGTTGAGTTACTTGTGTTCTTTCCTTTTTTTTTAAAAAGTTAGCTACTTCTGTTCTCTTTGTTGTACTGTTAGTTGTTGTGGAAGAAGAGGAGATGTGTTATACTGCTACGGGGAGTGTTGTGTATACTGTAATGTTAACATCTCACCACAGTGAGATTCTTTTATCTTTGAAAAATGTAAGGTTCCATGTGGGCAGTTGCTCTGGTCACCATGAGATGCAGTCGCTGTTATTGACAGCTACAATAAACTTCAACGCTTCTCTACATGTTGTGTACTCTTATCATTAATTACCACAATTACATGTATTATACAAACATTACACTCCCCCATTACAAATGGGTCAATTCTGCTAAGTGACTTGCAACAGTGTAGCACGTTCATAAACACAGGGGATCAAACTATCTTTTTCAAAGAAAAATGTTTTATCCTATGCATTTGGCCTTATCATAAATTATAAAATATCAACATCAAATGGTATCAAATGTTGATGATGCAGTGCAAGAAACTTGGGATCAGATGTGTCCACTTTTGTGGTCCAGTGAAGAAAGAAGGTCCTGAAGAAAACTGGTCTAGAAGGAGCAAAGGGCATAAATTGCAACATATGCCCTTATTCATTTGTCAGTCTGTTCAGTTGAGTCATAGATGTATTGATGTTTTGAACCTTAAGGCATCCATGGGCTTCATCAGAAGGAGATAAAGACAAGGGATTACCATCAGTTTGAGTCCTTGTGCTCTTGTTTACTTATTAGACAAATATTAGACTTTTGTGCTACAGCAACCAGGAAAGGAAGCAGCTTGCATGTGTGTTGTTCACAACTCTGAAACACTGAAATATTCAGTAGTTGTTGGTGCTCCCTAGTGACTCCACTGATGCTAACAATTATTACATCCTACATTGAATACAGGTGCTCTGATGGGAGCCAGACTGATAGTCCCTCCTGACTTGTGTTGACAACACCCATAGATGATTACCTTCCCAAAAAGTGACTGTTGGAAATGGCCTTTCTACAGGGTCACCCCCAAACCTTTTGCCTTCTTCCTTCTCTTTTTCTGACCTCATTTCTGCTGGCTTTAGGACTATGCACACACTTCCACTGCTAATCAGTGCTAAAGTGCATATGCTCTCTCCTTAAAGTATGGTGACATTGGCTTATACCCAATTGGCTTATTTAATTTTCTTGCAAGTTCCTAGTCAAGTGAACTTCCTGTGCCCAGGGCCTGTAAATTAAATGCTACTAGTGGGCTACAGGACTGGTTGTGCCACCCACATAAGTAGCCCCCTAACCATGTCTCAGACCTGCCTCTGCAGTGCCTGTGTGTGCAGTTTCACTGCCACTTCAATTTGGCATTTAAAAGTAACTGCCGAGCCTTAAACGTCCCTTTTTGAACGTATAAGTCATCCCTAAGGTGGGCCCTAGGTAGCCCGTAGGGCAGGGTGCTATGTAGGTAAAAGCAGGACATGAACATGTGTGTTCGATATGTCCTGGTAGTGTAACAATCCTAAATTTGTTTCTACACTGCTGTGAGGCCTGCTCCTTTCATAGGATAGCATTAAGGCTACCCTCATATACTGTTTAAGTGGTAGGTCCTGATCTGAAAGGAGTAGCCAGGTCATATTTAGTATGTCCAGAATGGTGATACAAAATCCTGCTTAATGGTGAAGTTGGATTTTATATTAATATTTTAGAAATGCTACTTTTAGAAAGTGAGCATTTCTCTACACTTAAATCCTCTGTGTCTTCCAATCCACGTCTAGCTATGTTTAGTTGACAGCTCCCTTGTGAATTCACTCAGACACCCCAAACACAGGATGCTCATTCACACTTCCACACATCTGCATATTGAATGGTTCTTCCTGGGCTGGGAGGGTGGAGTACCTGACACTTAGATCTCAAAGGACAGTAGCCTGCCCTCACACAAAGGACTGCCACCCCCCCTACTGGGACCCTGGCAGACAGGATGGAACTGAAAGGAGACCTTGTGCACTACTAAGACACTCTTTGGAGTCTCTCCCACTTCAAAGGCATATTTGGTTATTTAAGCAGGGTCTCTGACTCTACCAACTCAGACACTTCTGGGGTAGACACTGTACCTCACAGACACTTCCTGGAGAAGAGAACCTGAACTATAACCTGCAACCTGCCAAGAAGAACTGCCTGGCTGCCCAAGGGAATCACCTGACTGCTTTTCTGAGAAGGACTGCCACCTTGCTGTTGCCCTGCTGCCTTGCTGCTCTCTGGCAGTTCTGAGAAGTGCTCTCCAAGGGCTTGGATAGAGCTTGCTTCCTGTTCCCTGAAGACTCAGGACTAAAAAGACTTAAGTCCTGAAAGAGAACTCCCTGTGCGGTGAAAATTGAAGCACAGCCTTCAAGGAACGATGCACAGCATGCATCGTGGTGAGAAAATCACTACACGCCGAACTGGATAATGCAGCCCAACTTTGCAAGGAGAAGATCAATGCAGCACCAACATAGCAACCAGAAATTCATCACAACACCCACTGAATCGACGCAAAGCCGAGCCAGAACGAAGCCACTTCCTGAGAGCAATCGCCATAGCACCTGCCGTGCAATAGAAATTTCCATGCAACACCCCCCCGGATTGACGCAGCCCCAGTGACTTTATCCTGCAAGTGCTGGATTTCAACGCATCATCTCCGGGGTGTCTGAAAAACCACATAACCCAAAGAGGGTCCCAGTCTACGCTCCGGAAATCAACGCAAAGCCTGCCCTGCGTGAAAACTCGACAACGCATTGTCTGTGTGCGCTGTAAAATCAACGCACACCTCCCCGTTTTCCACGCATCTCTTCCTCTGCGGTCTCTTGTGGAAAATTTAACGCAAAACAGGTACTTTGTACTTGCAAGAGCCACTTGTTGCTTTTTAAGAGACTAAAGCCACTTCATATAATTTTTACAGTGATATTTCAACATATGCTTATTGCATCTTAATCGTTTTGACCTGCATCTTACCAGATAAATATTATATATTTTTCTAAAGAGTGTGTGGTGTATTTTTGTGGTGTCCTACTGTGTTATTACAGGATGTATTGCACAAATACTTTACACATTGCCTTCTACGCTAAGCCTGACTGCTCAGTGCCAAGCTACCAGACGGTGGGCACAGGATAATTTGGATTGTGTGTGACTTACCCTGATTAGAATGAGGGACCTTGCTTGGACAGGGGGTAACCTGACTGCCCACCAAAGACCACATTTCTAACAGTGACCTTCCTGCTAAATAACAGCCATCAATATGGGGGTGTGAGGACTGAACAGAATCAAATGTCAGTGCTTTGATGGCTTGATGTTCTCAATCAATGTATCTGGGTAACATTATGGATGTTCCAAACATATATGGTTGACTGGGTGTAAACAAGTCATCTTATCGTACAACTGATCCTCATGTTTTTAGTGTTTTATGCCATAAATGAATTCCCTGCATTGCAACAATATAGGGTCATACATCGCATGAATAGAATAAAGCCTTGGTGCACTTAGCATTATAAAGCAAAGGCAATCAATGTTGAGCTGTTACTTAAGCTTGTGCAGCTGAGAAAGAAGGCCCAGCTTTGACTTTTCCATGGATCTCATCTGCAGTGGGGTGAGCTGAGAAATGGTTTTTCATGGAAGTCCAGGGCATTAATCTTGGACAGACCGATGTCTTCCTAGTTTTTTCTTACAACATGCCACTTTCTAATTGTGAACCTCGCTGCACTGCACATTATGGTCTTCTACAATCAGATCCTCAGGTATACCATGTTGCTCGGCTGTGTCTCATGCACCATTGTAGCAGAGGAATCCTCTCTCTGTCCCATGATCATCAATTCTCGTCAGTTAAAGTTTGAGACACTTTCCTGTCCTCAGCCATGTAAAAGCTGTGAGTCCTAATGAGTTGCAAGATAGAGGCAAATGCCTTTCTTGTGGATTGGATAGCTCAGAAATGGTTGATTTCTCATGTGAAAAATGTTCACTTGCTGATACACACATCAAAAGTATTTTGCTGTAGTACACAATGTTTACCTACAAGTCGTAGTACAAACATCAGCAATTCATTTTCTCTTTTTTATTTTTGTATTTTAATTTTTAATTTAAAAAAAAATTATTTTACTAGTTAAAAAAAAATATTTAATTGTATTTTTTTTTTTGGTCCTTTTTTCCCATTTTGCCTCCATTCATGATCCACCCACCCTCTGACAGCCTTAGGTGCACAGCCACATAACAGCATTATTTTTTATAGGTATTTTTACATTTCCCCTTGGACCCCTACCTTCCATAGAGTAGGTGCACTGCACACACACAAGCACCATTTATTTCTTAATGATTATTCCAGTTCCCCCTGTAGCCCTTGCCTACCATAGAGGAGGTGCACTGCACACAAACCAGCATCATTCATTTTTAATTATTATTCCATTTCCCCCTTGACCACCTTGCCTGCTATAGCCACACACTAGCCTTCATTTTTTAAGAATTGTTCCATTTATCCATGCACCTCCTTGACTGCCACAGGTATCTTCTTTAGAATAGATGCACATAAAGCAAAGGGCTACATCTGTATGTTGTGTTATCCTCACTGGAAAAGGAATGTTATGTTATAGTGGTGTGGTTTGACTTTAAGATGGTTGACTATATTTTTTAAATTTATTACCTAAGTAATCAATCACAATAAACTATACTGTCTTTGTCTGTAATTATTCAAACTACAATGATGTCATGTTTCACTAAATGCTTTTCTTGCTTGTTAGTTTTTAGGTGCAAAAGAAAAGAGACATCCCACCCAGTACTGCCAAGCAGGACTGTCCAATACACGTGACCACGCAACACATGATGTCAGTCCTCACAGCACTTCTGCTGGTGCAGCTCAGTGCCACTACCAACTGACAGCTTTATGATGGCCCCAAAGAAAGGTGATGCCAAGAAAGTGGCCAGTGAGAAGAGAAAGTGGCCAGTGAGAAGCCACTGGTGTGCCAACCACAACCTTTTTTGGGAGGCATGTGCCTTCTGCACCGGCTTCTGAGAAGGAATCTGGGAGCAGCACTCCTGCATCAATGGCACCACCCCAACCCAAGCCCAAGTCAATGTCTGTCCGCAAGGCAGTCACTGCAATCATGGTGATGCCGACGACCAATGACGTTGAATTGGATTTCTCCCTCTCGCAAAGTAATACCCAATCATTTCAGCAAACACAGCAAAGTGGACAGCTGACACAGCCAGCAATAATAGATCTTCTTGATGTAAAGCAGAACAGGAAGCTGTGCTTCATGCAGAGCAAGAACCCCCTCTTTAAAAATCACTGGTCCCCAGACCTTCAGCATGAAAAAGGAGGGGTATTCCACCATCTTCTCCAAGCACCCCTTCTGATGATGATCATCTGAACATTGTTTGGACCCAGGCAGAGTCTGAGAGATGCCAGGAGAGGTAAGAGAAAAAAAGGTTGCTGAAAGCATTCAAATTATGGAAGGGTATGAGAAGGAGGATGATGATGAGCCAGTCATTGTTCTGGAAGCTGGCACCGAGGAGTCAGACATTTGTCCTCCTATTCAGCCTGCTCCGAGGCATGTGTGCACATGTCCCGCTGCCAGCAGTCGATAGACAATCAACAACACCTCCACCTACCTCCAATTCTTCTTCAGACATTAGCACACTAAGAAATTACTCCTCCCCAGTTTGGAACTTTTTTCACTTAGAAAGCTGGAAGAGAACATTGCAATATGCTCCATTTGCCACACAAGTATTTGTTGAGGTAAGCCTGCCTCACACTATGGTACTGTAAGTCAAATGAGTGATAAGAAGAAACATCATGCAATCATGTGGGAGAGGCACCTTAAAAAGATTGCTGAACCTGGTGGTGGTGAAGGTGAGGAGTGCCAGCAAACATCATCTCCAATCACAGTGGGAGTTATGAGGGAGAAAAGGATGACATATTTACTCTAAGCAGCCCTGTCCCCAGCTGTTCACCAGCATCATCCGACACAGTGACCTCAAAATGGCACACAGCTCATAGTCAGATTGTTGAAGTAAGCCTCAGCAAGCCCTACTAGTGCAAGGGGTTCACCTTTCTCTGCACAAAGTCCTTAGACCATGTAGGAAGAAGTTGGCACAGGAACTGAAATAAAAGACAAACTTTATTAACCTCATGAGGTGGTACTACAGTTCAAACAGCACCCTTAGGTAATGTCTGAAGTAGCACACTGAACTGAGAGAGCATGCTCCTTTTATACCCACGCAGGGGCTAAAAGGAGGTGGTACAATTATAGAAGCAAGACTTGTATACATGTAAGGTCATGTGGAAAATGCACAGTCGACAGGTAGGAGGAGCTAACAGTTTTCAAGGACTAACAGCTGCAGACCTTACTAAGCATGTGCGAAAGTGGGAGATGCTAAATATAACTTGCCACTAGGCAGATTTCAAGAGTAGTTAACAGAAAGGTAGGACAGAGCACATGGTGAGCACATGGCAGCATGTGGCAAAGAAAATGGCTGCAATGAATACAAAATGGATTGCACAAAATGTTCACAATAGTTACTAAATACAAGATGTCTTCTGCTAATGCTTAATCTAATCGCTGCTAGACTACAACAGACTACCCTTTCAGTATTAGCTGAAGACATTAGTCTTTCTGGGATAATCTAAATATTCATCTTGTATATTTAAGCTCATCATTTCAGCTATTTCCTTATCTAACATATGTTGTGCTTTAATTTCTGTAATATTTCTTTTGGTAGGCATACAAGTAATAATACACATGGAGCAGAACATTGGACCACACTGAATACAGATACAGCATGTGAAAAATATTGCAATCATTACACACACCTGACCTTCCAACAGGTAGTTGGTAATATCCATAGTTACAACAAACAAAATATGTATTATGTGAAGCTGTAAAAACACCCTCAATAGTTAAAATCAAGGTACAATCGCTTACCCCCACTGGAATTCGCCCAATGCTACGTATACATAAATCTGCTTTAGTTTTTGTAACAGAAATCACAAATTGTTCTTTCTTGTCAGAGTCTCTTATATTTGTGAAGACATATGGGGCCTGATTTTAACCTTGGCGGACGGCGGAGGCCGTCCGCCAAGGTTCCGCCGCCAAATGACCGCACCGCGGTCACAAGACCGCGGCGGCCATTCTAACATTTCCTCTGGGCCGGCGGGCGCTCTCCAAAAGAGCGCCCGCCGGCCCAGAGGAAATGCCCCTGCAACGAGGACGCCGGCTCAGAATTGAGCCGGCGTAGTTGCAGGGGTGCGACGGGTGCAGTTTGCACCCGTCGCGTATTTCAGTGTCTGCATGGCAGACACTGAAATACTTTGCGGGGCCCTCTTACGGGGGCCCCTGCAGTGCCCATGCCATGGGCACTGCAGGGGCCCCCAGGGGCCCCGCGGCACCCCCTACCGCCATCCTGTTCCTGGCGGGAGACCCGCCAGGAACAGGATGGCGGTAGGGGGTGTCAGAATCCCCATGGCTGCGGAGCGCGCTCCGCAGCCATGGAGGATTCCCCCGAGCAGCGGAAAGTCGGCGGGAGACCGCCGACTTTCCGCTTCTGACCGCGGCTGAACCGCCGCGGTCAGAATGCTCGTGGGAGCACCGCCAGCCTGTTGGCGGTGCTCCCGTGGTCGGTGGCCCTGGCGGCCACCGGGCGCCAGGGTCAGAATGACCCCCATGGTATTGAAACATTGTCCGGTTGATACTCTTCCCATTCCTATTTAGTTCCTTTGGCTTGGGGATACCCATCTTTGTCTTGGTAGCATACTTTATTAAGGCGAAAAAGAAGTTCGCCCTCTGTACGTTTTCCAGATGCAAACAAAAGCGTGTACCAAGCTTGACAAGAACCATTGTGTGAAAAAGGAAGAGGAATGAAAGGTGTTCCTCCTTTCTTTTGATGCGCAGGTATCATTCCACATACCCAACAGTTAGTAGTATTTATAGCATTATGAGTATGATGCAACATCTGAGTGAAGGTATTATTGAAGTACGATTGACGGTGCTTCTGCTCCTGATAGGGAAGTGTAAAGTAATAGTGATCCTCTGGTACTGGAGTAGTGGCAACAAAAAACTCACGAGCAGGAGACTTCTTTTCAACAAACCAGGTGATTGTTGCTGTAACCACCAAAACAACAACAAACCCCATAGTACTAATGATCAGTTTGTTATTCATTTTAGCAACAGTGATAATTGACCCTTTCAGAAATGAATTAAAAACAATCGTTGGAGCTCTTATCCCTGGGCAGCCGCTGATTTCTTCACCACGGGCCAAGACAGGTGTCACTACTCTAATGCATGGCTGATCCTCCCCCCCCCCCCTTGCCACATTGGCTCTCCGTTTCACTAACCCAGGGCAGTAGCTCAACCAGTTTTTTTCAAAACATCTTCAGATTCTTTCCTCGGTCTCAAATTATATCACAACACTCCAGAAGTTGTATGGTCCGGGAAGACCTCTGCAGATTCGTCAGGTGATATAGCACGGCCTTTCTCCGTAGTCAAAATCTCTCGATCGTCAGCACAGCAGTTTCCACCAAGGTAGGTAGCACTCTCTTGCAGTGAGTACTATGGACACAATTCTTTCAGTTCGTCACTCGAACTGCTGTCCTTGTCGCAAGGAGCACCTGTTCTGGGCCTCGCCACCTTGGTTCCAACCTGCTTGATCTTTCAAAAGACTTAATCATCACCTGGTCACCAGGTCAGAGTTCATGGCCTTCACCTGTAGATCTGTCAGGAAGTGCTTCTCGAACCTGTTGATGAATAGAAACCAAATTGTCGGTTAACTGTGCCAAATAATCATTAATCAGGACACAAGGTACATCATATACAGAATTTGGCTTAGGAACTCCCCAAATGTTCATTGGCCTCCCAAACACTATATCTTAGGGAGTAAGGCCAATTCAAGAGTATGGCACTGACCTAATAGACAATAATGCCAATGGTAATGCATCCGGCCAAGTTAAGGATGTGGAAGCCTGTATCTTCACTAACTTCAGCTTCAAAGTAGCATTATACCTTTCCACCAACCCTGCTGATTGTGGGTGGAAAACCGCATGGAACTTCTGTTTGATCCCTAAGCCTTTCAGGACATACTTAATAACTTCCCCAACAAAATGAGGTCCGTTATCATTCCATAAAAGTCTGCAAACACCAAACCTATGGGAAAATTCTTTCAAAAGCACCTTTGCTGTGGTAATGGCAGTATTATCCTTTGTGGGGTACGCCTCTATCCATTTACTGAAGGCACAAACCACCACCAAGATATACTTTAAATTGTTGCAGGTTCAAGCTGAATATATTCCATTTGTAGAACTTCAAAAGGTGCAGTTGGTGTAGCAAACCCTCCTGCAGGAGTACGTGTCCCTTTTCCAGGATTGTATTGTAAACAGATCAAACAAGACTGTACTACTTACTTAGCTGTACTGGAAATTTCTGGATGCTCCCAAACTTGCGTAAGCAACTTCGTTATTGTTGAAGCTCTAACATGTGCCAGCCCATGTGCCATCTGAACCATAGGTTGTACAAAAGCTATAGGCAATTTCCATTTATCCATCTGCTTATTCCGCCAACAGCCCTCATCATCCAATTCTCCATCTTCAGATCATTGCTCACGTTCTTTCACAGAAGCAGATTTCTGTATATCTAATACGTCTTGTCTAGCATTATGCCAACGTTCAGCTTGTGACTTCACTACATACATAGATGTAGTACTTCGCTGCATCGCAGTCTCACATGCTGCGTGGTCTGCAAGAGCATTACCTTGCCCTATCTTATCGGTCACTTTCTTATGTGCACTACATTTCACAATAGCTAGTTTCTTTGGATATGTCAATGCAGTCAAGAGGTTATGCACTAATTCTCTGTGCATTATCTGCATCCCGTGGGATGTGAGAAAGCCTCTCGCCTTCCAAAGCAAACCAAAATCATGAGCCACTCCAAAAGCATAGCGGCTGTCTGTATAAATGTTCACACATTAGTCAGTACTAAGCTCACATGCTCGTGTCAAAGCTATTAGTTCAGCTCGCAGTCTCACATTCATCTGTCCATGGGAGGGGCATTGGAGTATCTTTAGTCAAAAGTGCTAGCAAAGGTTTGACAATGTGTGAAAACCCTAATATCCATTGCCTACAAAAAGAAGTAAGACCAAGGAATGCATGAACATCTTTCTGAGTAGAGGGTACTGGTGTGTCTAAAATTGCTTGAATACGATCTGATGTAAGTGCACAGCTCTCCTTAGACAAAAGGTGACCTAAATAGGTTACCCTTGGTCTACAATATTGCAATTTCTTTCATGACACTTTATGATGGTGTGAAGCAAGAAAAGAAAGTAAGGACAAAGTGCACTTTTCACATTGCACAGGGGTATCAGCTGCCAACAAAATATCATCGACATATTGTATGAGAGCCACACCTTCAGGCTAAACAAAAGAATCAAGTTGTCCAAAGTCATAGTACAAGAACTAATTGCTCCCTCAACTTCCTCATAAAAGGCGGCTGTATTTTTCCACGGGTCAGGTAATGCTGTTTTAAGTGCCATTACATCTGCCCTATTCCAAGGAGTATACACCCAAGTTTAAATAAAATAACCCTTAGCATCAACAGAAGTTTTATCATCACTTGTACCCGATCCTTTAGGAGGAACATACAAAGGCGCGGCCTCCCGCATTGGTTTCGTGTGAACTATCATAATCTTATCTGTTCCAAAGATGGAAGCTTGCACCCATCTTCTGAGATGTCCGTGCAACTACGTCCACGGCCCTTTTCTCCTCTCGCAAACGGTCTGCTGCAACACATAATTTCACCAACCGCCTGATTGCATCAGCCACCTGGGAGAAGACAAAAAGACCATCACGCATTTGCTTATGATCAGCTGCTACATCATCGGGCTCTAACTCATCAGAATATTTCCGATATAGTTCAATAACTTCTGAGCCAAATGCCTCAGTAAAATATAGCTGCTCCTTTTTCGTCCACCCTTTCATGTTATCTAAAAGTTCAGAAGCAGAGACAACGCTGCAAATTGTTTTATGAGCAATAGATCTAAGCTCAGACGCACGGTCAGCAGGCAACATAGAGCGACTGTCTCGCATCTTCTGTTACTCCGAACTGGAGACCTTAGCTAACTCATGAGGGACAGAAGGGACGACATACGGAGGTGGAGGGCGATCTAGTAACAATAAATCATCACGTGGTTTATTAAGGATGGGATAGAGAGGTTGCCTAACGGTGTATTGGCCAGTTACCTGTAATTTACGTTCTTTCTCTTCTAGCTCCTTTAAGTAATTCTTTCTTTCTCATTTCCAATGCTTTCACATATACATTCTTCCGCTGCTCTTTCTCAAGCAAGGCTTGCTCACGCTTCACTCGTCCACGCACTTCTTTCTCCCACATTCGTACACAGTCAAACATATCTTGCCTAGACTTTCGCTTACACATACATTGTTCCACATGCTCAATCTTTCGCAAATCAAATGACCCATGCATAGGCCAACGTAACTCAGGATCCACATGAGTGTATTTATTCCATAATGTGCTGTACATTATAGAAGAAAGACCATATTTAACATACATATCTCTATTAGGCGTCCCCTCTGGGGGTGCCGGTTGCGATTCTTCCAGTCTCAAATTGGTACCATTACAAAAGCAACACATCCTACGAAGTGCGCTAAAAACAGGCATGCCAAAAAATAGTGCAGAATATGCAATATTATAATCAAAGTAGCACTTAAGGTGCCGTTCAAATCAAAATTAAATTGGAGAAAATTCTCCTCATTACCTGCCTATATAAATTGCAATTTATATATCATTTCAAAGGATACAAATTGACTAGTCACCCAAAACACGAGAGCCACAGTAAGTAGTGCTAAACTACATTACAAAACAAGGCATCAAAACCCACAGCAAGTGCCGTAAAACGGCTCTTACCAATCACAGGGTGTCCAGGTTCCAACTGCCAAGTTCTAAAATCGACCAAATGGTCACTGCATGACGAATGAACAAAAAGGATCTCAGTCGAGGACCGGCGCCACCTGGATGGTCAAGTCAGAAGGAAGGGAAAAACACCGTGGTTGCCAAGACTCGGGTCTCCTCAGGCATTGATCATCCGCAGCGAGATCCCAATCCTTCGTCGCGACCAATCCGTTGGGCATCCGAGTCACCGATGAGTCCCTGTTCGGGCGCCAATTTGTTGAAGTAAGCCTCAGCAAGGCCTACTAGTGCAAGGGGTTCACCTTTCTCTGCACAAAGTCCTTAGATCATGTAGGAAGAAGTTGGCACAGGAACTGAAATAAAAGACAAAGGGGGTTATTCTAACTTTGGAGGAGTGTTAATCCGTCCCAAAAGTGACGGTAAAGTGACGGATATACCACCAGCCGTATTACGAGTTCCATAGGATATAATGGACTCGTAATACGGCTGGTGGTAAATCCGTCACTTTTCCGTCACTTTTGGGACGGATTAACACCTCCTCCAAAGTTAGAATAACCCCCAAAGTTTATTAACCTCATGAGGTGGTACTACAGTTAAAACAGCACCCTTAGGTAATGTCTGAAGTAGCACACTGAACTGAGAGAGCATGCTCCTTTTATACCCAAGCAGGGGCTAAAAGGAGGTGGTACAATTATAGAAGCAAGACTTGTATACATGTAAGGTCATGTGGAAAATGCACAGTCGACAGGTAGGAGGAGATAACAGTTTTCAAGGACTAACAGCTGCAGACCTTACTGAGCATGTGGGAAAGTGGCAGATGCTAAATATAACTTGTCACCAGGCAGATTTCAAGAGTAGTTAACAGAAAGGTAGGACAGAGCACATAGTGAGCACATGGCAGCATGTGGCAAAGAAAATGGCCACCATGAATACAAAATGGATTCCGCGAAATGTTCACAATAGTTACTAAATACAAGATGTCTTCTGCTAATGCTTAATCTAATCGCTGCTAAACTACAACGAGATGGAGACACAATGGCATAGAGTGATTGCCCCAAGATGCACATTGAGTTTACCTCCTAGTTCTCGGACATCACCTGTATTACTGGCCCCAGAAAAGAAGAAAATCTAGGCTTTTATTATGAGATTGTTTAGGCAGGAGGGGCCCTCCAAGCCCAACCACCTGACAGCACATTTGTACAATGGGAGGTCGGCTAAAATGTTAGCACTGGACGTCCTCCACTTTTGCTTTTGTGGAATGAGTCGGCTTTTTAGAATTAGTGGTGTCCAGCTGCCTGAAAATGGAGGGTTCTAAGTCAGACCTATTTTGCCAGAGTTGCTGTTGCAGTGCTCCATGATGATGTGCTGCAATTAGTTGGGCAAGCTTGGCAGCAAAGTCCTTTTCACACTATCCACCTGAAAAGACATGTGGGCCAGATGTCAAGCAACTGATTATATGTGTATCACTGCACACTTAGGCCCTCATTCCAACACTGGCGGGCGGCGGTCGCCGCCCGCCATGCGCGAACCGCCATATGGCCGCTCCGCGGTCGAAAGACCGCTGGGGCCATTCTGGCTTTCCCGCTCGGCCGGCGGGCGCTAGCCAATATAGCGCCCGCCGGCCCAGCGGGAAAGCGGCCTGCAACACTGAAGCCGGCTCCGAATGGAGCCGGCGGTGTTGCAGGTGTGCGATGGGTGCAGTTGCACCCGTCGCGCTTTTCACTGTCTGCTAGGCAGACAGTGAAAAGCCTAATGGGGCCCTGTTAGGGGGCCCCTGCACTGCCCATGCCTGTGGCATGGGCAGTGCAGGGGCCTCCAGGGGCCCCAGGACACCCGTTCCCACCAGCCTGTTCCTGGCGGTAAAAACCGCCAGAAACAGGCTGGCGGGAAGGGGGTCAGAATCCCCATGGCGGCGCTGCTTGCAGCGCCGCCATGGAGGATTCGGCCAGCCGGGGTTAATCCGGCGGGAAACCGCCGGACCCGGTTTTCCGACCGCGGCTGTGGGAATGGCCCAGGAAGCACTGCCAGCCTGTTGGCGGTGCTTTCCGTCGGTCGCGGCCCTGGCGGTTTTTACCGCCAGGGTCGGAATGACCCCCTTAATCTCTTTTGTGGGGGCTAGGCAACAGCTATTTACAGGTCTCAGCACTGAAGATCCTTCTAAGAGCATTCAGTGGCTCCATATATAAAATTCCATACAGCTGCGAACATCTTGGATGAATTTAACAGCAAAACGTTTAAATGGCTGAGACCCAGATGTCTCAGAATTAGATTTTTTTGGCTCAGACAATGGCAGTATTATATTCAAGGTATGTCAGATGGTGGCTCAAAATGTGGAAAGATTGACCATGATCAAAATGAACCAACATTTTATGCCACATGATTTCATTGTTCCTGAAACAGCACATGCGGACGAGGAGGGTGATTTGTCAAAATCAGCTGGGTTCTGCGTATACCAGCTGAGTTTGAGTATGAACTCTACTTCCTTGACTGAGTATGCCAGCATAGTACTTTTTAAATTGGTATCATCAAATGTGTTTCTTTGCCAAAAAAAATGATATAAGTAGCTAGTGGAAAACTATGGCCCAGATTTATGCTCTTTTTGTGCCAAATTTGCGTCTTTTTTTTTTTACGCAAATTCGGTGCAAGCCTAGCTCCATATTTATACATTGGCACTAGACCCGTCTAGTGCCAAAGTTTTGGAGTTAAAGTCATTTTTTGCTTACGGGAAACTACCTTGTGTGAATGAGATGTAAGGTAGGTGTTCCAGTGCAAAAAATTACAATATGTCCTTAACGCCATATCTATCCCACCGTGTTAAAATCAAGCACAGGTGGAAGGGGGCCTTAAATAATGATGCTAAGCTTGCTTAGCGCCATTATTAAACGCCTGGGTCAGAGCGGGTGATAGGGGACCTGTGGGGCTATTTCCATGGTCAGAGACCCTTTAGTGGGCCCACGGGTGCCCTTCGCTATCCCCAGGTACACCCCCACCCACACCAGAGGGACACCAGTGGATGGACCCCATCCCAGGCCAGACAGGTAAACTCAGGTGAGTATTTTTAAATTTATGAGAAAGTGCTGTGAGGGGGCCTAACATGGGCCCCTTACATGGCACTGTGCTCAGTGGCCATGCCCAGGGGACATATGTCCTCTGGGCATGGCCATTGGGGTGGTGGGCATGACTCCTTTCTTTACTAAGACAGGAGTCATGTCCATGGAGGTTGTGCATCAAAGGATGATGCTAGTCTGGTTAGAGGCATTTTAATGCCTCTCACCAGACTAGCATCATCCTTTGATGCACAATCTCCTGTACCCCCTACGCCTCTCCCACCCGGCTAGCGTCCTTTTTCATGACGCTAGCTGGCCTGGCCCGCGTCTTGGGATGGCATTAGCCGGCGGTATACTTTTTCCCGCAAAACTATATTAGCACAGTTTTGCATGAAAAAGTATAAATCAGAACCTATATTTGTATCTGTTTTATGCTACCCCACCATTTTTATTCAAATGTATGACTGGACCAGTGTGCAGTGAAGAAGCCTTCCCATTCCCTTCAGGCCATTGGAAACAATGCCTACCTCCCTCAAATGCCTATCTTTTTTTGCATCACCTCGAAGGCCTACCCCAGAAGTTTGTTGATTTACAATATTGCCAAATTCCAATGTGTTGCTTGTATCAAACAGGAAATACAATTGTGTATCTACCACCGTGCTTAGATTGGAAAAGGTAATTACTAACTATTGCACAAATGAGTGATGATAGATTATTGAATGTTTGTGAATGATGATTAATGATTTATGTGGTGGTTAGACAGTGAGGGAGGGTGTTCAATTGACTAGTAAACTTGATTTTAATGATTTACAATATTTGGGGCCTGATGGGTGATCATTTTGCCTGAAGCTGATTGACCCTTTCAAACTTAGCAAATGTTTTCCTGCAGGTTGTACTCCTTTTTTCTGGTTTTTCAGAGACCGAATCAGTCATTTTACTTAACAAACACAAATCTACACAAAATGCTCTAATTCTGTTTCTCTAATTGTTCTTTAACAGCAGTGCGCTGCAAGGTCTATCTTGTACAGGTCAGAACTGGGACTGAGATATGTGGAGTCAGGAGGTGGATGGGAGGACTCAGGATGGGACTACCTACACAGCCATAGGAAGGAATGTATCGACTTCAAAGAGAAACCATGATGATGATGAATCTGAGGCCTAGTACTTAGCTCTGTGGAAAGAAAATAGGTGCGTTGATTTAGAAAATGTGCTAAAAATGTGTGCTGTGCTGCTCCTGGCAAACATAAAACTCCTCCTGTTTTCACTCTGCCTCTGACCTCTGAATCTTCTTGGTACACTCCTCATGAAGCTAACTTTTCTTCTGTTTTTCTCCTTGACTCTACAGTACATTTTCTGTTTTCTGCATGAGCAAAAGGTGAAAGCTGAGCTCAACTCTCCTGCTTACACACTGGACCAGTTTAGCTAGGCCCCCAAGAGTGACAGACATTATGAGAAGAATGCAGAGGCACTGCCCAATTTGGCAATACAGTATTGTTTTTATTAACAATCATATTTTTTGGAACTGGATGGGTTTACTTCACTCCTCCATAATTTGTCCTAAATGACAGAACATTTAGATATCTAATAATAACTTTGGGTTCCTGTGGCAGAATGACTGTTTGCAATGCATTTAACTGAACTGTGTCATGATCATTGCTTAATTTTCTTCCAGAACAGTTTGGTTATGATGTGTTGCTTATCACCCTGATGAATATTGCTGTTGGGTTGTGTAGTGTTTATCTTTAACACATCTTTCCCCAAATCCCCTATCCCATCCATTCATCTAACTTCTAACCCTCTTCCCCTGGACTGTATGATTTGTTTGAGGTGTGACTTAATTTACACCAAATGGATCACACACTTGGTGGGACAGATGTGGTTAAATGCAGCACCAATTCACTGTGTGAAATTTGTTGCCTGATCAATAGCCCACACCAGACCCACTTACCCAACCAAGCATAAAATAACATCATTCATCAATGTCAACATCATGATTCAGGCCTTTGTTATGCATAAATGCTTAACCTTTTCCACTATAAGTACACTTTTCCTTACTTGAAGATTTCGTAACTTTGGTTTTCTTTACATTCCATGCTCCCATTGCTCAGACTAATTTACTATACTAGTTTTTGCTGTAAAATCTGGTATTATTTGTTGAGTCATGTAGAAGTAGTCTGATCTCAGTCTTTCTAAAGCTATTATATAAATATATCTCACTAACTCAGTGCTGTTCTTTCAATTTAGTTGCCTGTGATGGATAATCTTTTTGATTAATCCTACAGTTGGAGCTCACCTCGTGGGAGTGGGACCTCAATCGTGATGCATTCCTTGCTAGTGCATCACAACTACCATTAAGAAGGCAACTAGAGAAATACCCCCATAAGATGTTGGAAGATTGAGAGAGGTAGAAGCCATAGCTTCATCTATTCAGGTAAGAGAACTATGGAGTGAAGTGAACTAGTTTACTTAGTATGTAACTAACTTCTACTGCAGATTAGATGATAATCATTTAACTAGGTATTTGTAGGAAATGGCAGCATACCGCTAATAGTCAATATTGGTACAGAGGGTAGTAGGACAAGGGTATAACAAACTATAACTAACTACCTTGAGGAGCAGATTAAAGAGATAGGCTGCGTGAAAAGGCATCAGTGCATAGTTAAAGTAAACACAAAACATTTTTTTCAGGCATAATAAAATGTTTTCTCTTTACTAAAAAACATCCAAATGTATACCCACTCTCTCCACCTACAACAGGGTTACTCCTCTCTCAAAACAATATCTCCCCAACCAATGTCCAAAACATAAATCTTTATAAAATTCTGAAACAAAGTACAAAAGAAATTGCCATGACCAATTCCCACCCTCTCCACCCACAACAAAACTCCCTCCTACCAAAATAAAACATTGTAAAAAGGCTTCAGAATAGGGCTAGCTCCAGGAGGGTCAACAGGTCTTGAAGATGGGCCTCAAGGCATGCCATCTATGGCCCAAATGCACCAGCTTCCACAGCATGTGGCTATATAGTAGTCAGTTTGAAGGGCGGCAGCAATGGGGATACAGGTGTAGGTGGCTATCAATTGCCAGCAGCACTGGCATTGGTGTGGCCTGGAGGCACAGGTGGCTGGTTGGTGGAACTAGGGCCTGGGGTATGTGCCTCACCCTCCTTCTCCACAAGTCATTGATAATCCTCCCGGGAAGCCTCCGACCTCTGCCGCTGGAGCCAGGAGTAGCTATATCAAGAAGGAAAACAAATTGCAACCAATACATGTGTTTAAATTGCACACTAGAATTACATTGCTGTTCCCCTAGGGACAGTGGGATTTTTGATGTGATTAGGAGACTCACAGAAAAATGATTTCACATAGAAGCACTAACTTGTGAAATGAATATAGGCAGCATAACGCCATATTTAAAAAAAAGAAAGATTTCTTTTTATTGTAAAGTATTTCCTAAAACACCACACAGACACATTGGCCCTCATTATGACAATGGCGAGCGGCGGAGGACGCCTGCCAATGTCTTTCTGCCATCAGGCCACAAGGGAGGACTGAACCCCGTTGGCCCTATTTTGAGTTTCCCGCTGGGCCGGAGGGTGGAAAAAGTGTTTCCACCCACCGGCCCAGTGGGAAACAGGGTCCTAATATGGCGGCCAGCTCCTAATGGAGCCGGCTGCAATGTGGTGGTGCAGCAGGTGCAGCACCACCTGTCGTGCATTCTACTGGCCATAATTTGGGTAGTGGAAAACACGATGTGGCTGTGCATGGAGGCCCCTGCACTGCCCATGCCAAGTGTAAGGGCCCCCAGGGGCAGCCCAAGTCCCTCATTCAACCAGCCTTTCCATGGTGGTGTAAACTGGCATGGACAGGCTGGTGGATTACAACCACTGCAACCGCCAGGCTGTAGGCTGGCGGCAGCCTAGCGCTGCCAGCGGTTGGACCGTGGTGGCTCTTCTACGGTCATAATGTGGTGGTCGGACTACCACAACCTTGATGGTCCCACAGCCACCAAGATCCCATTTGTGTGGAAAAAAGAAAAATAACTCTTATTAAAGATAACAGCCCCATTGACTATGTAGAACAAGTAGTCTATTCTTATTGCGGTAAATGAATGGAGGCATGCTAGCTAGCACATCAGGTACTCATTTGCAGTCTGCAACTGGGACAGCTGTATTGCAAAATTGTCTAACTTTAATTTCAATGGCCCTGCTTTTTTCCAAATGCACATGAATAATTTATGTCGGATACACCATGTTTAACATGCAGATAATAGATATTCTCTCTGATGGTGGGAAAACTACGCACTGCAGTACAGGAAAAAGAACAGGTACAATCAATTTTATTATTCACAGAATAACCCATCCGTAAGACATGAAATCATAGTCACTTGATCCCACTTTACTCCATGGCCTCACTCAAACACAAATTATTTCAGACGCATTCGCTTGCAGTAAGGAAAGGATATTGGACTTACTCTGCTACAGAGTAAGTTAGAAGGAAAAGGCTGGGTAGGTAGATATTTAGCTACAGAATAGTGGGGTGCCACTGATAGTCATGTGTCTGAGCTTTAGCTTAGTCAGTCACTGTAGTTGAGACGGAAAGTTGGCAAATGTCATAAGGGTTCAATTTGAACATGCAAATACCCATTATGGAAGCCATTAAATAAATATATGAACCACTTGGCCTTTGAAATGTGGCACATGTCAAGAATGTTTTTTACATTTTATTGATAGGCTGGGACAGAACAAATAAACAGGTGAAGTACTAGGAGGTGACTGAGAGGGTGCCAAGATGTAAATAAAGGCACCTTGTTTTCATTTGGGTTTACAATCCATTGAAAACTTTGTAAAGGCTGAATTAACTGAAGCAGGCACACATTGCACAGCCAAAACTACAGTGCTGAATTGAGTCATGCTGCTGGTAGGTCATGGCTTATGGGTTGCAAAATGCCATGGACAGGGTGGAAATGAATGAAGATGAGTGGGATCTGCTTCTCTTAACAAATACAGTGGGTATGCTAGCAATTGTCAATAATCAAGCAATTTAACTTACTACTGCCCGCCACTGTCTGCCTTGCAGGGATTCCCCCTTCAGCTGGTGCATTGTCTAGTGCTGGCCACTGCACTGGTGATCTGTGTGGCTATGAAAAAACATTGCACATTTTAGATGCCAAGTATGCCTCCCCTTTTTATTTATTTTTTAATAAAATCTAACCACAAAACATTACTGCAGTTTGGTTCGCAGTATCTTCTCTTCCATCTAAAATATCACTTTGGGCATTTTGTTCGTTGACAGGGTTAGAAAATACAGCTAGTCAAGCTAACCAAAAACTTTTCATAATGGAGGGCAGATATATGATGATGACTGTGAGTCATTTGAAGCATAATGGAAGGGTACAATAAGTTGGTAAATGAAAGACATATGGTTTTGGTTTGCATATCTAAAATAACTATCCTCATAGTACTTTCTTGCCATGCTGCACTGTCATCTAAACTGCTGAGATACTGAATAATACATACTACAAAACATTGGTGAGGGTCACCATAAAAATGGCCTCTCTCTCGTTGTTTTACTTTTTGAGCATGAGCAAGAAAAAGCCTTCTCAATAAACAAAGCATAGAATATCTTGCATGGGTCTGAAAACTCTGCAATCTCCACAGCAGTATACTTAGGACCCTGGCGGCCGACGGTAATCTGGCGGTAACACCGCCAACAGGCTGGCAGTTTTACTCCAGCTATTATGACTGTGGCGCAATAGCCACGGGCATACCGCCGGCCCCTCCACTATACCGCCAGGCTTTCGCCTGGTGGACATAATCCGAGGGCAGCGGTGCAGGCACGCTGCCATGGCGATTATGAGTCCCCGACCGCTAGCCTGGCCACAGTGGTAAACACCGCAATTAAAGGCTGGAGGTAAGGGGGACTTGGGGTGCCCCTGGGGGCCCCTGCACTGCCCATGCATTTTGCATGGGCAGTGCAGGGGCCCCCAGGCATAGCTCCATCACGCATTTCACTGCTCGAATTTCGGGCAGTGAAATGTGTGATGGGTGCTACTGCACCCGCTGCACATCAGCATTGCCGCCGGCTCTATTACGAGCCAGCAGCAATGTTGATGTGACTTTTCCGCTGGGCCAGCAGACGGTAACACTGTTACCGTTCGCTGGCCCAGTAGAAAAGTCATAATAGGGAGCCAGAAATACCGCCGGCACTGGCGGTATTCTGTCTCCCGCAGCCTCAGTGGTCTTTATGAAAGACCGCTGAGGTTGTAATGAGGGCCTTAGTCTATTCTCCTAGTTTTACAGTAGCAGTCCACAGGGCACATAACGTAGGGGAGCGGAAAAGCTTAATAACCAAGAAGAAGAATGTTTCAGTTTAGTACAGACACGAGGAAGTTAGCTACAGAAACAAAATATATAGAAAAGTATAATGCAGGGATTGAAAACAAGAATTAACAAACATTAAAACAAAGAGGATCTGAAAAAAAAGTTGCAGTATAAGAGAAACAAGGAAAAATTATTCTAATGGGGAGAGGTAAAAGTTAGGGAAAAAAATTATATTAGAAAGTACTTACTGGGGCCAGCAGAGCTTTCAGCCATAGCTGCAGCACTGGTGGTGGCAGCCTCAGCCTGACTCTCTGATGCCCTTGTCTTGTCCTTAGGTGCTGATGTAAGAAATAAAGAATATAACAAAAGTAGATTAGTGGCACAGTTACCCTCCTAGAAAATATTTGGACTTGTAAAGGCAAAAGCAGTAACATATCGACATTGTACTTTTGTAATATCAGATTGCCTATATTACTAATATCGAGTTGACCTATTCCTAATTTCTTAAACCTTATCTAAGCCCTTTTCCCAATTTCCTAAACTACATTTTGAGCTGCTAATAAATTGCAACAAATGAGGTTTGCTTTGCAACCCTCTTTGATGGGCCAGCTCAGTCAGTTTCCCTTTTCAATGCATAGAGGCATACTACACATCACTGGGAGATTGCTTAGGATTGTACGAGCTACAGAAAATGAATTACAAAGAGAACACTAACTCACTGATATTACTACTACCACAGTACCACTATCTTATTGATGGAACAGAAGAGTCTGCATGACATCTTAAATAATCAGCCGAAGTGAGTGCCTACAGCGAAGAGTACAACTATGTACACCAAGAACCTGGCTCTCAAATTGGATCTCATAATATTCGTACCGTTATGTGAACTCAACTTACCTCTGAGTGTGAGCAGCATGTTATTTTGAAAAAGAATTGCATTGTAGGACTCAACAAATACATAATTACTCACCAATCCCCGCAACCTGAACCCCCCGCAGGTCCAGCAGGACCTGCTCCCGGTTGAGGATGTCAGCTGAGAGGTGGGTCAATTGTTGCTGGGTGAACCAAACTCCAGTTTGCCTCCTCACACACTGATGAAACTTCCACCACAGCAGCCAATGCTCATGCAGGCTGTTCCCACTCCTGGGCCTGCCTCCTGCTGTCAGCATTGAGGGAAGAATGCTCTGCACACAAAAAACTAGTGCAGTCACCTCTGCTTCAGAGAAAATGGCAAAAGACTGCATCCCTAGGACCATACTCTTACATGGCAATGGGTGGCAAAAAAAAGAAATAAGAAAAAGGACTAGAAAAGAAAAAATGAGGAAGAAAAGAGAAAAAAAGGATCAAAAGTCTGAGAAAAAAAGACAAAAATATAAACTACACAAATACACACACTTATATAATGAAGATGAAACAGCGGTGGATAATTGGGGTATGGGAAGGATTACAGAGATTAAGGGTAGATTAAAAATTAGGCCAAGCACCATGCACAGAACAGGGAAAACAAAATGCAGGGTAAGCCTGCGACTGTGTGGTGCTGTTCAAGCTCACTTTGCAATGCGGACTGTGCTCCTTACACCAATCAGCGTGAAAAGGCAGCCGAGCAAAACTCTGCCCGTTCGAGAAGTGAGGCTGAGTTCTCACAGAATTTTGTAGTCACTCTGTGAAATTCTGTGTAGCAGAACTCCACAAGTTCTGCCCAGGCCTATGAGAAACCTGAGACTTAAAAACTCTTTGGCTCCAAAGACCTCCGGAGGACCAAGACAAACTAGCTAAGTCATGGCAATGAAGGTGCTTTGCAGATGGTCCCAACATTTAGGTTGCTCATGCTCAGAGCAACCTGAGCCAATTTTTGGTTCAATTTTCAAATTTTAGCTTCAAAATTCCTATCTAGGTTTCCCCTCATTGTTTTTGTCATTTTGATGTTATTTTGTTTTATTAATTTGTTCTCTATTACTTTAAACTGCAGTGGGATTTTTATTGTCTTGTGTTTTTGACTTTGTGTTTCGGTCAGTGCTTAATTTGTAAATAATAAGATGCCGGTGCCCAAAGCCCTCCTCTTGAATATGCGGCTGCATAATTCAATGTGTGAACATTGAATACTGAGGCGGCGTACTCCTGAAGCCGTTGCAGGCCTCTTCTATCCCTATAAAGCCATCCTCTGCCCCTTCAGCTCACTCTTGCAGCTTTTTACTTTAAAAAAAAAAGAGAGGGACTGGGAGAATATTGGTCCAGTGTACAGTTTCCCAAGACTCAAGCATATAAATAGAAATAGTACACTGTTCCAAAAGATAAGTACATGCAGGGTTGAAAGAAGTCAGTGGTTTCAGGAGAGCCCTCAAACATCCAATAGGATGCCAAGCTTCATCACTGGGCAATCTCCTCGTCAGACCAGTACTGCAATGTCTGGCGGACCGCCCCTGTTATGGTGGTGGTACTGTACCGGAGATTGTATGCTAAATTCGGTTAGGTCTGAGACGAATACTGACTGTTGAGAAAATGTAGGAGAGACAGGAAGAATTAAAATTGGCTCCGAGCCTTAAACATCAACTTTAATGAATCAGGGAAAGGTTCAGGCCAAGATTAAAAGAAAAACAAGAGGAGTGAATGTGGGGGATAATGTCCCACTGCACTCCACATGGGGAAAAAAGTAGTGAACCAATCCTAAAGCAATGTGGTCAACATGTTTCATGTCTCGATGGTCAAAAATGATCCCATGACGCTTCATCAGGACCGTAACTACTACTTCTCCTATTCTAATATGCAACAATAAGTGCTGAATGGTCACTTACTGAGTGAGGACTATTCATCAACGTCAACGTCGATTGGTCAATGAGTTGCCCATCCCATAGTAGAGAATAGGCATCATATGAACGCGAAAGCCTCAAAGCAAAGGAGAATTTTTCATTCTGTCCTTGGTCCCGCAGTCAACCTGCCCTCAGGCGCGCGCCTGGATAATTTCTATTTATAAGCTTTTTGCTTTCTCCCGTTGTGACGCTTTTACGTTTTTCTCTTCCTCAGTCTTTCCCATATGAGTTTTTTGCTCACAGCAAATGCTCGAGGCAGAAGAATAAGCCCCGCCCTCAAAAATAAGTGCTGGTGCTCAGCAGCGGAAGCAACAAGCACAAATTAAGCACTGGTTTCGGTACTTCTAAATTCTTACACATTTTCTTAAATTAAGCCTGTCCGCTCTGTGCCACAGCTACCAGTGGTTGAGCTCAGGTTACCATTCCTGAAACCTGAACCTATCAAGAATCTTGACGATGTTACTTGTGGTGGACAACCTCCACCTCAACTAATAATCCATTTTCTCACACCCACCATTTTGTGAAACCAGTGTGTACCTCATTGATGACCATCTTGTCCTTTTCCATGCCTCCTCTCTTGTTAAGTTATACTTTGTGAAACCAGAATATATGTGGGTGATCATTGATTAATCATTTTATACCCTTTTAAAATCCTTCTATTAGGAGCATTGTATGTGTGATGGCCTTCTGTGTTCTGGCCCCTTAGAAGCCCACATTTACCTTTGATCATTATGGACTTATTAAAAATATAGAGGCTGTTATTGTATTGTGATTGTTTACTGGTGGCAGACGTTAGTAGTCTGTGGTTATCATTACTATATTTACTTATCTTAACCATTTTTACTAGCCTCTCTCTGGTTCTTAAAGGGTAGAATGATCCCTGAAGGCACACTAGCTATTTATTTCCTGTTTTTATATTTTTTTCACCCTGCTCTACCACATCGACTAGACATTCTGAGCCATGGTTATGCTTTATTTTAATAAGCCTAATGAATTTTGTCCATCTCACCCTGATGTCTCTAGAGGTCATGGGGACCATGGAGGGACATTACTATTTTTTTATGCAGCTTCTTGTTTAGTCCCCCATCTAATATAACAATCATTTTACATGTGTTTTTTTACTGTTATGATGATGACTTGTGTTGAATTGACTAAAATGATTGACTGAGATTGAAATGGGAAGAAATCTGTGAATTAAAATACATTGGGAGGAAAGTCAGTGCTGGATCAACAATGCTACTACCACCCCCACAAAACCCAGAGCAAATTACTTTCATGGTGCAGTGATCAACAGCATCAATAATATCCATCTAGATGTTTGATACACTGAACCCCAGTCTGTTTGCGATGAAACTTTGAGCCCCACAAAAGACTTTTAGGATGGCTTGGTTTAACTCCTGTTCAACATCCTGAGTTTTGTACAAGGTACATTACCACTTCCCCACCTTCTCTACTAAACTTGTTCACAATCCATGAGTACCAGCTATTTTTGTCTTTTGCAGATGACCAGTTACACCCTCTCTCAAATGAAAAACCACGTAAGCCTTGAAAAACCCATAGGCATGAGAGCCACTGTAATGGGAGAAATATGTATTGACTGTTTGTTGTATATTTGCCTGATCATGCATAAAGTGGACATGGCCGACTCTGTACAATGTTTTGGTTATTAGTCAATAGCTCTAAAATAAATAATAATATGTGCACTTTAGAAATTGGACATATTTCTTTATACTACACAATACTTATATAACCATGAACACATATTGTATTATGCTATAATACAGCAATTGTTCTTTTGGTGTACCCTTTTCATTTGTTTCTTTTAGCTGTTTATAACTAGGTTAAAGGGATCAAACCTTACAAACCTATGCCACTTTATACATTAGCAGTATTTCCCAACAAGGGAGGAGAAGAAAAGTTTCAAGAAAGCCTAGTTGACAATGAGCACGATGAACCAGTGATTGTTCTTGTTGCGAATTATACTTTTATTTAAACTGCTCCTGTACCACCACCACCTGCTTCAATTTTCCCAAAAACCCAAAACCAACGCACCTAAAGAAAACCAACCGCAGCCTAGCTCAACTACAACTTCTTTCTTTGGCTTTATAAGGAAGCTGTTCTCTCTTGTTTGGTACGTCTTCACATGTGGGGCAAATAAGGATCACATTGCAGACTCCATGATTTGATGCAGACCAATGTGTTGTGGGAAACCAGATGGACATTAAGATATTGTGAAACACTTTGCCCATATAAAAAAGTGACAGCACCTACAAATGATGGCTGGTGCAGAGAGAAAATAACCTAAACAACAAATGGAAGGAGATGCTGCTGCTGATGATGATGATATTGCTATCACAAGAAGCAGCGTTCTAGCTCTTAGTGTGAAGTCATTACCCGCAGCAACCTCAGCTTGGCACAATAAAATAAAGAATGTCATGGTCACCTGAAAGAAAGTGTTGAAGGCGTTCACTTGAGGTGAGATTGTCAGAAAAAAACAAATTTCAAGCCACATAGCAACGAACAAGCAAAAAAAAAAAAAACACAAAAAGGGTAATAGATGTTACTGCCCTCCCTCAAGCTTTAAATATTTTCAAAGTACTACTCTAAACGTACTTAATTTCACCAAAAAGTACAAAATGACTGGGATGAATGGTGCACCCTAGATTTCAGACAACATAATAGTGATATTACCTCGTATCACTTAGCATGAAGGAGGAGTGCAATGGGTGTTGCTGTGGGCATTCCACTGAAAACACTCTATGCATTTTGATGCTGCCCCAGATTTACAAGGAATCATAAACATGAGGCAGCGCCAAAGGCTAACATCACCCAATGGGTGGCGTTAGCATGGAGCAAGAAGGAGAAATACTTTTATTTCTCATCGTTTTTGCTTTTTCTATGTGTGCTGCATTGTGCAGCACACATAGAAAGAGCAAAACCATCAATGATTGTTTATGCGCAGAAGGTGTTCCCTAGAGCACATAAAGGCAGCACACATAGAATTTGCAGATCGCCATTATTTATTGTTTATGTGCAGGAAGGGATATCTTCCTGCCCATAAACAATTATTCCCTGTAATGCAGCACCGTTGCACTATGGTGCAAGGATGTCTGTTCTGGTGCTAGGCAGCTTAATTTAGCTCCAGTGCTAGGGGAAGCACAGGGGTGTGCCGTATTTTTGTAAATGCAGCACATCTGTGCATTTCTGGAGTAACACAGCGTGGTGCTGCCAATTTTGGCACAGCATCACTTCCTGGTAAATGAGGCCCTTTGTGTACAATGTCTTCACTCTGTATGTATTCCTCCAGTAAAAAAACATAAACTTTTTTAAAAAAATGCATTTTGCAATATAAAATCATATCCTTTAATGGTGTCCCGCATTAAAACACAGCTGCTCCATTCGGTTAATTTGCATTGTTCACCTCCTCCCAATACGATTTTTTCTTGAACAGACACAGATTTACCAATCTTTCCCTCAATGCTGTGCAGCAAGGTAACTTGCTGCACTGCATTCCTTGAAAGGAGGAGAGCAGAAATGCAGCATATCTACTAAGATATAGCACACTTCTACTCTCTCATAGCACTGGCACACGTCAAGCAGCCTTGCACCAATACAGACACTCTTGCACATGGTGCAAGGATGCCTGGGTTACAACAAGAATTGTTTTTGTGCAGGAAAGGATTCCTTGCCGCACAAAAACATCCCTAGAGGCACGTTCCTCATTCTAAGTGTGCTGCAGAATTGAACACACATAGCAATAGGAAGAAACAAGGATAAAAAGTGTGTTTCTCCTTGTTATTCCATCCTCCGGTAGGAGTAGCCACTTCACATAATACCAGGTTCACAAACGTTTGTAAATCTGTGACTTTGTGAAATGTAGGAATTCGTGCATGAGAAGTCCCATGTTCCAATCATGGAATGCCTCCCAGAGCGACATTTAAGGTAATACAGCACAAGCTGATGCGTTGCATTATATTTTATTGCGCAGCCATGCAAGATAGCGCAAATCACTCCTTACGTGGCTTTCTAAATATCTACTAGCATTTTCCTTGTGGCTGCGCCATATTAATGGTGAAACCACAACTCAAAATCATACTAAATAAGGGCCAGACGTAGGTAGAAACCAATTTGCGAGTTGCAAATTGCGAGTCCTTCCGACTCGCAATTTGCAACTCGCAAATTGGTATGCAGAAAGGTGTCTCAGACACCTTCTGCGACTCGCTATGAGGTCGCAAAGACCCACCTCATAAATATTTATGAGGTGGGTCGCAGTTTGCGACCCCATAGCGAGTCTAGGCACTCACAGGATGGTGGCCTGCTGGAGACAGCAGACCACCATGTCCGTGACTGCTTTTAAATAAAGCAGCTTTTCTTTTTTTTCATCTGCAGCCCGTTTTCCTTAAAGGAAAACGAGCTGCACTTGGAAAAAAATACCGAAACCTTTAGTTTCGTTTTTTTTCAGAGCAGGCAGTGGTCCATTGGACCACTGCCTGCTCCGAAAAAATATTTTTGTTTCCATTCACAAAGGGGAAGAGGTCCCTTGGGGACCCCTTCCCGTTTGCGACTGGGTTACCATCCACTTCAAGTGGATGGTAACTGCGATTTCATTTGCGACCGCTTTTGCGGTCGCAAATGAAATTGCATAGCGTTGCGAGTCGCAAATAGGAAGGGAACACCCCTCCCTATTTGCGAGTCGGAAATGCATTTTGCGAGTCGGATCCGACTCGCAAAATGCATTTCTGCATCGCGGAGAGGCTTTTGCGCCTCGCAAACGGCGTTTTTCGCTGTTTGCGAGGCGCAAATCCTTTCCTACATCTGGCCCTAAGCCCCTAAATCTTATTGGTAAATGGCGCAATCTGGGGAATTGCCTCACATCCATAATTTGAAATGTTCCAAATTACAGGAGATTACAACACTGTAAAGGAAATGTCGCCAGGACATTAAAAAGCATCCCGATGAGCAAGGAATAAACAGTTTCTAGACCTTAACATTTCACACCATTCTCCCCTTAAAAGACATTGCCGATTATTTTGGAGTGAAATATAATTTAGCATTTATTGCTCTCCTAAGGGAATAACATATACTTTCGGCTATGTTCATAGCTATAGACACTAAAGCAGCGACAGAGATAATGGCCCGTATTTATACTTTTTGACGCTAAACTGCGCTAACGCAGTTTAGCGTCAAAAAATTTTGCGCCGGCTAACGCCATTCTGAAGCACCATGCGGGCGCCGTATTTATTGAATGGCGTTAGCCGGCGCAAGCAGACCGCCGCTGCCTGGTGTGCGTGGAAAAAAACCACGTACACCAGGCAGCGCCGGCGTTGGGAAAAATGGCGTTAGGGCGTCTTAAAATGGCGCAAGTCAGGTTGACGCTAAAAAATCGTCTTAACCCGATTTGCGCCATTTTAAACGACGCCCAGACGCCATTTACATGACTCCTGTCTTAGTAAAGACAGGAGTCATGCCCCGTTGCCCAATGGCCATGCCCAGGGGACTTCTGTCCCCTGGGCATGGTCATTGGGCATTGTGGCATGTAGGGGGGCACAAATCAGGCCCCCCTATGCCAAAAAAAAAATTAAAACAAAAAAAAAATTATACTTACCTGAACTTACCTGAATGTCCCTGGGGTGGGTCCCTCCATCCTTGGGTGTCCTCCTGGGGTGGGCAAGGGTGGCAGGGGGGGTCCCTGGGGGCAGGGGAGGGCACCTGTGGGCTCATTTTGAGCCCACAGGCCCCTTAACGCCTACCCTGACCCAGGCGTTAAAAAGTGGCGCAAATGCGGGGTTTTTTGACCCGACCACTCCCGGGCGTGATTTTTGCCCGGGAGTATAAATACCACGCATTTGCGTCGCCGTCATTTTTTTAGACGGGAACGCCTTCCTTGCATCTCATTAACGCAAGGAAGGCGTTCACGCAAAAAAATGACGCTATTTGCCCATACTTTGGCGCTAGACGCGTCTAACGCCAAAGTATAAATATGGCGTTAGTTTTGCGCCGAATTTGCGTCGAAAAAAACGACGCTAATTCGGCGCAAACGGAGTATAAATATGCCCCAATATGTCATTAGCCATGCCTGCCTGCACGCCTCTTCTCATTGTCCAGAAAGTGCGCTGATTGATGGCTTCGCGAGCGTGTGAAGAAATCTAACCGTTTCATTATGCTGCGTCAGTGGAATCTCAAACTTTGGTAATATTGAAATGGGAGGATTTGTCCTTCATCTAATGCCTGGTGTCCCTTGTCAAATGAAAGGCAAAGATAAGAGCGCTGGGATCCACACATTCTGTTTAACATTCTCGGGACGATGTGCAGTCTCGGATTAAGTCCAGAATATGCTGGTTTCCAGCAGAACAGGGAAAGCTTTTCTGGGTGACATAATTCTTGAAACATTAAATTAGTGAAAAAGATCTGTTCCATTAACTCTTCGACAGTTAACATTTAATATAGGAAAAGGTAATTAGTAGTGAAATTATCTTCCATCCCAGGAGAAGGTATTGGCTTTAACAGTGGCAACAGCTATTTCAGGCAAGGGTCGCTATTATTTATCAGTCTGTCAATGTGAATAAGGATTTAGTAAGCAAAAGCTACTCACGATATGTTACTAATCATTTTGTTTGTATCATTTGTAAAGTTAACTGCCCTTTTGCTGTGTAACCAATATATGCTGTCTGTAAGATAATCAGTAACAGTAAATGTGTTTTTTGAAAGCTCGTGAGATCCAGAAAGAGAAGTAAATGCATTTTTATGACTACTTTCTTTCTATCTACAACCCTTCAATCAGCTATTCCAATCAGGGCGTTAGGAGATCTTCAAATCAATATGAGGATACAGATGTAGACTTATTTTTCTCAATGCTTTCTTGTACAACATAATCCACCTATAAATTCGGAAACCAGAACCTTGGTCATGAATTGTCATTTGCATACTTGCCAATAGTGTACCCCATTGACATATATTGAAACACAGGCAATTTTAGGCGGGAGACAGGTAAAATAGTCATTTATATTTTGCTATACAAATCGGAAGTCTCTCGCCTGAATTGCGTCTGTCGGTTTGTATGTCTTTGTGCCAACTTCCATGCTCTGCTGAAATGCATGTGTTGAACTCTGATTCAACATACGCCGGTTCAGCATAAGGCACAAGGACTGACACAGTCTCTCAGATACCCTGTGCTACGGTCATTTCATTCCTGACTTCTTCTCAGCCTTTTTAAATGGAGAAATATTACACCACGTTCGCCACCTTATAAATACTCCTGGGCTCAGACTGAGAGGGAAGCATTGTTTTTCAGCAAAGATTCTCCAGTGCCTCTGGGTGACACCATGCAGCTCTGGACATGACTCCCCTTCCATAAGTGACATCACCAGCCTATATAAGGCATGTTGGCATTAGTTCTTCTCTTCCCGTGCCTCAGTGACACAGACTGGACTCTCTCTCTCTTTGCCTCAGTGCCAAATTTCTCCACTATTCACCAGCAACTAGGTCAAATGTCTTCTCAACGGACTTAAAGAGTCACAAGAAATGTCTCTTTCAGACCAGCACAATGCAGCAGCAGATAAATCATGCACCTACATACAAAGGGAGAGTTTTATTTGTGTGGTGAAGGGAAAGGTTAATGTAAATATTTAACAATGAACCATATCATAACAACCTCCCCCGGAGCCATAGATTTAACTGCTTGGAGAACATTTTCAGTTCATATTCAGTTGCTTTGTCATAGAATTAGGACTATGACCAGGCATTGGATGATGCCTCAGAAGCTGTTAAACTCCTTACACCTAACAAAAATGACGCCTGCATTTTCTTGGACTGGTAGAATACAAGTCCCCTAGATACCTCACCATAAGAGGATATTTCCTACCCCTCTGAGCCTGCTTAATTTAAAATAGTAATTGAAAAGATGATGGAAGATGCCTTTTGCAAACATGAGATTTCACCAACAACTAGAGAGTCTGTTTCTTCAGATGACATCTTCGAAGCAGACACTATAGCCCAGATTGATACTTTTTGCTACAAAACTGCAGTAACACATTTTTGTGGCAAAAAGTATAGCGCTGGCTTGCATCATTTTACCATGCCAGCCAGGCACCGTATTTATAGAATGGTGCAAGACGGCACTAAGTTTGGGCTGGCGTCTAAAGAAAGATGCTAGCAGGGTGTGAGTGGCGGTAGGGGTGAAGGGGGTTTTGCATCTAAAAATGACGCTAGGATGGTTAGAGGCATAAAAAATGCCGCTAAGCAGCCTTGCGTCATTTCCAGATGCACAACCATACAAAAACATGACTCCTGTCTTAGCAAAGACAGGAGTCATGCCCACCGCCCCAGTGGTCAGCACAGGGGTCCAGTGTCCCCTGGGCATGGCCATTGCACCCAGTGCCATGCAGGTGGCTCCTTATTAGGGCCCCCAATTGCACTTAAAGAAAGAATCCCCTAATACTTACCCATATTTACCCTACTTAGCTGGGATGGGGTGTTCCTGGTGCTTGGGGTGGGCACCTGTGGGCCCATTCCATGGTGTTTGACCATGGAAACAGGTCCACAGGACCCTTAACGCCTGGTCTGATCCAGGCATTAAATAATGGCGCTAAGCAAGCTTAGCACCCTTATTAGGGGCCGCATCCCACCGTTGCGTCATTTTTGCACAAGGGGATGAATATGCTGCTATGGGGATAGCGCCATTCTTTGGATGGGAATGCATACCTTGCATCTCATTGATGCAAGGTAGTTTCACACATCCCAAAAATTTTGCAAAATCCAATATTTTGACGCTAGACATGTCTAGCATCAAAATATAAATATGGAGTGAAGTTTGTGCTGAATTTGCGTCAAAAAAAGTATGCAAATTTGGCACAAACAGAGTATAAACATGCCCGTAATACCTTCCCCTTGGATCCCCTCTTCAGGGAATCAAAAAAGCTGTAATTCATTGGGTCAAAGAATATAAGCTACCAGCTGTGTGGCTCCATATACAGGTGAGCTGACTGCTTTTTAGGGGACAACTTTCATGCCTTGTAGGAAGTGGCAAAAAATGAGATTGTCAGTCTGCCAGATGTCCTTGTAATAACCTAGATATATTAAAAAACAAATCCTTAGGTGCTTATATGCATTCCATTAGACTTTCCGAAGATGTTCTCACTGCGCTCTTTCAACTGCTTTTTGAGTAAGAGCAGCTTGTCAGAGAGAAGGCAGATTACTCCTTTGAACGCTGAAACAGCCTGGCCTCTCCTGCTCATTATTTTCACCAGCATTATCAGAAGCTCTCTGTTTGCTCTAGGGCTGGGCTGGCCCAACACCAGCATCCATCTCAACCATCCAAACACCACAGCAAATGTATTGCTCCTTTTAAGACTGTGTTAGATATCGGAGGCATCACCAGCAGCAACAGATCTAATCTTTCTTTTCCCCAATTTACTCTACATTCTTCAAGCCCATCTAGCTTTCAATTATATCATTCTCCCGAGGATGGGGAGTCTCCCATTTGTCACTCATTGGGATGTGCACATGACAGACCAAACAATCATATAGCGGGTTCTTTGATTACATGTTCTGTAAGAAAGCAGGAATCTGACAATTTGAGAGACATTGAAGAACCATGAAAATATCTAGAAGGCTTGTGGCACTGAAAGCAGTAAGGCAGATTTATAAGCTGAATGTCAGCTCCTCTAAATCTCCACTTTGACACAACCCCAAAAAAGCTGAAGATGAATCAATCACCTAAACCACACTGTACCTAGGCCCAGCCTAAATGCAAAGGCTTCCTTTATAGAATTGCATTACCTGAAATTTGTACCCATGATCCCAACATGCCTCAGCAAGAAACCTCACTACCATGATTATTAGAGATCTAAAAAACAACCTTCTTACAAGACGTTATACATCTAGATGTCATGACCGCTTGTTAAAAATGTCTCAGCATTCATCCAATCAACATTTCAATTACCAATCTACCTTGGCTAGGGAAAGTCATTAGGAACCTGTTGATGTTCTACTTTCCACACTCATCATTCAAGGGCTAGTCCTAGTTCATTAACAATCATGCTTTTACAGAAGTTATAACCTCACATCTTCCATTGTTACTGTTTGACTTTTCATCCTTGGCGTGGTCTTCCTTAACTTTTTGCCTCTGTTTCCAAGGTTGTTGATGTGTGCTGGACTCTGTTTATGCTGTTTTTGTTACTCTGGGCACTTTACCACTGCTAACCAGTGCTAAATTGCAAGTGCTCCTATACAAAATGTGTATGTAATTGGTTCATCCATGATTGGCATATTTGATTTACTAGTTAGTCCCTAATAAAGTGCACTAGAGATGCCCAGGGCCTGTAAATCAAATGCTACTGGTGGGCCTGCAGCACTGGTTGTGCCATCCACATGAGTAGCTCTGTAATCATGCATCAGACCTGCCACTGCAGTGTCTTAGTGTGCAGTTTAAACTGTAAATTCCACATGTCAATGTACCCACTTGCCAGGCCTAAACCTTCCCTTCTCTTACATGTAAGACACCCCTAAGGTAGGCCCTAGGTAGCCCCAATGAGAGGGTGCAGTGTATGGTCAAGGTAGGACATATAGTAATGTGTTTTATATGTCCTGACAGTGACATATTGCTAAAATCGTTTTTCACTGTAGCAAGGCCTGTCCCTCTCATAGGTTAACATGGGGGCTACCTTTAAATATGATTAAAGTGTAGATTCCCTTTGGGAGCGGACAGACGTGGAGTTTGGGGTCTCTAAGCTCACAATTTAAAAATACATCTTTTAGTAAAGTTGATTTTGAGATTGTGTGTTTGAAAATGTCACTTTTGCAAATTGAGCATTCTCTTGCTTGAACCATTTCTGTGACTCTGCCTGTTTTTGGATTCCCTGACTGGGTCAGTTTGACAGTTGGGTTGGTTGCACCTCTTATTAGACAGTGACACAAAGGGAGCTGGGGTGTAGTCTGCATTTCCTGATGAGCCATCTGTGCTTGTAGGGAGGGGAGGAGTGGTCACTCACACCTGAAATGGCTGTGCCTGCCCTCACACAATGCAGTCTCCAACCCCCTGGTGTGTGTCTAGGGCCTGGCTTGGGCAAGGCAGGATTTCACAAACAAGAGAGGCTTTGCTTTGAAGTAGGCCTACTTCGAAGGGTAAAATGGGTAAAAGAAGGACACCCAAAACCACAGACTTTAGAACACTTCTGAAAACCAAGAGGAACCTCTGCCTGGAGAAGAGCTGAAGAGTTGAGGAAGAAGAGTTGCCCTGCCTGTGACTGTGCTTTGTGGAGCTATCCTGCAGTTGCTGCTTCTGCCTTTGCTTGAGGACAAAGACTGGACTCTGTGTGCCTTCCATCTTGTGAAGAACTCTCCAAGGGCTTTTTTTAGAGCTTGCCTCCTGTTATTTGAAGTCTCAGGGACCGCAAGGGCTTCCCTCTGCCAGCACCTGGAGACTCTGCTGAGACTCTTACTCTGCCAAGTGGTGCCCATCCAGTTCCTGGGACCCTGAAAGGAGAAGCTGACAGCCCAAGTGTGAGAAAACCACGCACCGACCGCCTAGTGGGGAAAAGATCGACGCAACTCCGATCTGCGGCTGAAAAATGTATGCGCTGCCGGCTTCCTGGCTGAAAATTGATGCTCGCCTGCAACACGACTGGAAGATCGACGCCCGTGGCTGGAGAAATGATGCGCAGCATTGCTGACGGAGGCTGATGAGATCCCAACCTGCGCTGCGTGGTTTTCGGATCATCGTGCAGCTGGATTTCCAATGCAAACACTGCTGGACGTGCAAAAACGACGCAAGGTCTGCCCGGGCCTGAGAGTGCTGACCAGATCAACGCATTGCTCTCCTGTGGAGAGAAGAAACAACGCACGCCGACCCGACTAAACGAGAAATGACTCAAGGTCTTGCTCGTGAGTGAAACTGACGCATTGCAAGCCCTTTTTGACGCACAATCGCCCATGCAGGGTTATTTTTGATGCACCCAAGTTACATTTTATCGCTAACAGCATTAGCGTTGTGTTTAAAATTACATGAAGACTCTTTTTTGCATTTTTATTGATAACTTGACTTGTGTATTGTGGATTTTTGTTGTTTTCGTCTTGTTTTGTTTAGATAAATATTTTCTATTTTTCTAAACCTGTGTTGTTTCATTTTGTAGTGTTTTCATTAAGTTACTGTGTGTGTTGGTACAAATACTTTACACCTAGCACTCTGAAGTTAAGCCTACTGCTCATGCCAAGCTACCAAGGGGGTAAGTAGGGGTTAGCTGAGGGTGATTCTCTTTTACCCTGACTAGAGTGAGGGTCCTTGATTGGACAGGGGGTAACCTGACTGCCAACCAAAGACCCCATTTCTAACAGTTACATTCCTGAATGACACTGCATATTGGCTAATTTCAATATCTCCATCCTCATTCCTCTTGATTTTTCAACATTATTCAGTAATATATTTCATCATAGACTCATCATAGTCCCTCAAGTTTGCAGTGGTAAAAAAGAGACATTTTCAGATTGTTTTTCTCCTTTGTAGATAATCACCGGTATGATTGAATATCAAGCGGATAGCTATAGGCCAATTTGTAGATGATTCTCAGGTCTGATTTAAAATACACATCTTTTCACATCATGTGCCCACTAAAACTGCATTTATAACCTACACAAAAGAATAGTTATTCTCTTAGAAGATCAGTTATTTGTATATCACTTTAAAGGCTATAGATTGGGCATGTCCTGGATGTCCAAGATGACAGTTGTTGCTCTGCGAGCTCCCGGCTCTCTGGTTGAGATTCTTTCACTATTCTTGCTGCTGGTACTCTTCCCCACATCCCAGATTGAGGGAGGGATACAGAGCCATGAGATGAACCCAAGGGGAGCCCATCTTTCATAAATCATCAAGATCCTGCACAATTTGACTCACCAGTATCAAACAACAGTCTCGCACCACATGGTGACCACTGAGAGCATGTCGGCATAGGAGTGGCTCCTAAGCACTCAGCTCCTAGCTGCGGCCCATCTGACAGGCCCCCATATCATACCCCACCCCAGACTGGAGAGAGGAAACAGGACTTCCAGGGCGCTTGGAGACCCTCACTGTCAGTGGTGTGTGGCTGAACAGCGAGAAATGCAGCCTGAGCCCATGGCCTTGGGCATGATTAGCATTCGGATGCACTGGTGCCCCACGGGGCTTCCTGAGTGTCCTGCGAGCCAGAGGTGAAAACGGGGTGCCAAGCAAGCTTGTAGGGTGGTGGGGGCCCAGCATGGCTGAAGTTCACTGCCTGGGCTCACACTGACTCTGGTAGGTGCAGTATCCCTGGGGCCCACTTAAGCCTCTGAGGATCCTGAGGGCCTGCTATTTGGTACTTCTTACCACAACCTTACGCAAGGAGGTGGGACAGATTGGGGCAGTTGATCCTCTCTGCTGTAACAGCCCTGAAGGTGCCCTGCCTTCATGTGTTGTCAGGTCCGTGGGTGGTCTCCACAGAAATATGTTGGCAGCCCCCTTCAAGACTGCTGGGCAACTGATCAACCTGGAGGACCAGTGTTCTGTCCTGCCTCTGATGTTCTGGGAGCCCATCAACCCCAAAACAGATGTATGGCACTGGATGACCCTACGAGGTGTTGGAGGAAGTCAACTATTGTGGCTGGGGGTGGTTCCCGAGGCTAGCTTTGGCCCCTGCAGACTGTCTGACCTCTATGAATCTTGGTTGCCCCTGCCCCAGGCACCTGATGCACCTTGCCATCTGTTTTCCCTTTGGGCTAGGGGGTGCTGGACTGAAGGGGTTGGGCCTGAGGCAGGCTGGTGTTGGTGGCTATAGGGACCTGATTGCTCATGCTGCCAAGGCTGTGGACAGGTCCTTGGCAGCCAGGTCTACCATCCTCACTGCATGTGTTCTGTGAACAGGGCCCTTGGTGGACTGGCACACTGCTGACATGGGGGAGTAGAGCCACTGGAGCCCCTGGGATCTGCCGCTGACATACAGTGAGAGAATGAGGGGGGATAGACGAGACATCAGGGGCCACTCCCAACTCAATCATAAACCAAAATGGACAAATTTACAGTACCCTCAGCAGCCACCACTAAATTGTTTGGCGACAACAGCACCTCTGCATTGAGATCCAGACCCCCAATGCCTCAAAAATTCTGCATGCCATGTAAGCCTCCTAGATGGCAATGGAACTTAAGAATGGAATAGTCAAGGTGGATGCTGCTCTCCTGCGGCAGGACTTATGGAACATCATTGATCGGGTGGCAGGGCAGAGGGGCACATCTCGGATCTAGAGGACTCAGTCACCACCCTCAAGTTGGAAGTAGCCTACATGACTATGGTGTCCCACACTCTGGGAGACTGTACATTGGATGTCAAAAACCAGGTCCAGTAAAAAACCTGTGATTCATGGGCCTCCCAGAGGGCAATGAAGCGGCATCCGTGGAGAAATTCCTAGAGCAATTTATCTTATCATGGATCCTCGAGGGACAATTATTGCCCTGCTTTATCATTGAGAGAGCTCACAGGTCACTGACAGCCAAGCCAACACAGGCGCACCTCCTTGCGATGTGATCATCAAAATGGTGAACTACAGGGACAGAGACAACATCCTCCACATTGCCACGGAGAAAGATATAGAATGATTCCAATCTTCCAGTTTCCTAATTTTCCCAGTCTACACTCGACTAGTTCAGCTGCAGCGTAAAGCATTTGAGGTAAGCTAAAGGATCTTAGATGCTGAACATACAATATATGCTCCTCTTCCTGGCCAGACCCAGGGTCATTTATGCTTCCAGCTCTCTCTATTCTGACATACTTGAGGCAGTCTGGGAATGGGTGATGGAGCAATCCCTTTTATGCAGCAAGTCACCCCCCTCCTTGAAGACAATCAGCCCAAGGGGAGAATTGGAGGACTGGAACTCACCCTCAGGCTGCAACAACCTAATAGGGCCTCACTAAAGGAGAACCCACACTGGTGGATGCTCATTCTCCTCTGCAATAGACATAGATAGCCCTGAACACAGACGCAGGTGCTGGGACCCCGTATGCTGCAGGTCTCATTGGAGGGAGGCTCCATGGACAGCCCACCCATAGGACATGGCTGAATGACAGATTGACTGACCCATGGGACAAGCTAACAGAGTGATGTAACTTGCTTTGCTAGCAGCATGACATTCTCACAGTAGAGTTCTACTCCCAAATGGGCTGATCAGATGGATTTTTCCTAGAAGTGTTCATTTACTGTGTGTTTTGATAATGGTGGGGCAGCAGGTACGTTTAGGATTGAAGTGTGGGAGGAGGAGTTGGGGGTGGTTATATTGAGGTGGTTTCAGCCCTATTGGCTGCGGTTCAAACACTGCAGACAGGGTCTGATGTTCCCCCTTTTTAATCCCAATATGCAGACAGAGAAGAGTTGACATCAGTCAAACATCATTCCATGGTGGTCCTTAAAATTATGACATGAAATGTCAATGGCCTGAGTGGTTGCATTGAGTGAGGCACATTGCTGGGATTTGCAAATCACACACGAACCAGATTTCTTACAACAGCAGAAGATGCATCTCCTGGGCACTTGAAGTCCCTTCCTGGTCAGATACAGCTATGAGAGGGTGTACCATGACAGACACACCAGGGATTCTCAGGGAGTGGTCATCCTAATTTACAAACAATTGCTCATCGTGGTCTCCTACAGCATATCTGACCTTCAGGGTAGATGTGGTGGAGGGAGCAATTGCAGACAGGCATATAACGATCTGTGTCATGTCCCTCCCCAGATATCTGGGACTGTTCTTGATTCAGTAAAGGCCACAATCCTGGAGCTACCAAGGGGTGTCACTGTGGTGGAAGGGGACTTTAAAATGGTAATGTCCATGGATAGAGATTATTCGAAGAGTTTGGGAACCACCCGCCCTCTGACCCCTCGGTGGGTGTACTAGTCATCCAGCCTTGTACTCCGTGATGTTTGGCATGTCTGGAACCGAGATGTATTAGCATTTATCCACACATAAGCAGCAGAAAGGACGATGTCTTGCATTGACCTCCTCCTTATGCCTGACACTGATTTCCACTGGATCATGTCTGTTACACACAAGCTTTATTCGGCCAGCAGGCCATCAAAGCAATACAATACAAAGTAAAATAATCATCATAAATAGAACAATACAAATCTACCATTAACCAAATTTATAGAAAGAAAGTAAAATCCATTCTACCCGAGCTAAAACCAGTTAAAATCATTATAGATAAAAATGACGTATATGCCATGCCTATACTAAAAACTTGCTAACAGCATAAATTAACACACTTGAATTGTGACTTTTTAGAATCCTCAAAGCTAAATCACATTTTCTTAACTTAAATTCCCGACAAATGCCATGGATCCATTTAGACCTTGGAGTTAAATAAGCAGGACAGAATTACCACACACAGGACAAGTATCAGATGTTAAATTGGATCCCCATCTGCTCATCAAGGCCATTAATGGTAATGTTCCAAAACGGAATCTGGCATACAGTCCTTTGCCTAATAGGTCAGGTATTATATCTAGATATAATTCAAATTCCGGGTACCATTTAAAATCAATGAAAAGATTGGTTAAACGACCACTAGATTTGCGGGAAATATAACTATTTCGTACATAAGACCAGTAGGCCTCCTTCAATACTTTAACATGGGATTTCTCAAGTTGATAAGGGTTCTCCCATAAATCTCTCAGTCCCAATGCACAAAACCAGCTGGATACATGTTTGATCCATCGGATAGAGGTAGAATTAGTACATTTTAGCAATTCCAGAAGTGAGGACTTATATACGACCAATTCGGGGACTACCCATAGCCTCACCCAATACAACAAGGGTCATAGAATAATTAAGTCAGCCATTCGTTTTAACCCTAAGTCTAAAAATAAAGGGATTAATGGGTTGCTGATGGGGCATGCACATAAAGCCCGAGCAAAGCTATTCACAATTTTAGTTATTCTACTACTATTTGACATGCCCCAAATCTCTGCACCGTAGGCAGCAGCACCCTGCGCCTTAGCCACATAGATCTTTATTGCTGGGGATACAGCTTTGGCAATCGTACTCCTATAAAGGCGCAATATGGATGCTGCCCGATGTTGCAAAAGCCTGGCACTCTTGCTGACCTGGTCCTCCCAATTAAGTAAATCTGTGAGCCTCACACCCAGGTAATCGATGGAGCTCACCTGGTCCAAAATAACACCATCTAGCCTTATAGTGCATTTCTTCCGAGGTCCGGAGCGGAGCACCATCAGTTTAGTTTTCTTCAGGTTCAGATCTAGGCCAGAAATTCCCACAGAATAAATTCAATTTGTCCACCAGAATTTGTAAACCCATAGGGGTTGTTGAAATAAGTAAGGAGTCATCCGCAAAAAAGGAGAATAGGAATTTTCTGATTGACTAAAGTGGGAGCATCATTCTGACATGCCCTTAATTCTTGCACCACCTCATTAATAAATAGGGAGAACAAGAGAGGTGCTAACACACATCCCTGTCGGACGCCTCTTTTAATAGAGAATTTATTAGTCAATTCACCTTGTTTGCCCCACCTCACTTGCACATATGTGTCTTCATGCATGCATTTCAATAGGAGAATTGTATGGGCTGGTATCCCTATTTTATATGGCACTTCCCAAAGTTTTCCCCTTGGCACCAAGTCAAAGGCGGAACGCAAGTCAACAAAGGCAACATATAAGGATTGCTTTGCCAGAACTACATATTTCCAATGTAACACAGCCAACCTAAAGGCCTGGTCTACCGTACTTATTTTAGGCCGGAACTCCGCCTGTAATGGTGAAAGAATCTGCTGCTCCGTAACCCAGCTCGATAGTCTACCTAGAAGCTGTTTGGCGAAGATTTTTTGTAGATCATGTATTCCAGGGGGAAATCAGACCACATTCCCTGCGAAAATTCCAGATCAGGGATACCCAGCTAAATGACTGCTCTTTGGTGACAATGCATGGCGTCTGACAAATAACAAGGTCACAAACTTCCTCTCACAAGATTTGGAAATTTTCTTAGCAGCAAACAAGGGCTCCGTGAAATCTATTGGCAGTTGGCAAGGAATACATGCGAGGCATCACGAGCGCTCACTTTAATCATGAGAAGGCCAAAAGCAGCACTAGATAGATGGCTTAGAAACTCTCATTGCCCTTGTAGAGGAACGATCATGGGGAAGAAACTGAAACCTGCCAGATAGAATTCAACAGGAAGTGATTGAGACAAAGGTGTTTGACGAGGTGCAGCTATGATGGATTGCATCCAAGAGCAGGGTCGACAGGTGAGGAAACAAAGCCAGCAAACTCCTATATTGGTTGGCAACACACACCTAACCTAAAGTGAGAGGCTGAGCATTGCGGACCCAAATCCGGGCGAGGGTGTCCAGTCTCAGGAGATTGAACCCACATTTGCAGATTATTACCTAACTTTATACGTGAAATGTGTGAGGCCCGCAAAAGGGGTTTTCTGCACCATTGATAGTGGACTTGCCGCTGCACATTTTGCCGGCACCAGACATAGCTGACATGGAATGAACTATTATGCTTGACGAGATAGACAAAGCTCTCTCAGCTATGAACCTGGGTAAGGCGCCAGGTCCAGACAGATTCCTGGTTGAATATCACCAGTAATGCTGCATGTCACCACCTCCTGAATATTTCCCCACTTGCTGGCTTTGTATAATGAAAGCATAATGAAAGACCACTGAATGTGTCAAAAATTGTGGTCCTATACAAGGCCAGACAACCCCCTGGGATTGAGCGTCCTCTAGCCCAATTTCTCTTATTAATAGTAAACTCAAAGAATAAGGCAAAGTACTGGCCAACAGACTCTTCATATTCATACATAAGCTGTGCCACCTAGACCAATATGGTTGTATACCCCAACTCAATATAAAGCAGCACCTCAGTTGAGTGTGGGAAGCCATAACATACCATCATCGGCTTATAGGGCCTAGTGTTTTCCTACCCAGAGAGGTGAAAAAGCTTTTGATTCTCTTGACTGGGATTTCCTATGGGATGCACTGCGAAGCTTGGGCCACCGGTCCTGCTTTGTACCAGACGTAAGGACATTATGCAGAGGCGCAGTGGCACAGGTGTGGGTCAATGGAGTTCTATAACAAACCTTTCCCATACAGTGTGGCACCAGAAAAGGATTGGTACAATCGCCTCTACTCTTCACCTTACCAATGAGCTGTTGGTGACATGGGTACAATGTGATATGCTGGTTCAGGGGCTCTGATGGAGTGATGATCTAGAAGACTGTATCATTCTATATGCAGACAATGTCTTGCTCTTTATTTCCAACCCAGAGACCATGAGACCGAGATTACTCCACACGGTAGCTCAGCATGAGCATGCCTTCTGTCTGCTCATTAATTGGTACAACTTCCTCTTTGTCCCCCTTACTGGGGCTCCAGAGGAGATTGCCTTGCAGACATAGGTACCGATCTGCAGGTTTAGTTTCCTATATCTCAGCATTTATAGCTTCTAGCTTCCAACACTCACCTGGCCCCTTAACTTGACACCACTGGTCTTTAAAATGCAGTGAGACCTCGAGAAGTGGAATAACTCCTCACTCAATATACTGGGGAGGGTGACCTCTTTAAGATGATGGTCCTTCTATGTATCTTAAATTTTCTACAAAACATCGTGCATCTGCTCCCTAAACAATGTTTCACTGGGATACAGACAAGGGTGCACTTCTTCCTGTAGGCTGACCAAGTACCGCACATCACCTTTGGGAAATGTGTGTAATTCACCTTTGGTAGGGGCCTGACAGAAGCAGACTTTAGACTGTACTACTGGGACACTAAGATTATGGTTCTGAATGATTGGCTTCACAGTGGTTGGGAAGTCCAGGCCTGTAAAGGGGAACTAGAACTTATGAGATGGGACACCATCGTAGACAGGCTTGATGACACACTTGTGCCTTGCACACTCCCTCACCTCACTAAAACGTTGTATTTGGGGGCATATTTATACTCCGTTTGCGCCGAATTTGCGTCGTTTTTTTCGACGCAAATTCGACGCAAAACTAACTCCATATTATACTTTGGCGTAAGATGCGTCTAGCGCCAAAGTTCATGGAGTTAGCGTCATTTTTTGACGTGAACACCTTCCTTGCGTTAATGATATGCAAGGTAGGCGTTCCCGTCTTAAAAAATGACTCCCAGGCATGTGCGTGGTATTTATACTCCCGGGCAAAAATGACGCCCTGGAGTGGGCGGGGCAAAAAACCCTGCATTTGCGCCTCTTTTTAACGCCTGGGTCAGGGCAGGCGTTAAGGGACCTGTGGGCTCAGAATGAGCCCAGAGGTGCCCTCCCCTGCCCCCAGGGACACCCCCTGCCACCCTTGCCCACCCCAGGAGGACACCCAAGGATGGAGGGACCCATCCCAGGGAAGAAAAGGTAAGTTGTGGTAAGTATTTAAAAAAAAAAAAAATTGTGGCATAGGGGGGCCTGATTTGTGCCCCCCTACATGCCACTATGCCCAATGACCATGCCCAGGGGACATAAGTCACCTGGGCATGGCCATTGGGCAAGGGGGCATGACTCCTGTCTTTGCTAAGACAGGAGTCATGTTAATGGCGTCTGGGCGCCCAAAAAAAATGGCGCAAATCGGGTTAAGACGATTTTTTTGCCTCAGCCTGACTTGCCCCATTTTGGGACGCCCAAACGCCATTTTTCCCTACGCCGGCGCTGCCTGGTGTACGTCGTTTTTTTCACGCACACCTGGCAGCGCCGGTCGGCTAACGGCGGCTAACGCCATTCAATAAATACGGCGCCCGCATGGCGCTTCAGAATGGCGTTAGCCGGCGCTAATTTTTTTGGCGCAAAACTGCGTTAGCGCAGTTTTGCGTCAAAAAGTATAAATATGGCCCTTGGTGTGGTGATCGTTGTTATATTATACTGACAGGGAGAGCAGGATTACACACCAGACACCCCTCCACAGAGGTAATTGGCTGGGCCAGGTGGTTAGCTTAGCTGGAATTGGAAAATGGGACCTTAAACACATTTCTAGACTGGGGGCGGTATGGCAGGAGTGCACATGTGATCCTTTCAAGACCTGTAGGCAGACTTTATCCTTCATCGGTCCCAATTGTACAAGATCCTGCATCTTCCCCAGGCCCTGTTTTCCCACTGAACGTCAATCTGACAGGCATCCTAGTTTAGCCCACTGGAGGGCAGGATGCTTATGGGTCACCCAGGTCAGGGGCATAACTTTGGTTCAAAATATTTGTAACTATGGGTTTGCATCACTATCTATGGGCAGATCCATGGGAACGCCCAAGCACCACCCATGGAATACCTACTTGAAGCAAAATAATGCAAGGCAGAACAATGCGCTGGGTTGCATTGCTTTTTCTCACAAAGTCATGCAAGTTGACTTTTGCATGACATTTTACACAACAAAAATGGCACCTAAGATGCAAAAAAACGAAGTGAGGTAAACCAGATGTATATTTTTGGGGAAATCTGGGCCGGTCTAAATTTTAGTTTGGGTCACAATCCATGAATGAATGGACAGGAATCCATAAGTGACACTTATGGAACGCCTACCTAATGCAAAGTAATGAAATGGAGCACATTGCGCTGTGTTACTTTTTCTTACAAAATGGCTGTCACTCTGTTATGCGTTTTCCCTGTTTCTAGTTCGTACTATGTGCTGAAGTAAGTGCTCCAGATATGTTACACCCTTACTTCGAATTCATTTAGAAGCTTGCAAAGAAGACAACAATTGCTTGTTTCGAAGGAATGTGGAAAGTGGCGATTTCAAAGCTGAGAAAGCTGGTTCTTTCTTTGTCTACAAAGAGCAGTTCAAGTTAGTTGTGAAGAAAGCCCTTCATGTCTTCATCAAGCCACTTTTGGTTGATGTTTTTTTGCTTTGCCTCGGTTGCCTCTTTTTCACCTGCTTCCTTTATAATCTGTCATTCATTCTCGGACTCCGACTCACTGGAGGCTTCGTGTTGCCTTTTATTTTCCATGTCCTACATTTCGATGACAAGTTAATCCCCGAACGCGTCCCTAATAGATCCCACGGCAGATAAAAACTGTCTTGTTTTATTCAAGCTGGTGCAGAATATTTCAGACTGACAGGTTAATAAATGCAGTGTGATGCTCGATATAAAATGTTAAACAATCACCGGGGACAAAGAAAGATAAATATTATCTCCTCACTTTCTCCAGGAGAGATATGATTGTGGAATTTGCCTCATTGGTGTGTCTTTGGTCATTAGGTCACGACATAAATTGCATTTCTCAAAATATATTTCCTATATTTTCACTAGTTGCGTCAGGTTCATGTTATCTCTGTTTAAAAGGTTGAACAGATCCGTACATCTCAATATTGGTGTGGATAAATCGCATGTTTGCTTGCCTTGCTGACAGGTGTAATAGTGGTAGAAAATGTAGATGTCATTTGTCTATATGTCCGATGTAAATCAATAATTCGTCACTAAAAGATACATCGAAGCATTTAGGCCAGCTTGGGTATGTAGTTTTATCAGATTTGATGGTAATAGGTGTGTAAGGGATAACATGCAATCCACTCATAGTACTGGAGGTTTATGTCTGCAGATTTAGATTAATTGTTATTATCATTCCAGCACCCATGCTTTCAAATGTGTGTCAGCACCATTGAATATTAATTAATATTTTTCACATGTTAAAAAGCAGAAAGAAGTGGATTTGTTAAAAAAAATGAACATCTTTCCTGGTTTAACAATCACTGACCCTTAATGGAAGATGAGACAGCTTCTTTCGCCCTTCTTTATCTGTTTAAACACACTTCTATTTGTTTCTTCTTTGAAGAACTAAGGGACTGATTTAGGAGCCCATAGCACCTCCTAAGCATCATTCCTTTTACACTAATGTGCCCAACAGGCCAAAATCGCTGTGCCAAATTTACAAAGTGGCGCAATGCATTCACTGCGCATTTGTAACTCTTTGCGCTACATTCTGTCTGGGCCAGGAATAATGTATGCAAAGGGGACGTTCTCCCGTTAGGGAGCCCAAAAAAATGGCACAAAGAAAACTAAGAGATTTCTTTGCATAATTTTTTTAGCACTTTTAATACCTGCTGAATGCAGGCGTTAAAAGGTGGCACACAATTTTGGTCAATGGGTCTCAATGGGCTTTGCAGGATTTGCAAAGCTCCAAACAAGCATCAAAAATGTTGATGCTAGTTTCCCTAAGTGCCGCCCTGGTATGCTATATGTTAAATATGGTGAACACATGGTGACGGTAGTGGGTAGCAAGGAGAGTGGAGCTGAACTGGATGCAGTGCTACTTTCCTTAAATCAGGCCCAAAGCGTCCTTGGTTTGGCTACATCCATCTGTATTGCCAGGTCGGTTAACAGTATTTACTGAAGTTAATCGGTTTACTTACATTGTGTTCTTTTTTACATGAATACACACATGCAACTCTTTTTCTGATTGTTCTCTTCCGTTTTATCCCCAGATCATTTTAAAAATGGTGAGATTTGTGCCTAATTCTTTTGAAAAAACGGCTGTCATTAAAGAGAGTTTAGTACACCTGGATAAATTCGGCTCAAACCAGGGATTGCTGTGAATTCCAAACAAGATAACATTTGCCAACGGGTATTGCAAACAGGAATACTAAAGCTGTGCTTGTCCTCAGTACATAAACATTCTAGCATACATAAGAAGGGAACTCTGATACCATAAACAAGTGTTGTATTTTACACAATATTGTGGAGTCATTTAGGGCCAGATGTATGAAAATTTAAGAAATCACTATTTCTGAGTCGCAATATGCAATGTAACATAATTGGGATTCAGAATTAGCGATTTCTTAAAAATTGCTTATGCAATTTGCGAGGCCCAAATACCAAATGTCAAAAAATATTTGCGATTCGGTATTTGAAAATCGCAAATTGCGAAAACGCACACCTGGCAAAGCCTGATGACATCACAAGCAGGATGTGATTCATCCCAGGCAGTTTGCAGGTACCACACCCAAAGGAGCAGTGAGAGAGACACAGCCCAGCCCCAGGGAGCAAGTCTGTGAGCAAGTCAGGACTTCACATCAGCATGGCCAGTTCTGCAAATGGAAAGGAGAAGGGAGAGAGGAAGAGAAAACTGAAGTTCAGTGAGCAGGAACTGGAGGTGCTCACTGAGGAGGTGGTGAGGAGCAATGACCGGCTGTTCGGGAAGAGCTCACTCCAGGTCCCAGAGTGTGAGAAGCGCAAACTCTAGACGGACATACAAACCAAAATCTGCACAGTGGGGGTTGTGCAGCGCTCAGTGGAGGAGATTAGAAAGAGGTGGAACAACCTGCGTTCCCGTGCCAAGGAGAGGGTGGCTAGAAGACTACAGGAGGCAAGGAGCACAGGAGGCGGACCATCCACCCAGACACCCTCCACCCCCATGGAAGACCTGATGGAGTCGACACTCCTCCCAGAAGCTGTCCGTGGAATCACTGACATAGACACATCTGGCACACCAAGCACCAGTAAAGGTAAGTCCAATAATGAAATGTAACCCCATATGTGTATGTACAAATGCCCCTTAGGAAATAGCAATTAGTGCAAAGCATTGTGAAAAGTAGTCTATTTCACACCTTAGAAGTGGCACAACAATGCCTTATGTGAGTGGTAGTCCACAACCCAGAGCTGAAAGTAGCACATAGAATGTAATTAAGTAGAGCGACACACAATACCCACTACATAGTGATATGATGTCACTGTACATTTATTACCATTGCGCAACATTTGGTGATACATACATAAATGACATGCTGCACATTGTCACTGCAGATGGCCCAGGCCCAGCAGCATCAGCATGTGCCGTTGTGGGGGATGCTGAAACACAGCCTCCATCAGACTCCAACACCAGCGAGTCAGTGAATATTGCGCCTATCAGACGCAGGGCAAGGGCTGTACCTCTCCCAGATTTGAGCCAGGACTCAGATGACATGCGGGATAAAGGCCACACTCCATCCCCAGATGGCAGATCCACCGTAATGCAGGAGTCCCAGCCCCAGCTTCATTCAACACCCCGCAGTAGGCCTCAGTATGCAGGCACACAGCACGTCGAAGAAGGAGAGGGCCCATCATTCTTCGGTGGCCTGGAATCCTCTATGCTGAAAGTGCAGCGCCAGCAAAATAAGAAGATGATGCCAATGCATAGGCAAATGCAGGCACACAATGCCAACATGGGGGGGCTGCATCGGCAGTTGGAGTGCCTTAATTCAAACATTTCCAAGCTGCATGAGTGACAGATCACAGCTGCCGAGAACACCAGGGAACTGACCAATGCAGTGAAGGAACTCTGCACAGAGATAATGCATGAGAGAGTCAGCCACCGCAGGCATGAGAGGTGATTCATGGGGATGTTTAGTGGATTCTGTAGATCTGTCAATCACCTTGCAACATCTACGGTCCTCATATCATGGCGTGCTGTGGCCGCACAGGTGGAGGCAGCCCACAGCAGTCGAGATGTAGCCCAGGGACTGGTCCAGATAACAAATGTTCTGGATACTATGCTGGGTAAACGCAATGCTACACCCAGTGAACTTGGACTAGGGGAGACTGAGGATTCATCTAGCCTCAGCAGCCGTGCGGTGCCCACAACAGATCCTAGGCGTCGCAGTGCCAGGCACAGCACTGCCACTGAGGCAGATACCAGAGGTGCCGGCGAGGCCACTGCGCACTCAAGTGGCTTGCGTGGCTGTAAAAAGTGACTTTGATGGCCACTGGGGACTGTCTGCATATTTTGTTTTACAGTGAACTATGAATACAATACTGAGACACTGTTAATGGTTCTTTTATGACACCTGTGTTTATTTTCTTTTGCTAGTGACACTTATGTCACCTGACGTTAAGGTAATAAAGGTACTAACTACCAGAACACACGTCAGTGAAGTTGTGTTGTTATTACTTACATCTGAAATGGTTGTGCGTGATGTCAGCATGCCTTTGCCTGCCCTCTGCTGCACTGGTCCTGTCTACTGGCTGTAGGGGGAGTATCGGATCATCATCCTCATCTGAGTCTGGATCAGGTATTTCCACAGGTATGCCCCTGGTGGTAGCTATATTGTGCAGGATCGCACATGTGGTAACTATTCTACAGGTCGTGTCTGGGCTGTACTGTAGTGCCCCTCCACTTTTGTGGATGCACCGGAAGCAACTCTTCAGCAGGCCAAAGGTGCACTCCACCACATTGCGGGTTGCCCTGTGTGCTGAATTGTATCTCCATTCTGCTGGTGTTGTAGGATTTAGGTAGGGCGTCATCATGTAGGTGCGCACAGCATAGGCACTGTCTCCTGGAAGGAACAGAGGGTATAATGAGTAAGTGAGCCACCTGACGTCACAACGCCATCAATGCACCAGTGTACAGAGGCACAATACCTAGTAGATATCCTTCACCAAACTCCCCAGCTAGCAGTCTTGTGTGAATCCCGCTGTGGTGAAAGTTGTACGAATCATTTGTGCTCCCTGGGTACCTGGCCACAAGATCAGTTATGATGTAGGAGGCATTGCATATCACCTGTATATTCATGGAATGTTGGTATTTACGATTGCGGTACACATACTCTGTGGCCGATGGTGGACAAATTGCAACATGTGTCCCATCTATGGCACCTAGGACGTGGGGGAACTGTGCTATCTGGTAGAAATCTATTTTTGTCTGCTGTATTTCCTTGCGGGGTGTGGGGAATCTGATGTACTGGTGTATCCTACTCAGCATGGCGTTGAGAAATGCATTGAAAAATCTAGAGAGGGCACTCTGTGATACTCCTCCAGCTGCTGCTATGACCCCTTGATAGCTCCCTGAGACAAGTAGGTGCAGGGAGCATAATACCTGCACATGGGTGGGTATGCTATTAGCCCTATGTGTTGTGCGCTGCAGTATGGGTTGTAGCTCAGCTATCAGGTCAAGTATCATGGCTGAGTTCAACCTGTACTTAATATATCTCCTCCTCAGTCTGGTCAAAAAGGGTAATGCGCACTCTGACTATGCGCTCCTGTCTCTTCCTCCCTCTCCTCAACCCTGCCAAGATCCTCAGTCTCCTCGCCATGACGTAGAGTGCAGCCATTGTGGAAAAGAGTCTGGGGCATTCTGGGCCTCTTTTTATAGGTTGCACCTGGTTAGCACCCGGTTTCACTCTGTGGTAATTTGGATGGGCAAAAGGCCATTCTGCAAAAATTCACAATTTGCTAATTTTTGATGCATCGAATTGCAACATGGTTTTGCGTGTCGCATTTTGCGTGTCGCAATTTCCGACGTGAAAAACTGAATCTGTATTTGTGAGTCGCTATTCCGACTCGCAATTTGCAAAATGCTAATAGCGATTTCATGTCACAAATTGCGAGACGCAAAATGCGACACACAAAACCATGTAGCTTCGCAAAAAATCACAAATTTTGCGATTCCTTGTTTTTGGCCTGCGAATGCCTTTCATGCATTGTAGACCACGTTTTTGCATTCGCAAACGGCCAACTTCTGCGATTCGCACCGTTTGCAAATACAAAATGGTTTGATACATCTGGCCCTTAGAAACTAGTAACAATGATAATTTTATTTTTTTGTTTGAGACAATCTCTTACTCAACTAGTTAGAAATGTGCTACTTTTTTGTCAGACGCTTAGACATGATTAAAAATGTCGATATATGAAAGCATTGGTTTAGCGAAATCATCATGTTTTACATTATGTAAGTCATATGGATCTCTTGGGAAATGTATATTAATTGATTTAGTATATCTAGGTGGAGTGATGGGATGCAATTTAGTGGAATTTCTGCTAGAGTTATAATATTGCATTGGAATAGGTGGGAGAATATTTACAAAAGTTTCAATTTTGAGAAAATATTCACAACGTGATTCCGAGAAGCATTAACGTCTGTGACATACCCAGTTTTATGAGTTTCAGCTCTACTAACTCGAGAGGCCCGATTAAGCATTTAGCGTAGGTGAAATGTATTTTCTTCCACCACTGAAGCACAGAAAAGCAATCAGATTTACAGTACACGGTTCCCCCCAGGGGAACTCATAAATGCTGAGTACCTTTAGAAAACCCAGGTGTGGCACAAAGGGGCGTACATTAGACTTGTATACTTTTTGTGAACAAAAATTAAGAAGGCCTTAAGGCGAAATGGCCTAAACATTCTAAAAAAGGGATCAGCAGTGGGGGAGGAAAAGCAGCTGATGGGTTAGAGAAACATCCCAGAGCAAAATACTGCCAACAAAAACAGTTTAATTTAAAAAATAATAACCAAAGTATTGAAAAAAAAATACTTAGGCCCTCATTATGACCCTGGCAGTGGGTGATAAAGTTGTGGTAATAGTGCCAACAGGGCTTGGAGGGTGGCCATGCAATGGTATAGCATGCAGGGCTTGGCATTGTGATTAGTGAGATGTGATGGTAGAGTGTGTAAGATGTGGTGGAGTGAAGGGAGTGAGGGTGAGGGTATGTGATGGCATGCAGGTATGGGGGTGATAATTGTTAAAAGCAGACTTACCTGTGTCCAGTCCTCCTCTAACTCCACTGAGTCCCTCAGGATGCATTCATGGCAAGACTTGCTCCTCCCATGTTGTGAGTTGTGGGGGAGGAGGTGGGAGTCCACCGCCAGTCCTCTCTATGGCGAGCTGGTGTCTTGCTGCAATGGAATGTACCTTCCACTGTAGGTTGTTTCACCGCTTCCTGATGTCCTTCTTTGTTCTTGGATGCTGTCCCACGACATTGACCCTGTCCATGATTCTCCGCCATAGCTCCATCTTCCTTGCTATTGATACCTGCTGCTCCTGTCCTCCAAAGAGCTGTGGCTCTACCCTGACAATGTGGTGGGGTGTGTGATGTGGAATGCGTGAGGGGTGTATGGGTGTGAGTGGTGTGTCTAGTTGTCTCTGTTCTCTTCTTCTCAGTCTCGTGGTGGCAATAGTTGTTGGTAGAGGGTTGTGGGTAATGTGGGTGTGTGTTTTATAGTGGTGTGGGTGTGGTGTCACCCACGTTTACAAAGCACTGCACAACACTGGACCAGAATACCTCAACAGACGACTCTCCTTCTACACCCCAACCCAGCATCTCTGCTCCGCCGACCTCGCAACCATCCTACGCATCCACAGAACTACAACCGGTGGTAGATTATTCTGCCACTTCACCACCAAAACGTGGAAAACTTTTCCCATCCACCTTCACCAGACCAAAGACCTCCTCACGTTCAGGAAACGTCTCAAGAACCGGCTGTTCGAGCAGTAGCAGCACCTTTCCCCTTATCCCCCCCTCCTCAGCACCTTGAGACACTCACGGGTGAGTAGTGCGCTTTACAAATTCCTGATTGATTGATTATGTGTGTATGGGTGTCAGGTGTGTGTTGTTTGCATTGGTCAATGAAGTGTGGTTGTGTATGTGGGTGTCCATTGTGAGCGCAGTGGTGTGTACCGCCAATGGTTTACCGCTGTTGAATGTCCACCATGGTGATTTGTGGGTCATAATGTGATAGGAGTTGTTCGGTTGGCGTAACGGTGTGGGTTTTGGTACCGCGACTTTATCACTGACCTTTGTTCTGGCGGATTTGTGTATATGTCTGTATTACGTTGGATTGGGGTGTGTGTGTCATAATATGGTGAACGGATATTCCCCAGCGCAGCTGTCAGTTGGCGGCCATCAGCATGGCAGTAAGCAGCATTTACCGCCAATGTCATAATGAGGGCCATAGTCTACCACAATAGTGACTGTACTGTACATTTTCATGTATGTGATTGCTTCCAAGTAAATAAATCATTTTTTTAAATGCAGCTCATATTCTTTACAGGAAAAAAGGATGAGTTTGAAAAAATGAAAAGTTTCACAAACTTTTTCAGAGGTAATCTCATGGACCACTGCTTACTCCTAAAAATGTAATGCTAATACCCGTTGTACATCTTAAACAGTAATGCTAATACCCTTTGTACCTCTGACCCCTAAAGCCCAGTAAAGTCCAGAATGGTTTCACTGGTGTAGATCTCACAATGTTTTCTCATTCACATTTTGCCTAGAATCATACATTTTCCTCCTAGCTCTGTGACTGAAATTTCTAGAATCTGTCAGCATCCACAAAATTCCTACCACCTACCATTCCTCCACTTCTCCAAATAAAAAAATGTGTCCCACTTGTGTAGCTGGGCCTAGTGCTCACAGCAGGCATTCACCAAATTATGGACCATTAGAAGATCAAATTGCCCACAAGTGGTCACAGTTTTCAAGTGTGAGCACCTGTCAATCAGCAGGATCTATGGTGGAAACCGTTGAGCTCTCACACATAAGTTGTATCTTAATACCATAATGTATTTTGTTTGGTATGTACTGCCTGAACAGCAGTCACTTTTGTAGAGGATGAAGGACTAGTTGACCACTCTATTCTTTCTAGAGGTGTAAATCACTTGAAAATCAGCAGACTAATGTTCCATGACAGGTCAAACTTTGAGCAACCTTTTATGTCATAGATGGTCCCAACCAATACTGCAGAATTATAATTTAATGGCAGCATATGCTGCAGAACCACAAACCTGTCTTTTGGCATGATTGATGTAAGGCCTTGTGTTGCCCAAACCAAACAAGTAGATTAGTAAGACTGTGCAGTTGATTTGTGCACTATTCCTAGTTTGAGGCCGAGAATTGTTTTTAACTTTCAAAATAAACTCAGAGTGCGCAGTGGTGCCCTAGAATGAGGTGCCAGTGTGCCTTCATGTTCCCTCACAAACTGTTTGTTATGGCACATTGTTTGGTGTACAGTTTTCTCAAGGAGGTCATCAACCAGAAAGAGATAGAAGTAGTCAACAGGCAAAAGATTTGCAATGAATGGAGGAGACAGTCCCTGTATCATTTTGGGTGATTTTCAAGTGGCACTTTGCCTGTGCTCTGCTCATTATCTGCCTACACCATGGATTGGAATACACTGCTATGGTCTCTCTGCTGCACACATTATACTTGCAAAGGGAGCTCACGACTACTGCAGGAATGTTCCTCAAATCCACTGGTAAACAAGTCATCAGTAGATGGCACTCCAGTGCTTGAAAAATCACCTCCAGGTTCTGTTCCGTTATTCGCTCACTCAGATGAAGTATAAGTATTGGAACCTGCCTCTGAGCTTTCCTCTATTATTTTAGTTAGGACTTGGACAGTAGTCATCCACTTAGACACCATCTTGGTAACGATCTAAAACGTTCCTCCTGGAACATTAGATCATAATTATAATGCTGTATATGTGTGTGTGTCTGTGAGATATAAGCCTAAATAACATGCAAGTTGGAGGGTGGTAATGACAAAGAAATGGTTCAATACAAAGCAAACAAACACTTATCTAAATCCAGGCTGCAATGCAAGGAGCTTTGCCAAAGAAGTTACAAGAATAAAAAAGAAAAATACATTATTTCAACTTACAACACTCATAATAAGGCAAAACATATATTTCCATAATCATCACTAGTACTGAAGGGAACTATTTTGTCTACGAATATTCTGCTTGTGAAAGGGCAGAATGTTGTCATTTACTTTAAACCTAGCCAGTGTCTAAAGAGGGCTATTGCCCCACAATGTATATTCAGGTAGGTGGACAGAAAATGCGAATGACACAACAAATCAAGGGTTGAAGTTGGCTGACCTATTTCATGGCGCTGTGGTAGTGGAAGCATAACGTGAATTTCACAATAACATATCAATGGCTGAAGTGAGCTAACCCATTGTCCCATATCCTATGATGTGGTAGAAAGAAGCAATATGTGAATGTCACAATAAAAGATCAGAGGCTGAAGAAGGTTCACCGCTTGCACCACAATGCATGTTGATGTAGGCAAAAGCAAAATGTGAATAACTCAAGCACAGATCATGGCTTATGTGGGCTGACACATTGATCCATGGTGTGGTGGATGGAAGCATAATGTGAAAGTCACAAGAACAGAAAAATGGTTAAAGTTGATTGACCCCATTCCCTGTGATGCGGTGGGCAGATGCAAAATGTGAATGTCACAGTAACATATCTAAGGCTGAAATGGGTTGAATCTTTTCAACATGTCCTTTCATGTGGCAGGCAGTAGCAAAAACAAAAACGGCACAGCATCACAATTTATGCTGTAGTGGTCAAAAGCATAATGTGAGTGGAACAATAAAAGACTGTGGGGTGAAGGTCATGTAGGGTATGATTTTGAGGTAAACTTGATATATATTCAATAAAAAGAAACAAAGTTGAAGTGATGTTACAGTTAGGTGAATGCCTCAGTGACAACATTAACATTTTGAGCTAACAAAACATAGAATTTTACCAGTCATAGTTAGCAGAGCTAACTATATGTGTTCCGCCATGCACTGCTCATGACCTCATGTATTACATCACTCATGGCATGTTCTATAGCATAAGTTATGACATCACTGACAGCATCATTGATGACATTACTAATGACATCACTGATGACATCATCCAATTAGTCTGTTTGTTTTACAGCTTACAAAGTGATGGGGAATTACAATGTCACGTGTTCCATGTACACATGTGGTGTTCAGGTATTAAACAAGTTATAAATCTTTCTTTTCAGGAGTTATTCTGTGTTTAAATGACAGTTGGCAAGTGTGTCGAGCATGTTTCACACAGGTTTTTTGATTCTTCAGAAAAAGTTTTTACAGGGCAAATATTCTACATTGTAGATTTTAAGGGGCATATTTGCAAGCCCCTGCAGCCGCCATGCCCCATTCTAGCATAATTGTTTTTTACTCTAAGATGGCGTTAAGGAGGCCATTCCTTTGCACCATATTTGCATAGTGGCGCAATGCATGCATCGCACCACTTTGTAACCCTTTGAGCCACATTATGCCTGCAAAAGGCATGATGTATGCAAGGGGGGTGTTCCCCGCATGGAGGCCCGAAATAACGGTGTGGTGAAATTTACAAGATTTCACTGTGTCATTTGTTCTGTCATTTTTAACATCTTCCTAAGATAGGTATTGAAGTGACACTACTGTGTTGGCCTATTAGCCTCTCTGTGCTTTGCAGCACTAGCACCACATTTTTTGGCACAACTGCAGCAAAGCACCACAACAGCGTCAAAAACATTGATGCAGTTCTGGTAACAACCTCCACGATGTGCTGTATTGTAAATATGGTGCAACCATGGTGTCGTTGAAGGGCACACAGAGATGCAAGAAAAGTGTATCTAGACCGATGTGCCACTTTTTTGTAAATATACCCCTAAGTATACTAAGCAGCCTGGCGCTTTTGAACAGAATCATTCCAACATTAGATTTTCTACAGAAAATAAAAACCTGTGTGCACTAGGTGCTAACCTATATACATGTGCTTGATTAACTTCAGAAAACAAGGTATCTGTAACATTTCACCAAAGTATGACCTTTAGCACCTTCAGCACCAGGGAATTTTTTGGTGAATAGTGTCTCACTCGAGAGGTTTAGCATAGAGTGAACATGGTTTTGGTTGATCCTTTATATTATTCTGTGGTGTATTTATCGTATGTGTTTCACTGTCTCCAAACTGTGTGGTACTTTCTTCATAGTATGAATGGTGTTTTTAGAATCCACTTTTCTACTAAAGTCAGAATCATATCTAATGAGGGATTCACTAACCCTGAAGGGTTTGATACAGGCTAGATGCTATCATAGTAGGGCATTAGTTACATAACAGGGCTTATGTGTCTGGATAAAGTTAAATTGATCTGCATAGCAGTGCACAGATTGAACATTGTATGCAGTAGAGGTTACCCATGTATGTGTGGTTGATTGTCAACATCAGCTCAGTTTTACATGAAGTATATGGTATAGGGTGACTGTGGCATATAACACAAGTTTGCTTCATCCAAGGGGGTTCTATATGTAATGGCATTAAATATGCTTCATTTTATTGTACTTAATTTCATAGCTCTAATGTCATTCTCATTTATAGAGTAATGTGTAAAAAAGAAGCTTGGATGATGTCATCATTGATGCCATCAATGACATCATTCAAGCTGTCATGAGTGGTGTTATAAATGATGTCATGAGTGATGTAAAATGTAAGGTCATATGCAGTGTATTGCAGGGTGCATGTTATCTCTGTTTTTTTGAGTTCAGAACATAAATGCTGTCACTTAGATATTCACTTTAACCTTTGGTTTTAGGTTTTAAAGTGAATTTTTTATTTTGTTTATTTAAATCAAAAACAGATCTTTTTATCACACCTTTAATGTAAAGTAATATCTTATTACTGTATTTAAAGCTAACCCTCCGCCCCACACGACCTTCAGCTGTGCACAGGAGGGTTTGTCTGGGCCAATCCTTCATAGGTAGGCAACCCCACACTGTGCACAGCCTTCAGCTGTTCACAGCAGATCACAGCAGGGATTGACAACAGAACCTGGCCTGTGGCAAGACCCTGTTGGCAACCTACCGGGAGGCAGCCAACCCACCCACACAGAAAGCCAACCAAATGCCGTGCACTGTCTTTGGTTGCGGGTGGCATGAGGTTGGCCACAAGGCCTGGCTTGCAGCCCTGCATCCAAATCCCTACAGGCAGCTAATCCCATACTGTACACTCTAGTGGCCAAACCCACTGTAGTCTGCCAAACCCACGCTGAACATACCCAACATATATCCTTTGTGGAGAGGGGCATGAAGCTCCTCTCCATGAGCCCTAATTGGCCCCTGGGACCCTTTCCCATGGGCCAGTTCCTTTAAAAAGGGGTGGGAGGCCACATAGTCTCTCTCCACAAGTATTAAAAGGATCCATGGACACCATCCCCCAGGGGCCAAATACGACCAAACATTGGGTGGGGTGTTCACCCCTCCCCAATCCTTCTTGGGCCCAAGTGATGCCATCCCGTTGCCAAACTCTGGGGAAGGGGGCTATGTGGTCCCCACCTGAGCTTTCTCAGGCCCTGGGAATCCCACCACCTGGGGCCCAAAGCACTTAAGAGGGGAAGCAGCCCTCAATAGGCCTAAATAGGCTCTGGGGATCCCATCCCCCAAGGCTGTATCTATTTTAAAAGGTGAGAGGGGTTATGGGGCCCCCTTACTGATCCTTCATATTACGAGGGAACTCATCCCCTAGGTCCGTACCTTATTTTAGAGGGGAGGAGGCCTCCCTCCCTTAGTCTATTATGGCCTCCTGGGACCCCATCTCTAGGGGCCTGTCTTAAATATAGATGGGTGCCCTGGTACCCACCCGGGCACCCACCAACTAACAGTATAATATGGTAAAAAGTTAAAAATACACTTTACTACACAATACTTTACAAATATGGTGTAGTACAGTGTATTTTCTGCATATTTAGGCCCGTATTTATACTTTTTGACGCTAAACTGCGCTAACGCAGTTTAGCGTCAAAAATTTTTGCGCCGGCTAACGCCATTCTGAAGCACCATGCGGGCGCCGTATTTATTGAATGGCGTTAGCCGGCGCAAGCAGACCGGGGCTGCCTGGTGTGCGTGGAAAAGAACCACGTACACCAGGCAGCGCCGGCGTAGGGAAAAATGGCGTTAGGGCGTCTTAAAAATGGTGCAAGTCAGGTTGACGCAAAAAAAACGTCTTAACCCGATTTGCGCCATTTTAAACGACGCCCAGACGCCATTTACATGACTCCTGTCTTAGTAAAGACAGGAGTCATGCCCCCTTGCCCAATGGCCATGCCCAGGGGACTTCTGTCCCCTGGGCATGGTCATTGGGCATTGTGGCATGTAGGGGGGCACAAATCAGGCCCCCCTATGCCAAAAAAAAAAAAAAAAAAATGTATACTTACCTGAATGTCCCTGGGATGGGTCCCTCCATCCTTGGGTGTCCTCCTGGGGTGGGCAAGGGTGGCAGGGGGGGTCCCTGGGGGCATGGGAGGGCAGCTGTGGGCTCATTTTGAGCCCACAGGTCCCTTAACGCCTGCCCTGACCCAGGCTTTAAAAAGTGGCGCAAATGCGGGGTTTTCTGCCCCGCCAACTCCCGGGCGTGATTTTTGCCCGGGAGTATAAATACGACGCATTTGCGGCGCAGTCATTTTTGTAGACGGGAACGCCTACCTTGCATCTCATTAACGCAAGGAAGGCGTTCACGCTAAAAAATGACGCTCTTTACTCATACTTTGGCGCTAGACGCGTCTAGCGCCAAAGTATAAATATGGCGTTAGTTTTGCGCCGAATTTGCGTCGAAATAAACGACGCTAATTCGGCGCAAACGGAGTATAAATATGCCCCTTAGTTGTTTACAAAATGTCTATGTAGTACTGCGGTAATACCAACAAATTACTGTGCTACCTATTTTTAAAAAAAATGCATAGTTCTGCCTAAACTGCTCTAAAAATATATAGAAAACTATAACTTCATTTCTCTACCTATTAACACTTTAAGAAAGTGGTCATAGGTAGTGAACAACAATAAAACCCATATCCAAGACCTTAACTTGTAACACAACGAAACACAGAATGCAGCCAAACTGTGGTGAAAACTACAGGATTACATTTTACACTTGGTAAACACAGCCATTAGCATATCACATCTAGGGTCATTATGACCCTGGCAGTCGGTTGAAATATGGCGGGAGGTACCACAAACAGGCTGGCGGTACATAGTGCCATGTTATAACATAGGCGGGTTGTATCACTCTGACTGCCATTGCAGTGACAGCCGCCGGGCTGGAGATATCTATCTCCAGCCCGGCAGCCGTCACTGTTCCACCCACAGGACTATGACCCCGCCTACCGCCATAGTATTCGTGGCTTCCTTACCGCCACGAAAACCATGGCTGTAGGCACTATCAGTGACAGGAATTCCTTCCCTGTCACTGATAAAGGTCTCCCCCTCCTTCTCCAGTTGCCCCCCACCCCCGCTCTCCAATGCTCCCCCACCCCCCTACATTCACACATTCACGCCCCCTTCACACACACACACATACACACATACATTCCCACACACATCCACCCATGCATACTTCCGCTCACACACACCTGCACACACTTTCAAACATGCATGCATTCACAAAACATAACATACATGCACTCCCACCTCCATACATGCATGCAAGCATTCAACATGCAACACACACCTGCATCCACGCACACACAAACATACACACACACACCCACACACACACACACAACACGCCCCACCACCCCTCCCATGTTGGAGCACCCACTTACCTGTGTGCAGGGGGTTCTCCGGCAAGAGACAGGATGGGGCGCTGCTGCCACCAGCAGCGTCTGCGAGCAGAGCACCGCCAGGCCGTATTACGGGTCATAAACTGGATGTCGGAGGTCTACTGGCGTGCCGCTGCTGGTGGCAGCAGTGCCACCTTACTGCCATCTGCTGGCATGGCCACAGTCGGATTTCCACCCTTCTTGTGGCCCCTCTGGTAGCTGCGGCGATGGTCTTTGGCAGCCTTTGCCACGGTTGTAGGCGATTTTTACCCCCTGTATCATAATGAGGGCCTTATCTCACGCATGTACCCTGGTATACTACATAAGCAGCTGTAGTGATGCATTCAGCAATCACCATACAGTCATGGTCATCTGGATGGAATCTCCCTCTAATGTACATGGGTCAAAGTAGTGTTTTTTATAATAAAACAGCTGAGGTTCCAAGAAAGGATCCCTAAGTAAGAGTGTTTATGTTTCTATGAACACTAGAGACAAAGCGTTACCAAGTTTGCCGGCAACCTATCTTACTGCAGCCTTGAGAAAAGCACAGAGTGAAAGAAATGTCTTGTTTAAGAACGCAGTGCTGGCCTAGGCCAAACACAGCTATATAGAGAAAATAAAACAAGACGCACATGTGGTTATTGTTAAAATAATAAACAAAGCTGAATAAAATATCTCTAGGTTAAAGTTCACAGTGGCAGGCCTAGTTTGCTAAAATAACGTGTATGAAGCTATAACTAAAATGGCTACACAACACCAGGAATTGTGGATTTGCTTGGAGGGGACTGAGAAATGAGCCAAAATACAGCTAAATCATTTTTTGGGAGAAAAATTGGAGAAAAAGTGTTGCAAAAGTAAGCATCTGTTTTTCCGTGGAAATGGCATCAATGAAGAGTTTGTGGTGCCAAAATCACAATCTTCCCAGCTTTTAGGAACAGGTAGACACAAATATGAAAAAACTCATTTTCACAGTTTTGGCATTTAATTGGGACATAGCCCATTTATCCTATTTTTGTGCTTTCAATATCCCTCCAGTTAGTGGTAGAAATTAGTATGAAACTAATAGTGGATTATGAATAGTTTTTCATTTCTGAAAAGTAGGCAAAATTCTAAATTCAGAAAGGGGTCATTTGTGTAGATCCTTCAAGGTTTTTTTTAAATAGAAAGTAATAGTTTAAATAAAAAAATATTGACATTGAGTTGAAAAAACTACTTTTATTTGCACTTGTGTGTGTAGACCTGGAGCCCACGACAGGAAACGGCCTAAAACACAACATGTATGCATCACATCTTTCCACTGAAAACCAACCTTCCTTTTTCATTGTGGGTAGCTATAGGTTTTTGGCCCTACCTCAACAGGCATCTAGGGAAGCCAAACTAACCTTTACATTTTTTTAAACTAGACATTAAAGGACATCCAGGACAGTGTGGCTTGCTTTTATCCCATGAGACTCTGCATGCCTCAGACTTTTCCTTTAATAACTAATATTTCCCTGATGGAAACATCCGGAATCTGCAGAAATCCCAAAAACAAACCTGCCACCCATCATTGCCCCACCTGTGTCCATGGAGAGTCTTCTCCATCTGTGTGGTTGGGCCTAGTGTTGCAAGAGGACCGGATCAAACCAAGGACAATGGGAGCGCTTTCATGGGGACATCTATTGACCTTAGTCGGATCCTCTTGCTTGCACTTGGCCCAGTCACACAAGTTGGGCAGAGTTTTTTTCAGAACAGGTGGGTGAATGCTGGGTGGAAGGGATTTTGTGGATTCCCGCAGATTCAGGGAAGGTTGGAGTTTTGCAGGACATTGTGAGTAGAGACATGGTGTGTGATGCATTTGAAGCACATCACGCGGGACTTCCCCAGATGTCTACCTTTCAGAAGTGACTGCGGCTGGTATGTTTTTCCAGGTAGCACCTGACCCAAGTCCAAAATGTGCAGCTATTCAATATTGCAAGTGGGACAATATTGGGGGTTAGCTAAGCTCGGCCCATATGTGAAATCAACATCCAAAAGAGCCAAATCTTATTTTCCTTGCCATTGGGATGAAATGCTTTAGTCAGCAGTGGGGCATAGAGGCTGTGCCCATTTTGGGGGGGTGGGGCATTGCCAGCCCATTCTGTTCAGCCCCCACCCCTAATAGTTCCTTGTGCCTCCACAGGGGCAGAAACACTGCCCATTTCTTTTAGGGTGGGGGCATTGCCATGCCCATAGTGGGCAGCCCCTATCCCTACACTACAAAAAAATATTCCCTGGTGTGCTAGTGGGCTTTCTGCCCCCTCCCTAGAGTGGCTGACTGGGGGCTGTTGCCCCCATCTACCCCCCATGGGGAGGAGAAAGACTGTGCCCTTTTTTTTGAGGTGGGGTATTGACAGGGTTATCATGACACCCTCCCATCTTTATGCTAATTAAATAAAAACCCATAGTGGGCTTTCAACCACCCGGGGGAAGCAGATCGGGGGCTATTGACCCCCCCATCTGCCCTCCAGGGGAGCAGAAAGACTGATATACACCATAATAATAATGGGGGAAACAAAAGTCCTTGCCAAAAGTGCTGCTTCCCCTCCCTGGTCTATAGTGGGTGGATCCCTGCTTTAGGTTCTCCCTCCTTGGGCGATCCCTAATCAGGGATCCACTTGGGAAAGGTACCATTGGAGAGGGGAGATTCTCCCTTTCTAACAATACCTTTCCCATCTAGATCAGTGGTCAGGGGCTGATATAGCCCCATGTTCACCTGTGCAGAGCATGTGAAATGAGCCGATTGGCTAATTTTCCTGAAAACAAACAAACACCATCACGACGTGATGAAGCTTTCTCCCACCTCCAGAGGCTGTTTTTTTTTTTTTTTTTGCAGGAAGTCCTCTAGTGCTTGAAACAGAGGGATTTGCCGTGCCATGTATTTTGGTTGACTGGGAGCCATCTGACACAGATGAGCACCGATGTTTCAGGTGGCTCCCGGCCGTCTGACGCATCGAAGAGTTTAAATAAGGGGATCTTTCCTGCTGATCTAAAAATGAAATACAATCACCCATTATTAAAGAGAACAACCCTGTGTTCCCTGAGCAAACTGATAGAAAGAGCAGCATTCACCCAGATGTTTACTGCAGGCAGGGAACCTAGTGTATGCCAGGGATGGGCTGCCTGGGACATAGTAAGAGAGCTAGCCCCAGGCATGGGATCCCTGGGTCCTTTTAAAGACACAGGGAGGTGGGCTACGTGGATCTCCTCTTTTTTTCAATTAAGTGATGACCCTGAGGGATGGAGTCTGTAGGCCTTTTTAAGGCTCTGGGATAGGGACCATGCCCCCATCCTCTTTATTTTTTAATACAGCACCAGGGGATCCGGTCCCCAGGACCTCTCTAGGTTTGGGGAAGGGGGACCATGCTTCGTTCTCCTTAATTATTACATTGAGTCCCAGGGGATAGGGTCCCCATGGCCGCAAATGGCTCCTCCTGTTCAATATTATATCTGGCCCGGGGGATGCGGTGCCTTGGGCCCAAATTGAGTGTCAGAAAGGGGGCCTACTCATGCCCCCCTCCCATATGTCTTAAGCCCTACAGGATCAAGGTCAAACAGCATCAGACAATTATAAATTGCACAGCTCCATACACACTGTATTCAACTTGGTAGCCACAATAGATTTACTGTAACGTGCTACTCTTACATGCGCTCTGTTCTCACAAATGATGTGATCTGCAATATCATAAGCTTTGTTGTAAATGCTATAATTTTAAATGAAATAGATAACATAATATAAAAGAGTATAAGTAGTGCATAGAGAAGGCATAAGTTATAGTGAATGTATTTTGGCTACCAAGTGGAATGCAGTGTGTATGGAGGTACATGAGTTATAATAACTTGAAGGTGTTTAAATTATAGATACAGTAGAGAGATGTTAATCGTAGTAGCATACTTTGGAATTTCTTTCAGTGGAGTGCTTTACGGTGGGGTGGCGTAGAGTGCCGTAGAGTGGTGTAGAGTGAAGTGGGGGTAGAGTGGAGAGGCGTAAAATGGAATAGAGTAAAGTGGAGTGACTTACAGGGAGTGGCCTAGAGTGGACTGGCATAGAGTGGACTGGGGTAGAGTGGAGTGACATTGAGTGAAGTGGCATACTGTGAAATAGTGCACAGCATAGTAGCATACCCCAAAATATCATGCAGTGGAGTAGTGTAGAGTGGAGTGCCTCACAATTAAGTGACATACACTGAATGGTGCACACTGGACTGCTGTAAAGTGAAGTGGCATAGAGTGGGATTGGGTATAGTGGAGTAGCACATACAGTGGAATTGCGTACAGTGGAGCTTGGTAGAGTGTAGTACCATAGAGTTGAATGGCATAGAGTTTAGTGATGTAAAGTGTAGTTGCTTATAGGGGAATAGCATAAAGTGACTGATGTGGAGTGGAGTAAATTACAGGTGAGTGGTGTGCAGTGGAATGGTGTGCAGTGGAATATCATACAGCAGAGTGGTGTAGAGTGGATTAGCATAGTGTGGAGTGGTGTACAGTAGCATAGCATACAGTAGAGTGCACAAGTTTAGAGTGGTATCGTATGCTTCGTGATAGAGTAGACCAGCATACAGTGAAGCTGCATAAAACGCAGTGGTGTAGAGTAGAGCAGAATAGAGTGGAGCAAGGTACAGTGTAGTGGCATACAGTACAATAGCATAAAGTGGAGTGGTGTAGAGTGAAGTAGCATTGCCGCGTAGGCTCTCATTATTCTAATGAGACTACTGGATTTTGAGCAGCAAGATCACCCACAATGTGGGAGACTGAGTCTGACCCACGGTGGGTGACACCTGTCGTTCCAAATCCGGGTTTTGCTCTGGCTAACTAGCAGTGCCTCATCTCTCCCGAAAGGTAGAGATGATTGGGCAGCTGAGTGCATGACGTATCATACTTCTCAGGGAAGTTGTGGTCACTCAGGTCCCATCCGGTTCTCTCATTCACAATTCGGTCTCATATATAAATGACAATGAAAGCAGTATAAGTTTTAAAGACTGGTTTAATAAAACAACTGCATTTTAGATAGCAAAGCGTGAGCTGCAATAACCAGAAAGACACAACATAACACTATTAAAATGGTGATGATGAGAGTGAAGCATAAGAATAATGCTATCATATTGCCACTAAAGTCAATGGACTATTTTCTATCTAAATCATAATTTGAGCACGGCATGTTAAGTTCTAATCCTGCCTTTCAGGTTCCCCCAGGAGGACATCAACCCTCATACCTGATCAAAGGCCTGTAGTCTGCGTTAGCATCTGCAGCGAAGCATTCAGCATACAGTTGTGGTTCCCTGGCTGGATTCTCCCTCTTAATGTGTAATGGGACTAGGAAGTGTTTTTATAATAACACAGCTAATGTTCTAAGAAAATGTCCCTACGTAAGGATGTGTATTTTGTACGAATGTTGGAGACTAAACTTCTACCATGTTCACCGACAATGTACCAAACTGTAGCCTTGACTGAAGCACAAAGTGGTCAAGAATATGTTGTGTGAGAACACAGTGCTGGGCTAAGCAAAACTGTTAGATAGAAGAAATTAAAACAAGACCGTAAAACTGGTTATTGTAAAATAACAATGCGAAGCTGAATAAAATATATCTAGGTCAAGGTGCACAGTGGCCTAGTGTATTAAACTAACGTGCATGGAGCTATAACTAAAATGGCTACACAACAGCATAGAGTGGAATAGAGTATAGTGGAGTGGTATACACTGGAGTGGCATAGAGTGTAATAGCATAGAATAGAATAGCACACAGGGAGTGGCGTACATTGGAGTGGTGTTGAGTGGAGTGGCATAGAGTGGAATAGTGTACAGTGAAGTGGCAAGAGTGGATATGCATACAGTGGAATAGAGTAAAGTGGAGTAGTGCAGAGTGGAATAGCATATAGTGCAGTAACATAGACTGTGGTGGCATAGATTGGAGTGATGTAGATTGGAGTGGCATAGAGTGGTATGGCATACTGGAGAGTGGCACACAGTGGCATAGCCTATATTACAGTAGCTTATATTGGAGTGGGATGGAGTCGACCAGCATAGAATAGAATAGAGTGGAGTGCCCTACAGTGAAGTTGCATACAGGGTATTGTGCAGAGTTGATTGTGGTATAGTGTAGTGGCTTACAGTGGAGTGCCATCAACAGAAGTGTCGTAGAGTTGAACAGCATACAGTGCAATAGTGTATAGTGAGGTGGTATACAGTGTAGTGGTGTATAGTGGATATGTAAGAGCAGAGTGGCTTATAGTGGAATACTGCAGATTGGAGCGGCATCTCATGGAGTGGTATGCAGTGGAGTGGTGTACAGTGGAGTGTTGTAGAGTGGACTGGTGTAGAGTGAAGAAAGGTACAGTATACTGGCATACAGTTGAAAAGTGTGGAGTGTTGTAGACAGGCATGACATAGACTGGAACGGGTTTGAATGGAAGGGCATAGAGTGGACTGCCTTAAAGTGGACTAGCTTAGAGTGGAGTAGCATATGGTGGAGTAGTAGCCTATAGAGATGAGTGAGGTACAGTGTAGTGGCATACAGTGGAACAGCTGAGTCTGGAGCTGAGTAGAGTCAAGTGGCATACAGTGCAGTGGCATATAGTGGAGTGTTGTAGAGTCGGATATTAAAGAGTGGAGCAGGATAACATGCAGTGAGGTAGATATAGTGGTCTGCAATGTAAAAGCATACTGTGGAATGATTTACAGAGAAGTGTGGTAGAGTACAGTGGAGTCACACAGAGTGTAATGGCATGAAGCACAGGAGCAAACAGGAGTGGCATACAGTGGAGTAGCAAACAACGGAGTGGTGTAGAGTGTTATTCGTTGAAGGTTACTGGTGTACAGTGTAGTGATGTAGAGTGATGTAGAGTGGAGTGGCATCGGAAGAGTAGAATACAGATGGGTGTCATACAGTGGAATAACATAGAGTACAGTGGGGTAGAGTAGATTGAGAAAGATTGTAGTGGTATAGAGTGGAGTGGCTCACAATGGACTGATGTACAGTGTAATAGAGTACAGTAGATTGTAGTACAGTGGAGTGGTGTATAGTGGAGTGGTGTACAGTGGAGTGGTATAGAGGACAGTGGCATCCATTGGAATAGCTTACAGTACAGTGTTGTATACTGAAGTGGCACACAGTGGAGTGGCATATGGTAGAATAGCGTACAGTGTATTATTGTAGAATGGAGTTACATACAGTGGAATGACATACAATTGGAATAGTGTGTATTGTAGTATCAAAGAATAGAGTTGCATAAAATGGAATAGCACACAGTGGATTAGCCTCAGAGTGGAAGTGCGTACAGTAAAGTGGTGTATGCTGGAGTGTCATAAAATGGAGTGGCATAGAGTGTAATAATGCACAGTGTAGTGGTATAGAGTTGAGTAGGGTACAGTGGATTAGCATAGAATGGAATGGCATATAGTGGAGTGACATATAGTAGAGTGGTGTAGAGCGCAGTGGCATAGAGTGGAATGACCTAGAGTAAAGTGGGATGATTGAAATATATGTAAAGTGTGTGAATGGATACAGATGTAATCAGGTGAGAAAATACATTATTAGATTTAAATGGTAATTTTTGGTAGTATGTGTGAATAGTATAAGTAGTGTTAAAGTTATAAGTTTTAACATAATTATATATATTGTGCTGCAATTTAACACAGTTAGTTCACAGTATATCATGGTACACGTGCATGTTAAGGCAGTATGTGATTGGCTAATGGCTGTGTTTACCAAACATAAAATGCACTCATGTAGTTTTCAGCACAGTATAGCTGCATTCTGCGTTTCACTGTGTTCTGGGTTGGATTCTTGGATATGAGTAGTGCTAAGTTTTATTGTTGTTCCCTACCTATTATCAGTTTATTAAAGTGTTAATGGGTGTAGAAATGAATTTGTATTTTCTATATATTTTTAGAGCAGTGTAGGGAAAAATATGCATTTAAAAAAAAAAAAGGTAGCACAGGAATTTGTAGGGATTAATGCGGTACCGTACAGACATTTTGTAAAGAACTAAGGAGCATATTTTCAAGCCCTTTGCACCACTAGTGCATCATTTTTGTAATGCTCTGGCAGCCCATAGTGCAGACTCATATCAACAAGGCCTTGCAAAGCCACTTTCCACGGCTTTTCGTAGACTTGTGGATATGATGGACTACAACACAGCATATGCTGTAAGGCAAACTGGTAATCTATGAACAGTCCTCACAACAGAACCTTAATCAAGGTTATAGTTACTTGAAATGACTCTAACTAACAGGTTTTATAATGTAAAGTAAACTTACTTACTGTACGCTGATCCAACCCTGCGCCACGTCTGGCCTTTGGCCGTGTGCAGTGAAGGTTGGCCACTGGCCTGGCCCTGTGGCTAACCCCCTACAATCACCCAATCAGGCACCAGGCATGGCCATTGGCCTGTGGGCAGGCCCTGCAGCCAGCCCCCTATAACCACCCGAACCTTCTGTCGAGGTTTATAAATATGTTTTCAAGGCCAAAATGCAGAGAAAAAACACTGGCATTGCCTGCATCATGCACAAGAAATTGGATGGATGATTATTACTTTACAGACGTGGAGCTTCAACTTGAGCACCTGCTTTGTTGATATCTGTAAATGCTTCCTGTTGAGGTTTGATTTGTGTAAAAGTAGCATCATGCCAGAATCAATCCTAGCCTGCATATTTATCCAAGTGAAGGCCAGCATTTTGTGCAGAATGTCTACCCAACTGGATTATTTTTACTGGTTAATTAGTAAGTGCTACTTCATTGAGTAAATGTGTACTGCATCTCATATATCACAGCTGTTTAATGGATGCAGAGGAAATATCTCCAATGATCTTGTATGTCCATAACTTTGCTAACATGAATATTCCTCGACTGTCTCAATGTGATAACTTTAGAAAGTGGAGCTGCAGAGAACACATATTTGCTTTAATTTAAATGTATAAAAGAAGGGACTGCAGGGGAGCCTCAGGGCTTCATGGTTCCTGCCGGCTTCCACCTCCTTCGGGAGCTGGCATTGCTCCTGCACGCAGGAAGCTGTGGTAAATGCAGCTCCCTGCACGTGAAAGCAATAGTTTCACCTCTTTCCGTACCTGCATGACAGAAGGCAAGGAAAGAGATGAAAACTCCACTTTCAGTAAGTGGAAGCATTTTTAAAGCTTCCGCTTGCTGAAAGCTGAGTGTTTGCTTCTGTTTACTGAGAGATGTCACAGGTCCTGCTAAGGAAAAGCAAACTGCTACCTCCCAAGGTTGGGCACCTCGGGTGGTAGCAGGATCTTGCCCTGGATAGTGGTGGTCCCTGGGGCCATATATGGCTCCAGGAGGGGAAACGCATGGCCCCCTCCTTCTATTTTAAGGTTAACAGCCCCCATGGAAGAGGTGGGGACCCTTATCATTATCTGTTATTGCCCTGGGGAGGTGGTGGTCCTGTGGCTCGGGGGGATCTGCAAGGCCCCTGCATAATATTATTCATTCAGCCACAGGGAGGTGGTGGTCCCCGGGGCTGGGGGATCCACTCAGAACTCCATATCTCTTTTTCATTTATTGTTCGTGGGAGGTGCCAGTCCCAGGGGCACCGGGGGGTCCACGTGGCCCCCGCTTCTTTCCTTCTATTTTATCACATGACAGTGGTGGTCCTCAAGGCCTGAGGGGTGTCCTTGTGTCCCTCCTGCATTTATTTTACATGTAGCCCCAGGGAGGTGGTGGTTTCTTGGGTTTTTCAAGGCCCTAGGAGGGGACCCGCTTGTGACCCCCCAACTTTATAACTATTCAATGCTCCCAGGACCTGGTCCACCGGAGGCAATATTACAAGCAAGAGTGTGAGACCATGCTTGTTTCTTTTTATAATTCACAGCAAAATTCAAAATCTTTGCAAATTTTGCAGTGAATTAAAAAAAAAAAATCTTCTCTCGCTCTGATGGGATCCCAGGGGGACTTCTGCACCAAACCTAGGGGGTTGGGGTGAACAATCCCTGCCCCCTTTTCTTTTTTTTAACATTAGTTTTTGAGACTCAGCTGAAGGCTTGTCTCAAAATGGCTACCAACACTTCCTGTTTGAAGTGTTGGCAATCATTCAGATCTCTGCACAAGATCGGGAGGATTTGTGATGTGTTCATGCACGTAGGTATATCAATTTGTTTTTCCTTTAATTAATCTTAACCAAATAACAAAAGGGTAATCTGTGGACCAAAAGCCACCTCTCTTCCAGTTTTAGTGTAATTATGTCCAGCTGTTCAGGCTGCAGGCATGTCTAAAGGGTCAATGGGAATTAACATGTGAAATGCACTTTTTTGACTCCCCCCCTTTTTCTGGGCCCACGCATGATGGATCATCCCAACTTACCATGCACAACAAGATTTTTGGGAACACTTTTTTGGAAAATGTCTTTAAGGTTCCGCAAACCATGTCGAAGATAAGGGCAAGTCCAAAAATGCTTTTGCTATAGCAACTAGGTCCTACCTATAACTATCTCTCTTCTGGCAACCGCCAGTAGGTTTTATGTATATATATTTCTTTGTCCAGAAAGCATGCTTTTTGTAATTTGGGTCAAATATGTTCAGTAGTTTTTGAACTATTAAAGGTAAAATGATATAGAAATGTAGGGACTCAAATCCTCTGTGGATCCAACAGATCTTATTGTGACATCTGATTGGCTGCCAGCACTTCAATCAGGAAGTGCTGGCAGCCATCTTGGGACTGGAGCTCAGCTTAGTCCCAAGAAATAAGTCCACAAAAAAACAGAGGGAGGCAGGGTAGGAGAACCCTGACCCCCTGGGCCTGGTGTCGGGGTCCCACAGGGATCCCACAAGTGGCGAAACATATTTGTTTTTGCATTTTTGACATGAAATCAGGGTGGGTCTGTGAATCCGTGGCAAACATTAAAAGAAAAAACAAGTGCAGTGTCCCACGCTTCTTTATATTGCAGCTCCCAGGTCTGTAGGTCCCAAAGGCAAATATTAATATGTGCAAATATTAATATGTATGTTGGGGAGGGCTTGCACACAGCCACCTTCCCTAGGTAGATTTGGGCCCCAGGCACTGCCAACTCCCCAGGACGAGGCTGGTGTGAATTAAGGGGGAGGGTGGTGATTTTTTTGGTCCCAGGTTCCACCAAGTGAGAGCAAACAGTAAGGGGGTTATTCTAACTTTGGAGGAGTGGTAATCCATCCCAAAAGTGACGGTAAAGTGACGGATATACCACCAGCCGTATTACGAGTTCCATAGGATATAATGGACTCGTAATACGGCTGGTGGTAAATCCGTCACTTTTCCGTCACTTTTGGGACGGATTAACACCTCCTCCAAAGTTAGAATAACCCCCTAAGTCTGCTCTCTGTGGATGGGAGCATGTAAAATGCTCCGTCCCACGGCGAGTGGACCTTTCATCTGTTTCCCTGATCGCTCTGAAGTGGGGAGGTAAATAGGGAAAAAAATTGCTCCCATAGGCACAACATTTTAAGCTGTTCCCTATTGCAGGGCCAATGCTGACTCCCGCTGGGGGTGGAGAGCCATTAGCAGCCGTGGGGTCATTGGGGCTCCAACCATGGCCTCCAACAAAGAAATGGGTGTCCTGGGTGGGACCAGGGCACCCAAATATTTTTGGTGAGGACCTGGGCTATGGGTTCCCCGGGGCTAACTTAAGCCTGAGTGTGCTGCATGCCCCCCTTCCCCCTTCTAAATGTTTGATAGACCTCGGGGAATGGGGTCCCCAGGGCCAATATTGGCCTGGGAGGGAGCCCCCCTTTCAATGCTGGCCAGGCCATGGGGATGGGGTCCAAGGCCATTGCGCAGTGGAGGCTGGAGTAGTCTATGGTAATTAAAATTACTTTACTTTAAAAATCAACATAAAATTTCTCTGAAAACAACAAAGGTGACAGGGACGTTATAGTTTGGAAATAAAATTTTGAAAAAACTTTAAAATTCCCTAACTTATCAGTAACATTATAGTTAGCATCAAGGGACATTATAGCTAGCTTCAAAATGTACACGCACAACACCATAGAAATTTAGCTGTTACAGTTAGAGTTATTTCAAGTCATAAAAGGATGCTATCACTCGCACACTTGTCATGCTCTGGTAATTACCTCATACATTAAATCAGTCATGACATCTTTTATGACATCATTAATATTGTCACTGCAACATTTTCAGCAAAAATATTGATGAGAAAACTGCATAGCCAGGGTGTGAGATATTGTTACTTTAGAGCACAAGTTGTTAGTTTATTATTCCTCACACATGCTAATTGGAATTGCATGCAGCAGTGATAAGAGATTCAAAGATTGTCACTGGTGTAGTGACTGCATTTGAACCCCACCTTAGCGAATGCTCTGGACTATTTTTGGCCATAGAGTAGGGCAGATATATGTTGATGAAAGAGGGTCATAGGATCATTATTTCCTCCATTGTTCCTCCTTTTCATTTTATATTGTGCCCATCTACTCCCCTAATACAGGGATACCTGGGTGTGGATGAGACATTTTTATGACACTTAGGGGCATATTTATACTTTGTCTGCACCGAATGTGCATCAAAAAGTTTGATGCACATTCAGCGCAAACCTTGCCCCATATTTAAACTTTGACGCCTGAGCCCACGGACGTCAAAATCCCGCTGTGTGCGTAATTTTTTGGATGCGGCAACCCGCCTTGTGTTAATCATATGCAATGTAGGCGTTCCCGTTCAAAAAATTACTTTAAGGCCTGTGCGCCTTATTTATACCCCAGCGTCATTTTGACGCACAGGAGGGGTGAGCCTTAAAAAATGGTGCACAGCTGATGTGCGCCGTTTTTTTATGCCTGGGTCAGGGCAGGTGTGAAGGGATCTGTGGGATCAGAAGGAGTCCAGAGGTGCCCTCCCCTGCCCCAGGGACACCCCGTGCCACCCTTGCCCACCCCTGGAGGACACCCATGGATGGGGGGACCCATCCCAGGTAAGTAAAGGTAAGTTCAGGTAAGTATTTTTAAAAGTTTTTTTTAAGTGGCATGGGGGGCCTAATTTGGGTCCCCCTACATGCCACTATGCCCAATGACCATGCCCAGGGGACAGAAGTCCCCTGGGCATGGCCATTGGGCAAGGGGGCATGACTCCTGTCTTTGCAAAGACAGGAGTCATGTCAATGGGGGTTGTGCGTCAAAACAAAATGGTGCAAGTCTGGTTTGAGGAATGATTTTTGCCTCAGACCTGACGTGCATCATTTTTTGACGCACAACCCCCATTGTCCCCTACGACGGCTAACGTCATTCCTTAAATAAGGCACCCGCATGGCGCGTTGGAATGGCGTTAGCCGGCGGTAACTTTTTTTACACACAACTGCCTTGGCACAGTTGTGCATCAAAAAGTATAAATATGGCCCTTAGCTTCCCTCGGTCACCACAATATACAAAGAGCTACCGTAAATATGGTCAAGCCCATTCTGGATTTTACGGTCCAGGATGAACCCGATGATTAAGCATGCCACTACTAGAGTGGGTGAGAGTTTTATATAGAAGAAAAATACTCTTTTTTTCTTCGTGCACAAAAGTAGTGTATGTGTGTGAGGTGCACTTTAGTTTTGTTTAGTTAGAAGGATACCCTCATTTGTTGTGTTTTGTAGTAAAATTCTGGAAGAATATATCCCTTTCTTCCATCACCAAAACGGTCTTCGTTCCCTTGTGGTTGGCAGGTCCTCATCACAGGGCCTCCCATACCTTTGCTTGAAGACATACCTATATACACACATATGAGAAAATAGAGGGACAAAAAAAATGAGCATCACACTGAGGCATGCACACAATCATAAACTACATACTTACAGGCCCCCATTCAAACAGGTTGATGGGTAATGCATGACTGTGTGGGTGAGTGAAGAATGGGAATATCGATGGATAAATGAATGAGTACATGAGAAAGGGCTGATAGATTGGTGATTAGGCGGAGTCTGAAAAGAATGTTTGTCACTATATCACCTACTCCTACACCCTCAAGGTAAGTATATTTATTATTAACTCCACTACTTGGAAAGTATTGTGGTAGTCAGCTTATTGACTGTAATTTATTAGTAGATAATTTGACCACATAACTGTGGTAGAATATAAAAGGAAGGGGTGTATACATTAATAGATGATTAGACACATGAGACTGTGTTTGATAAAAGAATGTGTGGTTAGATAGATCAGTTGAGAGAAAGAACGTAGGGTTAATGCTCTCAGACTTTGATCTATTATCTTCCAGGCCCTCAATCGCTAAAGGACCCATTCACACACCCTGTCAACTCACACGTTGCCACCGTGTGACACACAATATCGGCTCCTATCACACGGTCACCTGGTGAGGAACCAATATCACAGGGTGGCAGGGAAATCAATCTGAAAACCACTGCAAACAATGGTTTTTAGTTCGTTTTCAGAGGCTTTCAACCTCTGACGTTCTTCAATGGGAGTAAAAACACCTAAGGACATCGGCAAAAGCTTCAGCAAGCTTTTGTTTCTCTTTTAGAGGAGAAGGCTCGGTGGCAAAAGTGCCTCTTCGGTGTTCTCTGCACTAGGCCCACCTCATTCAAGGCCCTGCCCCCTCCTCACCCATTGTGATTTGTGTCGACGTTTGCAGGTCTGCCTTCACTCTGCCATTCAGTCAATTATCTATCAACTCATTTATGCGTGTATCCGTGCATTCAGACATTCACTCTTTCACTCAGGCACATACACATACACTCAATCATAGACACATTCTCAGATTCACACATCGCCACTACCACACTCAACAACTTGACAAATGAATGGACAAGCCTTTTCAGTTTTAAAAAACAGAGCTATTGATGTTTTTAAGTAAATGCATTTTATAAAGGCTCAATCAGTGTCAATACACATTTATTTAATTTATTGAAAGTCGATAACCATTTTTCGATGTTTGTAAATGTTGATGTTGAAGAGTTGATTACAGGTGAACAAGTGTTTTTTTTAAAGACATTCATATTGAAAGCCTTGGCTTTCAGAGTAGTGGCGCTTGCTTTACTCCAGTGAAATTCGTATAACTTAGAAAATCACTTTTAAATATGCATTGAACTATGGAGATCTACAGCAATATCCAATTTTTGTGACACCAATAACTTTTTAGTTAGACATAGTCATGCATTTGTAGTACATAGTTAGGCAAAAGATGTCTGTTGTACGTGTCCCTACTATTAATTACTGTTAGGACTAGACCTAGAAGATGGACATGGCAAGAGGTGTAATGAAAGGCATAGTCAACCCAGAAACCTTCACCACATGCTGACGGCATAAAGTGCAATTTCACACCTTTGTATCCTATTGTGCACATGCCAATTATCTTTGCTTCAACAGTGTTCACTGCTAGCGATCATTTTCTCCGCTTCTTCTCTCCGTTTCTGTGATGTATTCTGAATATGTTGTCCTGCATGCTGCTTTTAAGTGGAACAACAAGTAAGGAGAGTAGAGACCAATTATCAGAGGCGCTGTGACAGGAACAATTGTTGCAAGGGAACAAGAAGAACCAGACCAGAGCTCTGCATGTGCAGAGAACATGGGCACACAGTCCCTAAGTGGCTACTGACAAGATGGACTGGCAATAAAGAGGATAAGACATTCATCTAGCTGGAATCTAATTTCCCATCTTCATTCATTATGTAGGTGAGATGAGAAACGTGCTCTTTTTGTTGAGATTATTCAGCCATGGACTACAGAAACTCAATCAAGATAAGGGGAACGGAGCAGGTTGTGCGAACCAATTCTTTCAAAGGAGTATTTTAATGCAAATAAACTGCAGAGTTTAGCGGTCTTTATTCACGTGCATGTGGTGGTATTTGTCAACTTCAAAATTTTCCTATTTGATATTTTCTGGAGGGGGCAACAAAGACATTCTTATGCTACAACAGCTTTGCTTTTGTTACTGTCGCAGCATCTATAATCTGTGCATGCATTTGTTTACTTCAATATGGCATAATTACTTTTATTTTCAATGCCTTTTCTTAGTTTCCTTCTTGGGGGATTATTTACAAGCCAGCTCCGCCAGTGGTGCATCACTTTTCGGGACCACCAGTGGCGCAGGCTGCTGACCAATATCTACAAGGTCTTGCAAAGCTACTTTGTCTGGCTTTTCATGGCCTGGTAGATATATAGTAACGCAGAGCAAAGTCACTGCATTAAGTCAGGGAGGCAATTCCATGGGTGTTCCAATGTAATATCCTTGGAATTTGACACATTCCCAGATTTAGAAGGCTTTATAAACCTTGGAAGGCATCAAAAACCCATGCCACCTCAGAGGTGGCATATGGGTGAAAAAACAGGAAGAAATATCTTTATTTCTCCACGTATTTTCTCTTTCTATGTGTGCTGCATTTTGCAACACACAGAAAGAGGAATATGCCGCTTGTGATTGTATTTGTGCGGGAAGGTGTCCCTTCCTGCACAAACACATTCATCCCCGCAATGCAAGTACCCTTGCACCATGGTCCAAGGGTGTCTAGGTTGGCTCATGGCAGCAATTTGTGTGCCAGTGCAGGGGAAAGGACAGGAGTGTGATGTATCTTGTAGATAAGGTGCATTCCTGCCCTTTTGTTTTGATGCACGGCAGTGCTGCACGAAGGCGTGTGGTGCTGTCCTGCGTCAAAACATTGAAAATGAGGCACTTGGACCTAGATTTAAGAAATCTTATCTTGCGGACCATTGTACCCGTCCTAACGCCACAATGTGTGCACCATATTTAACATATGGCACACCAGGTGTATTTTAGGGACAGTAGCATCATAATTTATGACGCTATTGTTGTACTTTGAAGGATTAATGCCAAAAATGTTGGTGCTAATCCTGTAAAGTACATAGAGGCCCATTAAAATTAAAGGTGTGTCTCCTTTCAACACCTGCTCTGTGCAGGCGTTAAAAATGCCACTAAACATGGTGCAGTGGAATCTCATAGATTCCATGTCAGCATTTTAGCAGGCCCCCTAATGGAGGAACCCCCCCTCTTGCATACGTTATGCCTGCGCAGGTATAAGGTGGCACAAGGGTTTACAAACTGGCTCAATGCGTGCATTGCACCACTTTGTAAATATGGGGCGGCATTTTTGCCACATCATCGCCACATTAGCGTAAAAAAATTTACCTAAAGTGGCGATAGTTGGCACTAAGCCATTCTTAAAATTGGGTATTGATTTCAAGCATTAAGGGCCGTATTTATACTCTGGTTGCGCCGAATTTGCGTCGTTTTTTTCGACGCAAATTCGACGCTAAACTAACGCCAACTAACGCCATATTTATACTATGGCGTTAGAGGCGTCTAGCGCCAAAGTTCCCGGAATGTGCGTCATTTTTTAGCGTGAACCCCTTCCTTGCGTTAATGATATGCAAGGGAGGCGTTCCCGTCTAAAAAATGACTCCCAGGCCTTTACGTGGTATTTATACTCCCGGGCAAAAGAGACGCCCGGGAGTGGGCGTGGCTAAAAACGGCGCATTTGCGCCGCTTTTTAACGCCTGGGTCAGGCATGGCGTTAAGGGACAAGTGGGCTCAAAATGAGCCCACAGTGCCCTCCCCTGCCCCCAGGGACCCCCCCTGCCACCCTTGCCCACCCCAGGAGGACACCCAAGGCTGGAGGGACCCACCCCAGGGACATTCAGGTAAGTATTTTTTTATTTTTTTTAATAATTTTTTTTGGCATAGGGGGGCCTGATTTGTGCCCCCCTACATGCCACTATGCCCAATGACCATGCCCAGGGGACAGAAGTCCCCTGGGCATGGCCATTGGGCAAGGGGGCATGACTCCTATCTTTACAATGATAGGAGTCATGTTGATGGGGGATGGGCGTCGAAAATAAATGGCGCAAGTCGGGTTACGACGATTTTTTCGACGTAACCTGACTTGCCCCATTTTAAGACGCCCATGCGCCATTTTCCCCCTACGCCGGCGCTGCCTGGTGTACGTGGTTTTTCTCGCGCACACCAGGCAGCGCCGGTCTGCTTGCGCCGGCTAACGCCATTCAATAAATACGGCGCCCGCATGGCGCTTCAGAATGGCGTTAGCCGGCGCAAAACTTTTTGACGCTAAACTGCGTTAGCGCAGTTTAGCGTCAAAAAGTATAAATATGGGCCTAATTGCGATGAATGGCTGCTTTTTCATTGGAAATTATTTGGAATTTTACTTGCCTTCTCGTCAGTTTTTGTTTGCATGAACCCTGCGGTGACTGCTCATCATGCTCTAACTCCGCGTAATCAAGCTCTGAAGTTGTCATACGTTTTCTAGCATGATTCGGTCTTGTAACTGGGCTTTCCTTTTTTATTAACTGTTGTATTTTTAAAGTTGATACACAGTTCTACTGCCATCTAGGGGCTGAAGTGCAGGCGTGTTCACAAACCGATTAAAACACCGCAATTTGCTTCATGAATAAAACAGGTTTCTATTTCAAAACCGCTCCCGTTTTGTATCACTGTGCATCTGATAAATGATTTACTGACGTTTCTCTTGGACTGGGAGAGGTGTTTATCTTCTTTCACATTCAGCTGTTGACTATTACCTTGGGCAACTCACAGGGTTGATTTCATCCAATACTATTAATTTTAAAAACCTTTGAAACGCAGCCCATGGTTTCATCACACCAAACCTCCTCGAAAGAATCAGACTTGCATTTTCATGTGTATGATTACAAAATTGTGGGCCTCACCTCGCTGTTCTAGCGGCACACTGCGCATCTGAACATGTCTTTTTTTACTCTCTGGTGGCGCAGTGGCGCAGTGTGCCGGTGCACATGTACAAGGCCATGCAAAGCCACCTTGCATGGCATTTCATTGCCATGTCAATAAGGACCCCTATATGCATGACAGGGGCATTCAATGGGTGTTGTGTTGGGTGTTACAAGTCTGGGAATGCATCAGATTTTCCATGCCACCTCAGGGGTGACATAAAAGTGGCACAAAGGGGAGAAATATCAGACTGCAGAATGCAGCACATATAGAAGAGGAAAACTTATGTGCAGGAAGGAGTCCCTTCCTACACACAAACAGTCATCTCTGCAATGCAGGCACTCTTGCACCATGGTGCTGCTTTGGGGTTAGGCAGCAATTTGTGCACCAGTGCAGGAGACAAGGACAGGAATGCACCGTATCTTATAGAATAACATTATACTGCACATTCTTGTTTTTTCCCAGCGCCATGGTTCAAGGTTACCTGCGTTGTAAGCAGGATTGTTTTTGTGCAGATAAGAGCACCTTCCTGCACAAATGTGATCCCCTGCGGAATTTTCCTCTTTTTATGTGTCTTGCAAAATGAGACTGCAGCAGACACAGAAAGAGGAAAAACAGGGAGAATATGAGACAAGGAACTTTTGAATTTCCATTATAGGAGAGAGGCGTCCATTGGGGAGCATCAAGGACTGTATAGGAACTTCACTACTCTGAGGGTAGTTTTGGTTGGATTCGTCATCATTCTGGGATTTATAGTTAAGAGAGGGCATAGGAATGCAGTGGTTGGGCTTTGAATGTATTAATTATTTGGCTTTGATATTTGGACTTGTTGGAACTGTGATTATTGTTTTCTTGATCTTTTTTTACTTTTGATGAAGTGCTGTATACATTCCCTTCACTAAACACTTGAGCCGATATTGTATCATGTAGTTGTGTCACACTTACACCATGCAGCGGGGTGCAGGCAAGAAACAACTTCTAGGTGCATCAGGCGTGGCCCTGAGTGGCTTGATAAATCTGGAGTAATGGAATGCATCACAAATTGCTGTGTTGCATTACACACTCCCAGGGAGGCATCCCATAACTGGTGTGTGGGTGTTCCTACACATGATTCATGGATTTTGATACATTAACAGATTTACCATAAGTTGTAGACCTGGGAATGCACCAAAACCACTATGTCTCCCCAGGTGAGGCGTAACAAGGAGAAATATGTTTATTTCACCGTATTTTTTTCCTCTTTCTATTTGTGCTGCAGTCTGCATTTTGCAGCACACATAAAAAGAGGGAAATGCCTCAGGGTGTGGATTTTTAGCCAGAAGGTGCCCTATCCTGCACAAAACAATCCTACTTACAATACAGTTACCTTCGCACCATGGTGCTGAGAAAAGACAGGAATGCACAATATAATCATGAATATAGTGCATTCCTGCCCTTTCCCTGTTACACAGTACACACGGCAAGGTGGCTTGCCTCATTGCGCTGCATGACTATTTTATAAATATGCCCCTTGATGTAGCAGTTAAGTTGGTGGGACTTGTGGAAGTTGTAATCTTGAGTCTTGATCAAGACTTGTAAAAATGGTGTGCTATGGTGAAGTGTCATCAGTTGCACTAGAATAGAGACAAAATATCACTATGATAATATGTACTAAATAAGGCAATGGTTGTTCATTTTTCGGTGCAAAAGGGTGGCCGCATTGGTCAAAGCAACTCCTGCTGGTTGAGAGTCTACTGTTGCATGAGTGTGATTCTTCTAAGAGAGATTTTACTGTAGAGATTCCTTTCCATTACAAGAAACAGGTAATGATAAATGTGAGGAGATTTTTCAATTTGAAGTTCATAAGGAAATTAACAGTGCACAGTGTCAGATATGCCATAGGCTGCAGCCAGGTCTATGCTTTGATTGGATGACCCTTGACTTAGCCTCCCTGGTATTGGTGAATGAACTCTGAGCTATATGAGTGAGAGAAACTTGCATGTGAAGCGAGAAGTGGGACAATTGTTGACATTCTAGACAAAAATTGGGAAACATCTGCTTCAAGAAGCCTTGAGTAGTTTCCTCCAGAAGGAGCACCTGCTAGGGAGATGGTGGCAAAGAGATGGCTATACATGTGTGTTTGACTCAAATAGTGGCATCAATATACAGAGAAATATTCTGCATTGTGATTCCCATTATGTGTAGTATTTTACGTAGGCAAACTTAAGAATTTAAGGAGAAGAATGAATGACCTGAAACCCCAACCAAGGGCTACCCAATCTGAGTCTTCAAAACTTTTGAAGCAGAAAGTGAATGAGAAGAACAGGAAAACCTTTCTGCGTAAGACTCGCAAAAATGTCTAATTATGGTTACATATACAGGATGACGAGAGGCAAAGAAGATAGCTGGAAGAGGAGATTAAGAAAGTTAGCTCATACCCTGCAATAGACAGTGAGGTGCGACAGAAGTACGACCCCAACCCAGTAAAAAAAAAAAGGTCCTGAGGAAGAGACATGAGTGATAAGGAGGATCACTTTTTAGATGAACTCTTGAGGACAAGACCACCCCCATGTAATGTAGCCTTGGCAGCAGGGACTACACCTCAGAACTCTTGTGAGAACAAGATCACAGCACCAATCTCTATTGAGGTTAGTGCCCCCCCCAAGTTATATCGAGACTGGAATTTCACAGACCACAATGGCTGAATCTACCCTGACCATGTCTCAGACCCTGATTAGCATGCATCTTCACTCTACCCCTATAAAAAAGGGTACTCCTCAAGGCTAACCTGCCCTAAGCATTTCTCAAAAGGCTGTAGATTCATCAAGTATCCTGGCCCCTAGAAGTGAGGAAAGGAGACTAACAGATACCCCTGTTACAGGAGGATCTGCCTCTTGTATAGCTCCTGGAACAACCCCTGAGTGCAATGGACAACCTTTGCAGAGGTTAAACATTTCTCAGTTAAAAACCAAACAGGAATTCATTGTGAATGGAAATGCAGGCATTGAGTTTTTGAGTCCTTATAGCAAGCATGAATTAGACTAGTTAAGAAAGTATCCCACAACCCTGGCATGTCAGAGGCATTTGAAAATGGAAAGCCTGGCAGATGAATGTGGCTTTCATTTGACTCAGAGATGTAAGTTGTGAAAGAATATTAAGATGACTATAAGTGATAAGGACTTGAAGACACTATCATTAGGAGGGTTAGGCACACATGTCAAGGAGCTGATTGAATGCATCAGAGAATGGAGTAAATTAGAGAAAGTTAAGGAGTAGTAGTTGAAGAAGTAGAGGTCGAAGGTAAATCGAAAATTAAAACCCATAGGGAATGAAATGGGAAAAAATGCAGAAATTACAGTACAAGAATACCCTTTGAGGGACGTTCAGGAAGAAGCCTATGTAATTGTTCCCTGTTCCAGAGCAGATCTTGTCCTTGATGAATACAACCTCCCAAAGCTGAGAGTGAACCCAAGTAAATGGTACACCCAAATTGATCAACTTGTTACTATTTCAAAGGTATTGTTGGAAGATCTAAATAGGCTTTTTGAAGTGGTGGTTCCGAAAAACTTGTGGGCTGAATGTAAATGAGCAGCGATTGGCCCACTCAGGATCCTCCAAGTGTAGCAAATACAAATGCTGTATCAACAAAAGTAAAAGCCAAGAATGATGCAATCATCGCCTACCTCAAAACAAAGGTTTGAAAGAGAGATTATTTGGCCCAGGATTTTAGGAAAACCCAAGAGCCAAAGGAATCAGTGCACTCATACTTTGAGACACGAATGGCAGTTTATTGGGTGCATAGTGGTATGAATGTCCCATTTAGTGAAAATTGGGAGGAGTCTTCACATCCTTTGTGTACAGTTTCCACCCTGAGATTAGCTCTCAGATACAAAAGGGTGTACGCAGTCGGTAAACGAAGCCCCTTGAGTAGAGTTTTCAGTATGCAAAGTATTGGAGTGACAAGCTAAAAGCAGAGCAAAACGGACAGAAGGAAGAGTTCATGATTGTACAAAGTTATCACACAGCATTGCTGCAAGAAGCTTGGATACAATGAATCCAGTGTTGGACCCTGTCAGTAGTGCAGGAGCAGACATTCTTGGAATTTCATGCCCTATGGAATAAGTAAACCAATTCAAGGTAGAGGAAGGAGAAATGGAAATGGTAAAGTATCAGTGCTATAAAGAAAGACACCCTGGGCCTCATTACGACTCTGGCGATTTCAAGACCACCGTATTGCTGGCAGCGGTGGTACCACCAACGTGCCAGTGTTGAAAACTGCCTTATTATGAACATGGCGTCTTCCCAACAGAACACAGCCAAATAACCACCAGTACCATCAGTGCAGACATGCCGCCACGGGTGGCGTTAGGTACCTTCAGACCGGCTGGGACTTTATTTTCTGTTGGACATATTACGAGGCTGCACACCGCCAAGGTTTCCACCTCAGTAGTACCACCACGAAAACCCTGGCAGAAAACAACTCTATAAAAGGAGACACTCACCTTCTGGAACAAATACCCATCTGGACCCGTCATGGAACCTGAATTGGAAGTCCTCCCACTGCTCCTGCTCGTACAATGACTCCGAAACCAGCGATGACTATGAAGGCAACAACCATGAGTTCTTACATGTAAGACACACCTAAGGTAGGCCCTAGGTAGCCCCATGGGCAGGGTGCAGTGTATGGTTAAGGTAGGACATATACTAATGTGTTTTATATGTCCTGACAGTGAAATACTGCTAAATTAATTTTTCACTGTTGCAAGGCCTGTCCCTCTCATAGGTTAACATGGGGGCTACCTTCAAAAATGATTCCTTTGGGAGCAGATAGATATGTGGAGTTTGGGGTCTCTGAGGTCACAATTTAAAAATATATCTTTTAGTAAAGTTGATTTTAAGATTGTATGTTTGAAAATGCCACTTTTAGAAAGAGAACATTTTCTTGCTTAAACCATTGGAAATGATTGACTCAACTCTGATCTGCGGTCAAAAAAATCTGCGCCGCAGACTTCATCACTGAAAATCGATGCTTGCCTGCAACGCGACCCAAAGATCGACGCCTGGGGCTGGAGAAACGACGCACAGCATCACTGATGGAGGCTGGTAAGATCGCAACCCACGCTGCGTGGTTTTCGGATCATAGTGTGGCTGGATTTCCAACGCAAACACACTTGCCGTGTAAAAACAATGCAAGGCCTGCCCGGAGCGAGAGTGCTGACCGGATCAACGTATTGCTCTCCTGCGAATAGAAGAAACGACACACGCCGACCCGACTAAAGGGAAAACAACGCAAGTTCTCGCTCGTGAGTGAAATTGACGGATTACAAGCCCTTTTTGCCGCACACTTGCCCGTGCGGAGTTATTTTTGATGCATCCAAGGTACATTTTCACGCTAACAGCGTTAGTGTTGTGTTTAAAATTACATGAAGCCTCTTTTGGCATTTTTAGTGATAACTTGGCTTGTGGATTGTGGATTTTTGTCATGTTTTGTTTAGATAAATATTTTTTATTTTTCTAAACCTGTGAGCTGTCCTGCAGTTGCTGATTCTGCCTGTGCTAGAGAACAAAGACTGGACTTTGTATTCCTTCCTTCTTGTGAAGAACTCTCCACGGGCATGAATTAGAGCTTCCCTCCTGGTGTTTGAAGTCTCAGGGACAGCAAAGACTTCTCTCTGCCAGCACCTTGAGCCTCTGCTGATTGTCCTACTCTGCCAAGTAATGCCCATCCAGTTTCTGTGACCCTGAAAGGAGAAGCTGACAGACCAAGAGTGGTAAACCACTCACCGACTGCCGTGCAGGGAAAAGATCCACACAATTCCGATCCACAGCTGAAAAATCGATGCACCGCCGGGGTTTGCAGCTGAAAATCGACGCTCACCTGCAGTGTGATTGAAAGATCGCCGCACGCGGCTGGAGAAATGATGTGCAGCATCGCTGACAGAGGCTGGTGAGATCACAACCCGCGCTGCATGGTTTCTGGATCATCGTGCAGCAGGATTTCCGACACAAACGTTGCTTGGTGTGTAAAAACAACGCAAGGCCTGCCCGGACCCGAGAGTGCGGTTCGAATCAATGCATCGCTCTCCTGTGGAGAGAAGAAACAACGCGCAATGACTCGACTGAAGTAGAAACTACGCACGGTCTTGCTCGTGAGTGATATCGATGCATCGCAAGCCCTTTTTGGTGCACACTCGCCCGTGCGGGGTTATTTTTGATGCACCCAGGTTCTTTTCCATGCTACCAGCATTAGCGTTGTGGTTAAAATTACATGAAGACTTGACTTGTGTATTGTGGATTGTTGTAGTTTTGGTCTTGTTTTGTTTAGATAGATATTTTCTATTATTCTAAACCTGTGTTGTGTCATTTTGTAGTGTTTTCATTGCATTACTGTGTGTGTTGGTACAAATACTTTACACCTAGCACTCTGAAGTTAAGCCTACTACTCGTGCCAAGCAAGCAAGGGGGTAAGCGGGGGTTAGCTGAGAGTGATTCTGTTTTACCCTGACTAGAGTGAGAATCCTTGCTTGGACAGGGGGTAAACTGACTGCCAACCAAAAGCCCCATTTCTAACGACCACCATAACACATCACTATGGAAACGCCACAAAACTGTGCAACAGCTATGGTGAAAGAAAGGCAGGACAGGTACGTCAACATCAAATCCAATAACATGTTGGCCTAGATGAATTAATAAATAATAACAATTCTAAATATTTGAACATATGTACAAATAAATGGCCAATGGCCAGTTCAAAGTTCCAAAGGCACAAATGGCACCTTAGAGTGCGCTAACTTGACTCCTGAATGCAAATTGATCTCCACATGGTAGGGGCATCAAGGGGACAGTCACCTCAGGGATTAGGGGAAGAGGGTGGAGGGGGGTTTGGGATGGCCATCTTTGGGCTTGGGTTTGGGGGGGTCCTTGGGTTTGGGAGGGGGGTCCTTGGGCCTGGGCTTGGGAGGGGTAGACATCTTGGCAGGGGGAGGGGCATGGGCACTAGCAGGGGGCAGGGGAGGACTTGGAGGTGGAAGGGATGGATATGGGAGAAAGGATGAATGCTTTGGGGTTTCACTTGGTAGGAGATTAGTAAGGAACAAGGAAAACTCCATGATTAAATATTTCTTGGACACACAGGGCAGTCATGGCAAAAGGGTTTCGGGTGGAGGAAGAGGGACTGGTTGTAAGATATGTCAGTGTGAATATTTTGGGTGCAAGTGTGTGGGTGCTGAGTGTCTGTGGGGTGGATGAGTGCAGGTGTTTAGGTGTCTTGGGAGGAGTGAGGAGGTGCAGGGAGATGTCATGCTGGATGGGTGACTGTCTGTTGGGTTGGTGTCTGCAGGTATGGTAGATGTGCTGCATGTTGTGGTGTCAGTGGTTGTGGTGATTGGGGTGGATGTCTACGGGTCTGATATTGTGGTGACGGTAAGTAAGACAGGTGTTTTGGCTAGATCAGTGAATGATGGTGTGGTGGCTGCAGGTGTGTGACATGTAGTGTCTGTCAAGGAGGGGTGGTGGGGGAGTCTGTATTGGTAGTGGATGTTGGTGTGTCTGCAGGTGGGTGTTTGTCTGTGTGCATGCCAGTGGTGGGACTTGTGGTGCTTGTGCTTGTCAGTAGTACTCTTGTCTGGTGAGGTTGATGCATGCCTGTTTGTATGTGTGCTTTGGATGGGTGTGGGAAGAGGCTTTTGGGATCGGGAAGAGGTAGTTGGAGTGGTGACGGTAGACAAAGGGAGACTGGCTGCCATCAGTGAGGAGGCCAGAGCCTGAAAGGATCTCTGGAGGCCAGATAAGGCACCATGAATGCCTTCTAGGAACGCATTGCTCTGTTGGACTTGAGCTGCTGGTCATACTGGTTGCCTAGGGTGATACCAATACTCACATTCATTGCCTAGGCAGGAACGTCTCACACATGTGCCTATGTGAATAGACCATCACGCCATTCCAGACATGGAGAGGTGTAGAAATGGGAGATGTACATCCACTGATAGGAAACCATACCAGCACATCTACTATTTATACTCAGCCAAGGTGTCTAATACACATTTCCGATAGAGGAAACACAGGATGTTATTACAACAATGTCACTTTGGCTGCAGTGTGTCACTTAATCCCTATAAGACCTAGCCAAGTGCCAGGACGCAGTCAGTACTCACCCCCTTGTGGCTGCTGTGGTGCCCTCAAATGCCCATCCACCTCAGAGTAGAAGCCCGCCAAAAATGCAGGCCTTTGGGGGGTAAAGGTCCGATGGGCCCCCTTCCCTCGTTGGGAAGACATCCCCAGCTTGACCGCCGTGTTCTTCTGGGCCCAGCGTCTCAGGTCCTCCCACCACTTTCTGCAATGGGTGCTCCGCAGCCTGTGGACCCCCAGGTTCTGCACGGTTTGGTGATGGCATGCCAGACCCTTTCTTCTGATGGGTGTTCACCTGCATGGATGACACAGACAGAAGGAGAAAGTCAGGTACACATGCCACGTTCCAACACCATTGGACAATACACATCTGATTCAGCAAGTACAAACATATGCCCTTCCTCTCGGCTCACACGCCTCAAGTCCATGCCTCCTGCATGCATGTACTCCCTCCCCACTATGCATACCCCTTAAATCATCACACACACCCCTACTACACAAGACCACGGCATTGGGCTCACCTGTTCCTCTGGAGCCCCATACATCTGTCCATACAGAGGTAGGACCCTGTCCACAAGCTTCACCAGCTCTTCAGGGTTGAATGCTGGGGCCCTTTAACCTGCAAGGCATGGCATGATGGATCCCAATGACAGTACACAGCAACTCTGGTTGTGGAGGTTTTGCTTGCAAGAGTTTCAGGAGTCAAGTGACCAAGGATGCAGAAAATGACGGTCATGGTCGCGGCATATGTAGGAAAGTAGCATCTTGCCTGGCATGTTACCCACATTTTTACTTGTGTTTCAGTTTGTTTTTGCCTGTCTCAATGGGATCCTGCTAGCCAGGACCCCAGTGCTCATAGTTTGTGGCCTGAATGTGTTCCCTGTGTGGTGCCTAACTGTGTCATTGAGGCTCTGCTAACCAGAACCTCAGTGCTTATGCTCTCTCTGTCTTTAAAAATTGTCACTGCAGGCTATTTACCATTTTTACCAAATCTGATTGGCACACTGGAACACCCTCATAATTCCCTAATATATGGTACCTAGGTACCCAGGGTATTGGGGTTCCAGGAGATGCCTATGGGCTGCAGCATTTCTCTTGCCACCCAGAGGGAGCTAAGACAATTCTTACACAGGACTGCCACTGCAGCCTGAGTGAAATAACATCCACATTATTTCACAGCCATTTTACACTGCACCTTAGTAACTTATAAATAACCTATATGTCTAACCGTCACATAGTGAAGGTTAAGTGCAAAGTTACTAAGTGTGAGGGCAACCTGGCACTAGCCAAGGTGCCCCCACATAGTTCAGGGCAATTTCCCCGGACTTTGTGAGTGCGGGGACACCATTACACACGTGCACTACATATAGGTCAATTCCTATATGTAGCTTTACAATGGTAACTCCGAATATGGTCATGTAACATGTCTAAGATCATTGAATTGTCCCCCCTATGCCAAATCTGGTATTGGGGTGCCAATCCCATGCATCCCTGGGGCTCCAGCATGGACCCCGGGTACTGCCAAACCAGCTCTCTGGTGTTTTCACTGCAGCTACCGCTGCTGCCATCCCGCAGACAGGCTTCTGCCCTCCTGGGGTCTGGGCAGCCGAGTTCCAGGAAGGCAGAACAAAGGATTTCCTCTGAGAGAGGGTGCTACACCCTCTCCCTTTCGAAATAGTTGTTAAGGGCTGGGGAGGAGTAGCCTCCCCCCGTTCTGGAAAAAGCTTTGAAGGGCACAAATAGTGCCCTCCTTGCATAAGCCAGTATAACCAGTTCAGGGATCCTTCTCTGGCGCAAAACTGTACAAAGGAAAGGGGAGTGACCACTCACCTGTCCATCACCACCCCAGGGGTGGTTCCCAGAGTTCCTCCAGTGTGTCCTAGACCTCTGCCATCTTGAATGCAGAGGTGTGAGGGCACCCTGGAGGCCTCTGAGTGGCCAGTGCCAGCAGGTGAGGTGAGAGACCCCGCCTAATAGGTGCTTACCTGACTAGGTGGCCAATCCTCCTCTGAGGGCTATTTAGGGTCTCTCCCGTGGGCTTCTCTTCAGATAATGAATGCAAGAGCTCACCAGAGTTCCCCTGCATCTCTCTGCCAAGGATCGACCGCTGACTGCTCCAGGATGCCTGCAAAACTGCAACAAAGTAGCAAGAAGACTACCAGCGACATTGTAGCGCCTAATCCTGCAGGTTTTCTCAACTGTTTCCTGGTGGTGCATGCTATGTGGGCTGTCTGCCTTCACCCTACACTGGAATCCAAGAAGAAATCTCCTATGGGTTGACCGAATCTTCCCCCTGCTAACGGTGGCACCAAACTTATGCATCTCCTGTCCTCTGGGTCCCCTCTCATTGTGACGAGCGTGGTCCCTGGAACACAGGAGCTAGATCCCATTGACCCCAACAGTCCAGTGGTCCATCTGTCCAAATTTGGTGGAGGTAAGTCCTTGCCTCCCCACGCCAGACAGTAATCCTGTGCACTGCATGAACTGCAGCTGCTAGGGCTTCTGTGCACCTTTGCAGGGAATCCTTCATGCACAGCACAGACCAGGTCCCCGGCACTGCATCCTGCATTTCTCAATTTGCTGAGTTGACCACCGGCTTCATGAGACCCTCCTTTGTAGTGTTAAGATGACCACCATGCTCAGTTTTCTGTAACCTGTGTTCAAGTACTTCTGCAGGTGCTGCCTGGTTTTGCATGGGCTCTCTGTGTTGCTGGGCTCCCGCTCTGTCTCTTCCTCCAAGGGGCAACCTCCTGGTCCTTCCTGGGCCCGGGCAGCACCCATTTTCTTCAACCATGACCTTTGCAGCTAGCAAGGCTTGTTTGCAGTCTTTCTGCCTCGGAAACAGCTCTGCATCCTCAAGCACATCGTGGAACATCTTCTGTGCAAAGAAGAAGTTCCTGGCATCTTCGGTTGTTGCAGAATATTCAGCTTCTTCCACACAGAGGCAGACATTTTGCACCTTCATCTGGGGTTTAGTGGGCTCCTGCCCCCCCGAATGCTTTTGTGACTCTTGGACTTGGTCCCCTTCCTTTACAGGTCCTCAGGTCCAGGGATCCATCTTCATTGCTTTGCAGTCAGTTGTGGTCTTTGCAGAATTTCCTATCACGACTTTAGTGTGTTTCTGGGTGGGGTGGGGTATCTTGGACACCCTTAGTGTTTTCTTACACTCCCAGCGACTGTCTACACACTACACTAGGCCTGGGGTCCCTAAATGGTTCACATTCCACTTTCTTAGTATATGGTTTGTGTTGCCCCTAGGCCTATTGCATTCTATTGTATTCTACAGTGTTTGCACTACTTTTCTAACTGTTTACTTACCTGATTTTGGTTTGTGTCTATATTTTATGTATTTTACTTACCTCCTAAGGGAGTATATCCTCTGAGATATTTTTGGCATATTGTCACTAAAATAAAGTACCTTTATTTTTAGTAACTCTGAGTATTGTGATTCTTATGATAGAGTGCTATATGATATAAGTGGTATAGTAAGAGCTTTGTATGTCTCCTAGTTCAGCCTAAGCTGCTCTGCTATAGCTACCTCTATCTGCCTAAGCTGCTAGAACACTACTAATCTACTAATAAGGGATAACTGGAACTGGCACAAGGTGTAAGTATCATCAGGTTCCCACTATAAGCTAGGCCAGCCTTCTACAGCGTACAGAACCGTCACTGCCAGCGGTGATGGGCATTGGCCCCAATCACACATAGGCAGCATTGTTAACCAGTGAGAAGTTGCATAGCAGTTGTGACCGCCTACTGCCATGACGACATACGCTAGCGGACTTAGGTCCCTTCCAATTGTCCTGTGCAGCAGGCCAGGCAACTGCCATTTTATGCATGCACTTATCATGGCTTGTTTGCACGAAATAAGAGTGTCATACACATTTCTTTCCAAACTGCGAGTAGGCCTATGTTCTGCCATTATGGTTCAGCTAAAACATGTGAGATGTCTGTAACAGTGAGGCTTCGGCAAGGCCATGATGGTATGTGTCAGCAGTGTGACACATGTCAAAAGTGTTTGGTGTGTGTGACTATCACATGTTCTGCTTACATGTGTGAAGTACTGTTCATTTAGTACATTTTGGGCCTTATTTATACTTTTTGGTGCAAAACTGCACGAAGGCAGTTTTGCCCCAAAAAGTTTTGCACTGGCTTGCACCATTTTTTAGCACCAGCTGGGCACCATATTCATGGAATGGTGCAAGCCGGTGCAAAGGGTAGGCTAGCTTAAAAAAAAATGACGTTAGGCAGTTTTGAGTCAAAATAAATGATTCTGACCAGATTAGCATCATTTTTTGACGCTAAGGGGCATATTTATACTCTGTTTGCACTGAATTAGCGTCATTTTTTTAACTCTAATTCAGTGCAAAACTAACTCCATATTTATACTTTGGTGCTAGACCCGTCTAGCACCAAATTTATGGAGTTAAAGTCATTTTTTGCCTTAATGAGATGCAAGGTAGGCGTTCCAGTGCAAAAAAATGACTCTATGGCCTTAACACCATATTTATACTCCCATGTAAAAATGGTGCAAGGGAGGGAGGAGGGGTCAAAAAATGGGGCAAAGCTTGCTTTGCCCCATTTTTTAAGAACAGGGTCAGGGCAGGCGTTAGGGGACCTGTGGCCCTATTTCCATGGTGGAACACCATGGATTTAGCCCAGAGGTGCCCTCCCTAGGCCCTAGGGGCACCCCCACCCACACTAGAGGGACTGCGAGGATGGGGGACCCCATCCCAGGTAAGTACAGGTAAGTGTATTTTATTTTTGAAAGTGCCATAGGGGGCCATGAAATGGGCCCCCATACATGGCACAGGGTGCAATGGCCATGCCCAGGGGACCCCTGTCCTCTGTGCTGGCCACTGGGGTGGTGGGCAAGACTCCTGCCTTTTCTAAGGCAGGAGTCATGTGGCATGGTATGTTTAGCACCATAAAATGACGCTACCGAGCTCTGGGATTTGCTCGACACCACTGCTCCTGACGTGGCTTTCCTGACCGAAACCTGGTGGAACGACTCCTCGTCTCCGGACATCGCCATCGCCATACCGGACGGCTACAAAATCACCAGAAGAGATCGAACCAACGGAATCGGCGGCGGAATAGCCATCGCTCACAAAGCTACCCTCAAAATCCACACCCACTCGGACGACACCCTCAGGACAGCCGAACACCTCCACTTCCAGATCCACACGGACCCCAACACGACCCTCAGAGGAACCCTCATATACCGCCCTCCAGGACCAAGAGCCCCCTTCAGCGACACCATCGCCGACCTTGCAAGCACCCACGCCCTCGCTTCCCCGGATTACATCCTCCTGGGAGATCTGAACTACCATCTGGAAAATGCCAACGACGTCAACACCGCATCACTGACCTCCAACCTCCTCAACCTCGGACTCCGCCAGCTAGTCAACACGCCCACCCACATCGCCGGACACACCCTTGACCCCCTCTTCACCTCAAGCAACCACATTTCCTTCAGCCACACCTCCGAACTCCACTGGACCGACCATCACTGCGTCCATTTCACCTATAAGAAAACCACAGAGCAACACCGCATCCAGCTACCTCCCCACCGCCGCTGGGGCAAAGTCACCCAAGACCAACTGACCAGCACCCTCATCAACAACCTTCCACCCGACGCAACCGACCCGAGCACAGCCGCCATCAACCTCCATCAATGGATCCTCGACTGCGCCAACACCCTTGCCCCTCTCAAGAAACCCACCGCCATCCAAGGAAAGAAAAAACCAGCCTGGTTCACAGACGATCTAACCACCTCCAAAAGCATCTGCCAGAAGCTCAAAAAGAAATGGATCCAAGAACGCACACCCGACAACCTCGCCGCCCTCAAAAACGCCACCAACGGATCCGCATCGCCAAGCGTGCCCACTTCACCGAACGCATCAACAACAACGCCCACGACTGCAAAGAACTCTTCGGCATCGTGAAGGAACTCTCCAATCCAAAAGCCAACTCCAACGACATCCCGCCCTCCCAGAAACTCTGCGACGACCTCTCCACCTTCTTCCACCAGAAAATCGCTACCATCCACGACAGCTTCAACACCGGTCCACCGCCAGACCCCACCCCCGACGTCTCCTCCCGCGACTGCCGCCTCACCGCCTGGACCCACGTGGACGAGGCAGAAACCATAGCAACCATGAACACCATCCACTCAGGCTCCCCCACGGACCCCTGCCCCCATCATGTTTTCAACTCAGCCAACGCCACCATCGCCCCCGAACTCCGCAAAATCATCAACCTCTCCTTCACTTCTGCCACCTTCCCGGACAGCTGGAAACACGCAGAAATCCAACCCCTCCTCAAAAAACCCAAGGCCGACCCCAACGATCTCAAAAACTTCCGTCCGATCTCTCTCCTCCCTTTTCCAGCAAAAGTCATCGAAAAGATCGTCAACACTCAGCTCACCCACTTCCTCGAAGACAATTCCATCCTGGACCCCTCACAATCCGGATTCAGACGAAACCACAGCACTGAGACTGCTCTCGCCGCCACAGATGACATCAGACATCAAATGGACAACGGCGAAACCTCAGCCCTCATCCTCCTCGACCTATCAGCCGCCTTTGACACCGTCTGCCACCGCACCCTACTGACCCGCCTCCAGGAAGCCGGCATCCAAGATAAAGCCCTCCACTGGATCTCATCCTTCCTCTCCGACAGAACGCAGAGAGTCCGTCTCTCCCCTTTCCGCTCCAAAGCCACCAACCTCATCTGCGGCGTCCCCCAAGGATCCTCCCTCAGCCCTACGTTGTTCAACGTCTACATGGCCCCCCTCGCTCAACTGGCCCGCCAACATCATCTCAGCATCATCTCCTACGCCGACGACACCCAGCTCGTCCTCTCCCTGACCAAAGACCCGCTCACCGCCAAAACAAACCTCCACGAGGGACTAAAATCCATCGCCGATTGGATGAACAACAGTCGCCTGAAACTCAACTCCGACAAGACGGAAGTCCTCATCCTCGGGCGCACTCCCTCGGCCTGGAACGACTCATCGTGGCCCTCCGTCCTCGGACCCCCGCCCACCCCTGCCAGCCACGCAAGAAACCTCGGCTTCATCCTGGACCCCGCCCTCACCATGTCCAAACAGGTCAGAGCCGTCTCCTCCTCCTGTTTCAACACCCTTCGAATGCTCCGCAGAATCTTCAAGTGGATTCCAACAGAAACCAGAAAGACGGTGACCCAGGCCCTCGTCAGCAGCAGACTTGACTACGGCAACGCACTCTACACAGGCATCCCAACCAAAGACATCAAACGACTCCAACGTATCCAAAATGCCTCCGCCCGACTGATCCTCGACATACCCCGCCGAAGTCACATCTCCCCTCACCTAAAGGAACTCCACTGGCTCCCGGTAGACAAGAGGATCACCTTTAAACTCCTGACCCACGCTCACAAGGCACTTCACAACACCGGACCCTCCTACCTCAACACCAGACTTAACTTCTACACTCCAACACGTCAACTCCGATCCGCCAACCTCGCCCTCGCCATCGTACCCCGAATCCAGCGCAAGACATCCGGCGGCAGATCCTTCTCCTTCCTCGCCGCCAAGACCTGGAACTCTCTCCCCACATCTCTTCGCCAGACCCAGGACCTCCTCGCATTCAGAAGGCTCCTCAAGACCTGGCTCTTCGACCGCTAAATCAGCAGCGCTCCCCCCCCCCCCCTCAGCGCCTCGAAACCCTGACGGGTACATAGCGCGCTTTATAAATACTATGATTGATTGATTGATTGATTAATCTGGTTAGAGTCATTTTTTTTTACTCTAACCTGCCTAAAGCCATTTTTTGGTGCTAAACCCTCTTCTTCTATACTGCCAGCCCCACCCGACTAAAGTCATTTTTTTAAACTCTAGCCTACCCTTTACACCGGCTTGCACCATTCCATAAATATGGTGCCCGGCTGGTGCACAGAAATGGTGCAAGCCTGTGCTAAACAATTTGGTGCAAAACTGAGTTAGTGCAGTTTTGCAGCAAAAAGTATAAATAAGGGCCAATATTTTGTAAGTTTGCGCCACTTTTGCGTCATAAATGACGTTAATGCGGTGCAAAAAAAGTTTAAATCAGGGCCTTGGTGCTAGATGGGTCTAGCACCAAAGTATAAATATGGAGTTAGTTTTGCACCGAATTAGAGTAAAAACAAATGACACTAATTCGGTGCAAACAGAGTATAAATATCCCCCTAAATATGGCGTTAAGGCCATAGAGTCATTTTGTGCACTGGAACGCCTACCTTGCATCTCATTAAGGCAAAGTAGGTCTCCACTTTCAAAAAATGACTTTAACTCCATAAATGTGGTGCTAGAGGGGTCTAGCACCAAAGTATAAATATGGAGTTAGTTTTGCACCGAATTAGAGTTAAAAAAATGACACTAATTCGGTGCAAACAGAGTATAAATATGCCCCTTCATACCTTCTATCCTTGATACCCAGCCGTGGCAAGTTTCCGGCATGCACCAGTGTACCTACTATTAGTTGAGCTTGCAACCATGAAGGAGAGACATATCATCCAGACCTATCCTCTGAATTGTCAGACAATCATGGATCTATGTGCCCAGATGGAGCCCGGTTGGTTGCCTGCCATATCCAATCACTATGCCATCCCTCCTGCAAACTCCTGTCAGTGCTACACTTTCTTGCCCCTGAGTCTTATCAAAATATTGTGGCCTTGACAGCATGCATGTCATAGCCCATGTTCAGTCTTATGTTAAAGGATGTACTGTGTGTTTTATTGCAGCACCTGGACAGCTACATCAAGTTCCCACAACGTGCATATTTGGGCTATTTGAAGGCAGACTTCTATGATATGGGACACATCCCTCATGTGATCGGGGTCAGAGATGGCAACCATATAGCCTTGGTCCCTCCCAGTGCCAAGGAACAGGTGTATCAGAACTGGAAGAATTCTCATTGAGTCAATGTTCAGGTGGTGTGTCTGGCAGACCAGATCATCACACAGGTGAGAGCCAAGTTTCAAGGATCTGTGCATGACTCGTACATTTTGAGGAACAACAATGTGTCACAAATGAAGGAGTGACTTTGGCCAGAGAGGGCTTGAATCATTGGTATTTATGCATTTAGATGTGTGTGTCTGTTATGGCACCTGTCATCGCATTCTTCTCTGTGGCTGTAACTGTAATGTAACAATTTCCACCTTAATGTACACAGGTGACTCTGGCCATCCTAACCTTCCCTGGCTGTTAACACTAGTAAGGTACCTTGCCACAGATGGGGAACTCTGTTAGAATAAGGTAGGGTGAAGCATGCCATCGAAAGGACATTTGGCCTTCTGAATGCCAGTTACAGGTGCTTGCACATGTCTCGGGGTGCGCTCCTCTACACTCCCCAAAAGGTATGCCAGATCAGAGTTGCCTCCTGCATTCTCTACAATCTTGCCCTGAGACATCAGATACCATTGCTAGCTGATTATGATGGGGTAGCTGGACCAATGTTTGGTGCTGCAGACATTTAAGATGTTGAGGAGGCATATGAGGATTGTGCTGCTGACCCTAGGACTGAGCTCATCAATCAGTACTTCCAATTACATACAGGTATGCTAACTGTATTTGGAAGTGATGTATATCCACATTGATTGGTGACAATGGTCCTTCTGATTAGATTCATCAATGGTGTTGTTATGTGCTCCTATCCCTGTGTGTGTTGAGGGAGGTTACTGTTTGGATGTAAGGTACTGAGTTTACATGTGCCTAATCCTACATGTGTACTCACAGTAGGTTGTTAGATTAACATCTCCTATGGAGGGATCTGTGTGAAGCTGTGTGTCCTGCATTCTCCTGTTGTCATGTAAGTCAACCAACTGCCTCTGCTACCTATGGCTTCAGGTATTCCTGCTCATTAGCTGTTGGTAAATGTTTACATAATCCAGCTTTTTGACATTATAGATGGCAGCTACAGTCTACTGTGATATATTTCCTGAGACTGGGGATTTTTTGAAATGTTATCTGCTGTGGTGGCAATCTAGACTGGCTGGGCAACTATTTACTGCATATGTGCTTTGGGTGGCACCAGGCCTTCTATCCCAATGTAATTCTCTGTCACGTTGTCTTTTGCAGGTTGTATGAGTGCATGTAGCGTGTGCCTGGAATAGTCACTACGTAATATCAGCTGTGGGACATATCTGTTATACTGTGTATCCTGCAGATGATACCGGCAGCTGCTGTCCATTACTGTGCCGGTTGCTTTAGGGGACCACAACCACATTCCATTTTGCAGGCAAAACATTTAAATTTGTACACATAAAGACACATATGTGGTTACAGTGTTCAAAAGTGTTTATTAGGCATACAGGTGACATGTGAACAATATTGATAAGGTGTCAAACAGATGATTAGTGGGGAAATTGTAGTTGGAATCATCAGGATAGGTGGCACAGCTGTAAGTAGCACAGGCCCAGGGTCCAAGGAACATGGGAAGATGGAGTAATGTCATTGAACAGTCTACAGGGTGTCTCAGTGGCACACAAGGGAGAGTATTCAGGAAAGTTCCACTTTCTGGCAGTAGGTTTGGTCTTGGCATCTGCTCTAGCCGGATGTCTGGAAGGACATCCACGTTTGTGGGGGGTTGCTCAGCTACAGAGGGACGAGTGACAGAGGCCTGGGGTTCCTCTAGCAGGGCCTCTATCTCACTAGCTGTGGCAGATAAGGATGGGTAAGATGTAGCGCGGCAAGTGGAAGGGGCTAGTTGGTGGGTGGAGGAAGCACGCAGGATGGCGCTGATGTCCCTGAGCACCTCTGCAATGGAGGCCATGGTGGCAATGTAGGTCTGCCACTTCTGCATGGCCTCCTGGTGCTATTCCCTTTGCAGCCTTTAGTTTTCCCCCAACATGGAATGATCTGGACCATCCTGTCCTGGGATTGTTGGTATGTTCCCTGGACTTGGGCGATGGGTGCCCCATCCGCTTGCCCACAGAGCTTCCCTCCCATAACCCCTTACCACATGTGCCTGTGTCCCTGGCAAAGTGTGCCCACTCCCAGTGTCATCAGGACCTTCATTGTCTTGGATGTGAGGGGTCGACTCAGGTCTCTGTGCTGTGGGGTACACTATTGATTTAACTGTTTCTGGGGCACAGGTTTGGGGAAGAAGTGTTGTCTGAGGTGTTGTTGCCCCAGAGCGGGGGGGGTGTTGATGTGGGCAGGGTAAAGCTGGGAGTGATGGACTGACCAGTTGTCCCAGATGGGCCAGGTAGTTTGTCAATGCCCAGACATCCAAAGGCATTGTCCTCTCTGGGGCCTCTATCCTGAAAAGAGCTGGCTGTCTCTGGTGTCCTCTCTATGGTGGCAGTGATTAGGGTACCTGTGGATGGAGTGAGAGATAGTTAAATGGTGGACGTCTGATGATTCCTAGCAATGACAATGACAGATGCAGCAGTGCAAACACTGTTTGTGGAAAGTGGATTGTGACATGTGTACCATGGTCCATTAGGGTATGTTTCATTCGGGTTAGGTAACTTTTGCTGAGTGGATGGGTTCAGGTCTTGTGTGTTGGTTCACATGACAGCTGTGTCCTGTACACTCATGGCAAATCTGGCTTGCTAGATGTGATATGGGGCTGGCTGTCCATTGTAGCATGGTGTCTAAGTTGGAGGAGGGTATGTGTGAATGCAGGGTGTCTTGTCCTGCCTCTACATTGTGTGCATAGAGTATTCCTTCTTAGTTTCAGGTGCATGATCAGTCCATTTCGGGGTTGTTTATCTGGATGAGTGGCCAATAGGTTTGGTGACAGTACTGTAGCTGTGTTTGGCCTTACTTGCCATTATGTTGTAACATTGAATTGCTGTCATTGCCATGTAGTGGTCCTCAGTCGAAGCATCCAGTTGGTGTAGCTAGTGCCATAGTCATACATGCAAGGGATGTGCTGTGAAGTGCACATTGCAGGTTTAGATGCAGATGGGCTAGTGCGTTGTGGGAGTCGTAGTGATTATTATTGGCACTGGGCTGTGCGGGCATTGGAGCTGGGTGTAGTGCGGCATTCAGGAGAGGGGTATTTGGTAAGTAGGTGGGAGGTGTAGTGGGAGATCGATTGATTTAGGGAGTGTTTGGGAGGTTAGGAAGCATGCTGGGCAGGACAGATGTGTGCCAGGGGAGCGTTAGTGACTTACCAGAGTCCAGTACTCTGGGTATTCCAGTCAGGCCCTCTGTGTGAAGGATATCCAAGACCTTCTATTCCAAGGATGTGAACTGTGGGGGAGGAGGTGGGGCCCACCACCAGTCCTGTGCACAGCTATCTGGTGTTGTAATGTCCTGGAATGCACCTTCACCCATAGGTTGTTCCACTTCTTCCCGATGTTCTCCCTTGTGCGCAGATGGTTGACTACTGAGTTGACCCTGTTGACAATTCCCTGCCATATCTCAATTTTCATGGCTATGGAGGTTGGCCGGACATGTGTTACAAACTGTTGTGGCTCTACACTGACAATTTCATCTACCATGACCCTCAACTCATCATATGTGAAGCATGGGTGCTTTTTTCAGGACATGGCAGTGCCTGTGTTGTGGGTGGGTGTTGTGTGTGCAAGGGTTGCAGTGTAGTCTGGTTGGTCGGGTGGGAGTGTTTAGTAGTTTGTCAATGTCTGTTGTGGTATTTGTGTGTAGTATGTTAATCGTGCAGTTTTGTGGTGTGTGGTGTTTGCTGAGTGGGAAATGTATAAGTGCTAAATCAAATGTTTTTGGATCCTCACAGTCTGTGAATGTCGTTTGGTAGCAAAGAATTTTGTGGGTTGTTTGAGGGGGTTACATAATGCAGTGAGTAGGTATGCCCGCTGTGTGTATGTGTGTCAGGTGTGGGGTATTCAAAATTTCCATTGTGGAGTTGTGTTCTGTCTGAAGTGAGTTTTTGAGCTCATCGGTTCACACGGCCAATGGTCTTCCACCATTGTATAACCAATGTGGTGATTTTTGTCTCATAATCTGGTGGGTGGGAAGTTGTCGGCTGTTGGTACCAGTGGTGGAACTGCTGCTTTTCTTCCCACCTGTGTCCTGGGGGTGTCAGATTTGTGTCTGTTTAGTGGTAGTCTCAAGTGTGTGACTCAATACGGTGGTCTGATTACCACCAACATGGCGGCCTTTTGATGCCTGCCACTATGGTGGTCCTCCAAAAAGACCGCCAAAGTTGTAGTGAGGCCCACTACTGTGTTACATTTGCAGCAAGGTCAGCCACTGGAAGAGGAAATGTGCAGTTCAATGTTCAAGTACCAAGCCCCATGCTTCGGGAAGGGATTCTCCAGATATCAAAACCTCCTGGAATGAACCAGAAGGGTCCAAGGCTAGGGTTCCCCCAAGCACTGTAGATAGCTATTGTAGGAGGCTGGCCTGGTGTGTGGTGAGTACCTATGGTACTTACACCTTATACCAGGTACCCCTTATTAGTGTAGTGTAGTCAGCGTCTAGAAGCCAGGCTCTATAGAGGTAGCTGTGGATGAGCAGCCAAGGCTTATCCAGGAGACATGCAAAGCTCATGCAATACCACTGTACTAATACTTAAACCCCTATTTATACATTTTGATGCACAACTGCATTTGCGTAGTTTGGCGTAAAAAAGTATAGCTCCAACTTGCGCCATTCCTGGACACCAGCCGGGCATCAAATTTATGGAATGGAACAATCTGGCACAAAGGATGGGCTAATGTCATTGAAAATGACATTAGCTGGGTGGAGGTGGGGATATGAGAGAGTGGTGTTTTGCAACAAAAAATGACATTAGGCTGGTTAGAATAAAGAAAGATGACTCTAACCAGCCCAGCATTATTACTTGATGCAAAACCATCCATACCACATGACTCCTGTCTTATAAAAGACATGAGTCATGCCCACCACCCCAATGGACAGCACAGGGGACAAGGGTCCCCTGGGCATGGCCATTGCACCCTGTGCCATGCAGAGGGACTCATTTCAGGGCTCCCAATGGCAATTTTTAAAATGTATTTAAAATACTTGCCTCTACTTCCCTATACCTACCTGGGATGGGGTCCCCCATCCTGTGGTGTCCCTCTGGTATGGATGGGGGTGTTCCTGGGGCTTGGGGAGGGAACCTGGGGATATTTACATGGTGTTTGACCATGGAAATGAATCCACAGGTCCCCTAACACCAGACCATACCCAGGCATTAAATAATGGCGCTAAGAAGGCATAGCGTCATTATTTAGGCACGGCTGCCTCCCATGCATCATTTTTGCATGGGAGGATTAATAAGGCGCTAGGGCTTTAGAGTCATTTTTTGAATGGGAATGGCCGCCTTACATCTCATTGACGCATGGTGGTTTCATGCATCCAAAAACCGACTTTAACTCCAATATTTTGGCGCTAGGCTAGTCTAGCATCAAAATATAAATATGGAGTTAAGTGTGCCCTGAATTAGCGTAAAAAGTGATGCTAATTCAGCGCAAACACTTCTTTGGTGATGGCTTGCCACTATCCTTTCTTCTGATGGGTGCTGACCTGCATGGGGCACACAGTGGAAAGAAACAGACGTCAGTGTGGGTGCCACATACACAAATGCCATGCTAATTCGACATAACATGGCCCGTGGAGACACACATTTTGACAAAAGCCAGGACAACAACTGCCAGACACATCACGGGTAAGCATCCACACAGCCAACAAAAATGCCTACAGGCAACCGCCACATTCTCACACATTCATGGAGGTCAAAAGGCAGCTTACCTGAGCCTCTAGTCACCCACACAGCTTTGCATACAGGGGTAGGACCCTGTCAACAGGCTTCTCCAGCTCCTCTGCGGTTAAGGCCGGGGCCTGTTCTCCTGTAATACGTGCCATCCTAAGGACCAGAGTCAGGACACAGCAGCTCATGCAGTGGAGTTCTGTCCGTCTCAAGGTGCAGGAGTCAAGTGGCAAGGGCATTGCAAAATGGCACTATTTACCGCAGCGGTGTTCACTGTCACCGCCGGTGGTGGTCGCGATTGGCCCTGCTTCTCCATAGAAGCCAATGTTATCCAATGAAGAGGTGCGTGGCAGTGAACACCGCCTACCACCATGACGACTAACGCCAGTGGAATTAAGTCACGTCCTACACTACACTACCTGTAGGGCAGGGGGCTGCCATTTTGCATTAACCACGCCTTCATAGTCTGTCTGGGGTTCTAATCCATGGCTCCATTCCCTCTCCCCTTCGTCGAGTACAGGTATGATCAGTGGTCCTCCTCATGGAATCATAGTGGGAAACTTGGCTACAGTGTGATGCACTGAAATATACACACCTCACCAGACATTAGCCTGACAGCATTAACAAGTTCTCTGCATCTGTGGGAGGGACAATAGTGTTGCATGTACAAGATTAATGGAGGAATATTGTCATTGAAGTGTTTGTCGCAACTCAATGTGTCTCACTTCTACCCCCATAGGTAGGGACCCATGTGGCGAGGGAGGCCCCCATCTGTTTACAGACTCCTGGTTGATCTGGCCACCATCTTGGAATGTCACATCATCATCACTTACCACCTAAATCGAGCCACAATCCTGGAACTCTGTGCACAAATGGAGCCTGTTCTGGTGCAAGCTAATAGGAATCCGCATGCCATTCCTACAACTGCGCAGGTACTATCTGTGCTACATTTTCTGGCCACAGGCTCATTCCAAGTAGCAGTGGGCATGACAGCCTGTGTATCTCAGCCAATGTTAAGCCACATCCTGTTTAATTTTTTCAATTCCTTCATGCAACACCTGCATACGTATGTCCAGTTTCCCCAAAGGACTGATCACACCTCCATCAAATATGGATTATATGCTTTTGCTAATATTTCCCATGTGAAAGGTGCCATTGATGGTACCCGCATAGCCCTCATACCCCCAAGAGTAAATGAACAGGTGTTCAGAAATCGTAAAAGCTTTCTCTCCATGAATGTCCAATTGGTGTGCACTGCTGATCAGTCCATTACTCATGTCAATGCAAGGTTCCCAGGATCAGTCCATGACTCCTTCGTCCTGAGAAACAGCAGTGTGCCACACATGATGGGACAACTACCTCTGAGTTTGCCTCAGAGGTAGTGTGTATGACACTGGATCAGTTCCATAGCTGACAGGCAGGCTGTATGCAAGTAGATAGTGTGTGTTTCAACCCTCTTTCATCCACTTTTCCAGGGGATTCTTGTTACCCAAATATGCAATGGCTCCTTATTATCCTGGCTAGTGGAAGGGGCCCGCAGGTGGGTGGAGGACTCAGGCTGGCTGTGGTACTGGCACTGCAGCACCCCTGCAATGGTGGCCATGGTAGAATTGAGCTGTTTTCATTGTTCCATGGCCTCCTGATGTTGTGCTACCTGCAGCCTCTGATTCTCCTCCAGTGTAGCCAGGATCTGGCCCATCCTGTCCTGGGAATAGTGGTATGCTTCCAGGGTGTCAGCAATGGCCAACTGGGCAGCAGCATCTCTCCTTCGGCCACCCCCCTGACCCACTGCTCCCCTCCCACTGGCCCTAGCCCACCATACCTGTGTCCTCTGCACAGGTCTGGCAGTCCACCTTGCACTGGACCCTTCATCATCCTGCCTGGTGGTGGGTGGAGACTCGCCCTCTGTACTGGTGGGCAGCCAGTCTGTGGGCTGGGGATACTGGTGTGGGGGCGTTGGGCCAGAGCTGATGGTGGTGGCTGAGTGGTAGGGGTGTCAGTGGAGTCCTGGGTGAGACTTCTGGAAGGTGACTGTACAGGGCTATGGGATGGGCCAGGGATTTCCTCTGTGTCCAGACATCCCTCTGCACTCTCCTGAGTGGGGCCTTCAGACGGAGGACTGGCTCTTCTTGATGTCTCCATCCGGGTGGCATGGGTGGTGGTGCCTGTGTGTGAGAGAATAGAGATGTGGGTGTCCTGAAATTACTTGTCCCTTGCAGCACTGCTTGTGGGTTATTGGTGGTTCCTCTCACATGTGGTGGCATGCAGGGTCCCTTAGTGTTGATTTGGATGCATTTAGTGAGGGAGGTGTTGCTTTCTGAGTGTTTTAGTGCTTCTGCCATTTCATGCATTGGTTGGTGACTGTGCTCAGGGGGAAGGATGGTGATCTGTTGGGGGGTGTGGGCATCTAGGGAACATGGGTAGGAGTGTCTGGGTGTTCTGGGTTGGGTAGGGGATGGGGGCAGGGTAGTTTTGAGAGAGATGGGATGATACATGCATTCCAGGTGTAGTTGACTTACTCAAGTCCAGTCCTCCAAGGAGTCCAGTGAGGCCCTCCGGGTGCAGGATAGTCATGATCTTCTCCTCCCAGTCAGTGTAATCTGAGTGAGGAGGTTGGGGACCTCCGCCAGTCTTCTGTACGGCGATGTTGTGTTGTGATGCCATTAAACACACCTTCCCACGCAGGTCATTCCATCTCTTCCTGATGTCATCCATTGTGCATGGATGGATTCCCCCTGCATTGACTTTGTTGACAATCCTCTGCCATAGCTCCATCTTCTTGACCAAGGGTGTCTGCTGCACCTTTGCCCCAAATAGCTGTGGCTTGACCCTGAGTATTTCATACACCATGGTCCTCAGCTCCCTGTAGGTGAAGTGGGGGTGCTTAGGCGGTCAATGGTGTGTGTTGTGTGTTGTGTGTGTGACTTGTGTGGTGGTTGTTTGGGTGTATGTGTTTTGGTGTTGATTTCTATTGAGCTGTTGGCATTGCAAATAGTTGTGGGTTGTGTATGTGTGTGTTTTTGGGGTGTTGTGGATGTGTGATAGGAGTGTGCTTTTCAAATTTGCCACTGTGTGCTTCTGTTGTTGGTGGTTCCCATTTCTGTCCGCGGCAGTCATTACCGCCAATGGTTGTTCTGCATCCACTGTCCCCCATGCTGATCTGTGCATCATTATTTGGTGGACGGGGTTTGTAGGAATGGCAGTGGCGGGGTGCTGTGTCCTGCCTTTCTGCCGTATTTGGCCCTGGTGCTGAGTAGAGGTTGTTAATGTTTTAGTGGCATGTGTTTTTGGCATCTTTATTCGGCGGTGTGCAGTCCACCACCACTGGCGGTCTTTTGTTCGCTGTCACCACAGCAGTTGGCGGTGATTGCCACCAAGTTCATAATGAGGCCATAGTTCTTAATGAACCTCCTGTAATACCCAGTGAGACCTAAGAAGCCTCCGACCTAGCTAGGTTTGTGTGGTATGGGGAGTCCAATCCAAAATGGTTTGGATCTTCCCCTGTAGTGGCTGAATCTGTTCCCCAACTAGTAGGTGTCCCAGATAAATCACCTTCCCCTGCCCTGTCCAGCACCTTGAAGCCTTGATAGTAAGGTCTGCTTTCTGCAGAGCATCCAAAACTTTCCAAAGGTAGATCAGGTGATCATCCCTGGTGGAGCTGAAGGAAGCTACATCACCTAGATATGATGCACTGAAGGCTTCCAGACCTTGGAGGACTGTGCTCACCAACCTATGAAAAGTAGCAGGTGCATTCTTCAGACCAAAGGGCATCATTGTGAATTGGTAGTGCCCTCCAATGGTTGAAAATGCTGTCTTGGGTTTAGCCTCTTCTGACAACTTAATCTGCTAATAGCCAACAGTAAGGTCAAAAGTGTTAAGATACTTGGCAGATGCCAGTGCATTAATGAGCTCATCTGACCCAGGGATAGGATGAGCATCTATTTTGGTTACTGTATTGAGCTCTCTATAATCAACACAAAACCTCATCTTTCTTGCCCATTTTGAGAGTGTGGCTTTGGGACTAGTACCACTGGGCTAGCCCAGGGGCTATGTGAGTGCTCAATAACTCCCAAGTCAAGCATCTTTTGCACCGCTGTTTTGATGCAGTCCCTTACATGATCAGGTTGCCTGTAGATTTTACCCTTACCTAGGCAGACTGTCCCCTGTATCAATGGCGTGTTCACATCATGTGGTTTGACCAAGTGTAAGGGAAAACAGTTCAGAGAACTGTCCCAGAAGATTTATTCAGTCTCCTTTTTGAGACTGAGAAAGGCAACCTGCTAAGACTACCCCCTCAACTGAGCCATCAGCTGCAGAATTTAAAAAAAGAGGCCCAACAGGGAGAGGGTCAATCTCATCTTCCTGTCCCTCATCTTTGGCCATGTAGAGGGTTAAGTCAGCCCTGTCTTTTTCACTATGATGTGGTCCACTCCATTTGTCTTGGATTGCTCTTGGTACCACATGCTCCACGTCCCACACTTTCTGTCCTGGTTGGTACACAGTCAGGACAGCTTTCTGCTCATGCCATTGCTTTTGCAATTCCTGGCTTACCTGAAGGTTCTTACTGACCTTCTTCATGTACTCAGCCTTCCTTGATCTGAAGCCAAGTATATAATCTACTATATCTTATTTATGGGGCTTCAGGTGTTGTTCCCAACCCTCCTTCACAAGTGCAAGTTGACCCCTAACAGGGTGACCAAAGAGGAGTCCAAAGGGGCTGTAGCCCACTCCTTTTGAGGTACGTCCCTGTAGGCAAAGAGGCGGCATGGTAACAGGACATCCCATCTCCCCCTGGGATTTTCAGAGAGTCCCATTATCATGCCTGTGAGTGTTTTATTAAAACCCTCAACCAAGCCATTTGTTTGGGGATGGTAAGGTGTGGCAAATTTATAGGTTACATAAAACACTCTTCCCACATTGTTTTCATGTATGTAGACATGAAGTTGCTACCTCTGTCTGATACCACCTCTTTTATGAAACCCACCCTAGAAAAGATTCCCAGGAGGGCTTTGGCCACGGCAGGAGCTGTAGTGGTCCTAAGAGGTATGGCTTCTGGATACCTGATGGCATGGGCCACCATTACCAGTATAAACCTGTTTCCAGAAGCTGCGGGAGGGTCTAGGGGCCAACAATATCAATCCCAATCCTTTCAAAGGATACCCCAACCACTGGCACTGGGATTAAGGGGCCTTTCAGGTGCCACCTGTCTTGCCACTGGTTTGACAGGTAACACAGGGGCATCAAAACTCCTTTGGGAATCTGACATGTGGGGCCAGTGAAAGTGAGGGACCAATCTGTCCCAAGTTTTACTTTGCCCCAGGTGACCAGCAAGGGGAATGACGTGGGCTAAGGTCAACAAAAACTTTCTGTATTGCAGAATCTTCTGGTTGTAGCAGGCTTGGGTTCCCTAGGTTCTGAATACAGGAGTATGTTCTCCCAGTACACCCAATGGATGCCACTGACATATTCTGCTTTTTCTTTGACAGCTTGCTGTCTCAAGCCCTCAATTGTGGGGCAAGTTTGCTGAGCCACACTTAACTCCTCCCTAGCAGGCCCCCCTGCACCTAAGATTTCAGCTGTGTCAGCTTGAAGTTCTTCAGGTGTAGGTTCTGTCCAAGGAGTAGATTCATCCTCCTCAAAGGGGTAATCATCACTGGAGGGAGGGATAGGGCATACTTTCTTATCCTTCCTAGCTCTCCCTTTGGGATGCTCTTGGTCCATATTTCCAGGATACAAGTTTCCCTGTTCTCTTTGCTTTTTGGCCTGAGCCCTTGTTCAAGCAAAGATATGCCCAGTAACGCTAAGCATGGCTGCATGGGCCTCCAACATTATTTCAGCCCAAGCTGACATCTCCAAGTCGTTCCCTAGTAGACACTCTACAGGTCTGTGGACACTACAACGTGTTTAGGACCTGTAACCCCCCTCAGCTGAAATCAACAACTGCCATGGGGTGGCTCACAGTATTGTTGTGGGCGTCAGTTACTTGGCACTGGTGACCAGATAGGTGTTGCTCAGGGGACACCAGGTATTCAGTCACCATGATGACACTTGCACCTGAGTCCCTGTAGGCCTCAACCTGAACACAATATATTAGGGGTTGTTGTTGGTACTTATCCGTATTAAGGGGACAAGCAGCAAGGGTGACAAGGTCAATGCCACCATCAAAGACTAAAACAGCCTCAGTGGTTTCCCTAACTAAACCAGTAATTTCTCAGCGTTAGTCCTGCTACACCCTTGGATTGACTATTGCTAGTATTAGTCTTCCCACCACCACTGCTATTGCTAGTGCCACTAGTTGTAAGAGTGGGGGTAGTGGTGGTCGGAGGTTTGGTTATTTTCTTAGGGCAAGAACTGTCTCCCGCCCTGTAGCCTTTGTCCCTACAAATGTAACATCAAGGCTTTTTGTTCTGATTGTGGTGTGAAGAGGATGTAGACCCACACCCAGAAGAGTTTTATGGGCCTGATGAAGACTCTTTCTTTTCTTTGTCCCCGCCTTTATCATTAGACTTACCATCAGTCTTCTTGTCTTTGTCACCCCCTGTATGAGCTTTTCTGCTCACTCTTGTTCTGACCCATTTGTCTTCCTTCTTTCCCAATTCTTGTGGAGAGGTCAGATCTGAGTCTACCAAGTACTGGTGCAACAAGCCAGACACACAATTATTTAAAATATGCTCTCTTAGTAAGATATTGTATAAGCCCTCATAGTCAGACATATTGCTGCGATGTAACCAGCCTTCTAAAGCTTTAAAAGAACAGTCTATAAAATCAACCCAATCCTGTGAGGCATCTTTTCAGGTCTCCTTAGACGTTATGCTGTACTGCTCAGTTGTGAGACCAAAACCATCTAAGAGTGCTGTTTTGAGTATTTTTAGATGCGTGCATTTTCCTCTCTGACATTGAGAAGTCTATCCCTTCCCTTGTCAGAAAAGGACAACCAGAAAATAGCAGTCCACTGCCTTAGACGGACCATCTGAACTTTACAGGCCCTCTGAAGTGCAGCAAACCACTTGTAAATGTCATCCCCCACCTTGTAGGCGGGAACAATTTTGTGTACGTTTCTGGAATCCAAGGAGTAGTCCCTGACTTTGTAATCCATGAAACCTGATGTGTTGCTGCTGCCACCATGTCATGCTGACCCCAACCCCTGCCTCTCCCTTTCCACTGCCAAGGCCTCCCTATCTAGGGCTCGCTGTTGCTGCTGCAGCCTCAACCTGGCCTCCTCCAGTATCAGTTTCCTGAGCTCTATATCTATAGAGTCATCCCTGGAGTTATGCAGTGTGACCCCTCAGCCACTGAAGTTACCAGTGAGTTCCAGAAGTGGACCTTTCCCTAGTCTTAGTGACCCCAGCTACCTGTCATCTGGGTGTAAAGGGAACTCTACCTGTTTGTCTTCCCCTCCCACTACTAACTACACTTGTTGGTCTGTTTGGAACTGCAAGATCCTTTGAGGAACCCTCCCCTGAGACTAGAATATCATTCTCTCTCTCAGTGGGGTCAGGGTCTTCTTTCTCCTCCTACTCCTCCTGGTCACCAGCTTGTTCGTGGTCATCCTGGAGGAGGAGGTCTAGGAGCAGCGTCTTGTTTGGATTTCTCCTCCTGTCTAACTTCCTCTCTGCACACAGCCCCTTCAATTCATTGAAGGTCAGGTTCTCATAAGGAGCCTCCATGACCTTGGAGCTAAGCCCAGCTGTAGACATGGTGTTGGTTAGGATAGTGTAGGGTGTACCTAATCTACCTATCATCTAGACCCTCAAAATAAGTTGAGAGCAAGGGCTTGGTTTGCATTTCCTAAGTAGCAATTTTTAAGAAATCGCTAATTAAGAAATGCACAATGGGATGTATGAAAATTGTGATTCAGTAATAGCAAATTTTTAAAATTCACAATCGCTATTACCGAATTGCAATTAGGGAATGTGACTCTATTTATCCCTATATGTGCGAATGGTTTTGCATTACCTAATTTGCAAATTCCAGTTAGGAATTCGCAAATTAGGTAATGCAAACCTCGGGTTGCTGGGGGCCTAAGGCCCCCTATGATGCACCCCCCAAAAATATTTGCAGACATGTGAAGCGCACACATGCCCCAGGGGCATGTGTGTGCTACATGTCATTTTTAAAAATGCATTTATAATGCATTTTTTAAAATTGCACATGCTTGCCACCAACTTGAATTTGGTGGTAATTGCATTTCCTACATGCCCAATTCGCATTTAGGAAATTCTTGATACATGTGCTTTGGAAATCGCAAAAAGGAATTCCCTATTTGCGATTTCTTATTTAGAGAATCGCAATTTGCGTTTCTCTAAATGGTGTCGCAATTTCAGGGAATCGCTATTTTAGCGATTCTTTGAAATTGCATTGCGAACGCCTTTCATACACCTTGAAAGGCATTTTTGCATTTGCAAAGGGCCAAATTTTGTGATTCGCACTGTTTACAAATGCAAAAATGTTTGATACATCTGGCCCTAGATTCCTGCACTAGGTATTATGTATGTTCTAGGTAAGGAGTGGTCTTTCCTCTAGAAAGCACCAGGTGACAGAGTGCAAGTACGTATCCCACCGCTGCACCAATATAAGAGACTGGCCTGGTGTGTAGTGGGTGCCTATAGTACTTACACCTTATACCATGTCCAGTTATCCCTTATTAGTATAGTGTAGGCAATGACTCTCTAGAGGTAGCTGTGGATGAGCAGCCAAGGCTTATCTAGGATACATGGAGAGCTCATGCAACACCACTGTAGTCACACTTAGTACTTACACACATGAAAGAAAACAGTCAGTGTTACAAAACTAAAGGTACTTTATGTTCGTGACACAAATACCTAAAATACCATAGAGACTATATTCCATTAGGAGGTAAGTAATGCACAAATTACATACACTAGTATGCAGAAATAGAGATAAAAACATTTGGAAAACAGTGCAATTAGTGAAAATCACAATAGTCAGAAATGGGCCTGGGGAGCACAAACAGTAGACTAAAAAAGTGGAATGCAAACGTCGGTCCCCCACCTATGCAAGTATAATGTGTAGAGGGGAGCTGGGAGTTCTAGGAAAGCCCAAAGGTAAGTACCACAACCCACACAAGCGACCAGGAAAACAGAAGTAAACCACAGTATGTTTCCCAGATCACACACAGAGAAGAAAAGAAGAACTATGTAAAACCCCGAAGAGACTGCAATACACCAACAGTTGATTCCTGGACAAGAAGCCCTTTGGAAGAAGGAGACAAGTCCAAGAAGCACAGAATAGTCTAGGGAGAGCAGGAGCCCCTGCTAACCCGGATGAAGGTGCAAAAGGAGGACCACCGGTGAGGAAGAAAAGTCAGTACTACACCCAAGAAGACAAAATCAGGTTCCTGGAGGGTGCAAGAGATGTCCCATGCCAGATAAAGGATTGCGGTTGGGTTTGTATCGTCGGAGTCCACTAACAAGCCTTGGCACACGCAAAGCTCGCGGTTAGCGGAAAGTGGTGCTGTCGGGGACCAGGAAGGACCAGGTGGACTCTACCCAGGGGGTAGAGTCAGAGGGGGCTCTCAGCAACACAGAGAGCCCACAGAAGACCAGGCAGTGCAAACAGGAGTCCCACAGGATGGGGACAGGAGAGTTGCAGAAGAGGCACATGCAGCACTATGACAAAGGCTCCCACGCCACCGGAGCACCACTCAAGAAGCTGTGCGGTGCAGAACAGAGTGCTGGGGGGCCTGTGCTTCAAGATGCACAAAGATCTTGGAGGAAGGATGCCAACAAGCCTTGGCAGCTGCAAAAGATGCTGTGCATGGGGGTACTGTCTTGCATAGGGAGGCAAGGTCTTACCTACACCAAAGTTAGACAACTGGAAGAGAGGACTGTCGGGATCACTTCAGTCTAAGACCCAGGATGCAGGATCCACACAGCTCAGTAGGAGAAGGGATCCACACAGCCGGTCTTCATTGCAGTTGGTGCCTGCAGAAGCAGGGCAGTGACTCTTTCATCCCAAGGGATATTCTTTCTTTCTTCTGATGCAGGCTGAAGACAGGCTGTCCTCAGAGGATGCACGACCAGGGAAATGTTGCATTTGCAGGAAGGAGCCGGAGATACAATGTTGCAAGAGGCGTCTTGCTTCTTTGTTGCAGCTTGTAGGGTCCTGAGGAGGCCAGATGCAGTTTCTTCAGTCAGAAGTCAAAGTGGAGGATTCAGAGGATTCCGCTGGAATCTTGCAATCCAAATCTGAGGAACCACCCAAAGAAGAGACCCTAAATAGCTTGCAAAAGCCTTCGGGTATGATTCCAACATGCTTCATACCAAACATACCTATGTTCGGAGTTACCATTATGTAGCTGGACTTATGTAGTGACCAGGAAATGGCATCCCTGCACTCACAAAGTCGGGGAAAATGGGCGTGAAGTTCATGGGGGAACCTCTGCTAGTGCAGGGATGCCGTCACACACTGGTAATGAAAAGTGGGAGTGAAAGGGTGCTTGCTCCTTTTCACACAGGCTTCAATGGCAGTCCTGCAGAAGCCTTTGCATGGGCTCCCTATGGGTGGCAAAATATATGCTGCAGCCCATAGGGATGGCCTGGATCCTCCTGGAATCCTCTGGAGCCCCAATCACCTGGGTACCTAGGTACCTTAAACCAGGGACTTATAATGGGGCACCAGTGTGCCAATTGTGGATGAAATACAGAGTTTTGGGAGAGAGAGCATAATCACTGGGGTCCTGGTTAGCAGGATCCCAGTGAACACAGTCAAACACACTGATATCAGGCAGAAATCGGGGTACCATGCCAAGAAAGAGGGTACTTTCCTACAGTGAACCACTACAAAATGATACAAGTTAAAAAAATAGTTATTATTTTATCTTAATGAACAAGATCAAATACCATAAGATTCCACAGAATACAGATAAAAATACAAATGTAACACTTAAAAGCAAAAAAAAACGGTGCCTTGAGGCACAAATACTGCAAGTTGGTATTATGTAGCATTGTGACTGAGTCATTTCCTACAGTGTGACACCAATGGTGCCATGTATGGAGTTGTTTAGCCCACAGGTACAGTACCTTGTGAAACAAGTGGAAAACAGGCCGTGCACGGAGTCAGGGAGTGAGGCTACGCTGGGTCTGATGCAGCATCAGTTCTGGTGCCACGGGGCAGAAGGACTGTGGCATCACACAGCGGCATTGGGTCCTCCCTACATGTGGTTGAGGTGAAGCTGCATCAGATGCGAAGTCAGTCCCTTGGTTCCAGCAGATACGAGGTCTGCAATGATGTCACATGGCCACAGGCACTGTGATGGCGTTGGGTCATCACAGACATTGGACCTACAACACTCTGGTGTCAGCGAAGTTGGGCAGGATTATCAGCTGCAGTGACGCGAGTCCTACAGGGTCGTTGGACTTCTACGAGGTCCACGGCCGCGAGGCCGGTGGAGTCGTAGTTCCAGGGCAGCGGCGTCAGCTCACAGGGTCGGTGGATGTGCAGCACTCAGCGAGGTCCACATCCTTTGAACAATTGGCGTTGTGGCTCCAGGCAGCAACATCATTTGCAAAGTTGCACGATGTCGTCTGGCACCATTAGACTATTTGTTCTCCAGGAATTCACCTTCAGGGGTCCAGGAACTGGAATGGCACCTTCTGGTAAGCTAGACTCCACAGCAAGTAGACTCAGGTCTGGTTGGTGAAGCCTTTGCTGATCCTGAGGCTTCAAAACATGAGGCAAGCACTACTCCAAGCCCAACAAAGTCCAGTCTCTGTCCCCTTACACAGGCAGAAGCAACTGCATGATAGCTCAATACAGAACAGTTGCAGGCCAGGGCATCATTACTTCTCAGCTCTTCTCCAGGCAGAGGTTCCTTTTGAATCCTTGAAGTAATCCAAAGTCTGGGGTTTTGAGTCCAATACTTGTACCCCTTTCTTCCTTTAAAGTTGGCAAACTTCAAAGTAAAGTCTCAAATGACTGTAAGATCCTTTCTTGTCCAGGCCAGGCCTCAGCCACACACCAGGAGGATGGAGACTACATTGTGTGAGAGCAGGTATAGCTCATTCAGGTGTTAGTGACCATTCCCCCCTCCCTTCCAGCACAGATGACTCATTTTGATATGCGGGTTACACCCCAGCCCCCTTTGTGTCACTGTTCAGAGAGAGGTGCAAACAGACCAACTGTCAAACTGGCAGACAGGGAATCCACAGGCAGTTACAGAATGGTTTAAGCAAGACAATGCCTACTTTCTAAAAGTGGCATTTTCAAACAATCTAAAAAAAAAACAGAGATCCTAAACTCCATATTTCTATCTGCTCCCAAAGGGAATCTGTGCTTTAATAGCATTTAAATGCAGTCCCCATGTTAGTCTATGAGAGAGATAGGCCTTGCAACAGTAAAAAACGAATTTGGCAGTATTTCACTGCTAGGACATGTAAAACACATAAGTACATGGCCCACCTTTAACATACACTGCACCCTGCCCATTGGGCTACCTAGAGCCTACCTTAGGGGTGCCTTACATGTATAAAAAGGGAGGGTTTAGGCCTGGCAAGTGGGTACACTTGTCAAGTCGAATTGGCAGTGAAGGACTGCACCCACAGACACCATAGTGCCAGGTCTGAGACATTTTTTATAGGGCTACTTATGTGGGTGACACAATCAGTGCTTCAGGCCCACTAGTAGCATTTGAGTTACATGCCCTTGGCACCTCTAGGGACTTACTAGTAAATTAAATATGCCAATCATGGAAAGCCAATTACACATACAGTTTACATAGGAGCACTTGCACTTCAGCACTGCAGAGCAGTGGTAAAGTGCCCAGAGTATCAAAAACAGCAAAAACATCAACAACCTGGGGAACAGAGGTAAAAGGTTAGGAGAGACCACGCCAAGGATGCCAAGCCTAGCGTAATTTTTTGGAAGGGAATGCCTACCTTACATATCACTGTAGCAATACGACAAAAGGTGGGTTGGCGCCCCCAAAAAATGATGCTAAATCTGATATTTTTATGCTAGACGGGCCTAGGTTCAAAATAAAATATGGAGTTAAGTTAGCGTTGCTTTGCGTATAAAAAATGATGCAAAGGCGGCGCCAACGTTTCACATATATGACGCTAAGGGGGCACTAAAGTGGGGCTAGGCCATCTTAAATCAGGGCCTGAGTCTATTAGACCTGTCAGCCTTAGAGTGGTCTTTTTCCAAACCTTTTGCCTTACTTCTTCATTTTCTGGTGATTTTGTTATTGTTGACCTAAGAACTCTGCACTTTACCACAGCTGAGCAGTGCTAAACTATATTTGGTCTCTCCTTTAAACATGGTAGAATGGGCTTACACTCAATTGGAACATTTAATGTACTTGTAAGTTCCTAGTTAAGTACTACTAGTGGGTCTTCAACACTACTTTTACCACTCACTTAGGTAGCCTTTGTATGCATATCTGAGGTCTACTATTTCAGTCTGTGTGTGCAGGTTTGAACTGCTATTACGACCTGGCATAATAAACACAACCTAAACTTTACTTTTTAATACCTATGTCACCTATGTCAAGATAGGGCCAGAACAGCCCAGAGAGCAGAGTGCAGAGTGTTTAAAATGCTATACATGTACTTCAAAGTTTTACATGTTCTGGAAGTTAAATATGTTTTTCACTACTGCAAGGCCTACCTCTCCCACAGGATAAAAATCGGGTTCTCATATTACATTTATTATGTGTTAACTTTCATCCAGAAGGAATTTCGAGTTTGGTGTCTAAAGAATTGTAATTTAAAACTGTTTCTAATGGCAAAGTTGGAGTCACAATTCTGAAAATGCCATTTTTATAAACTTACCCTTTTTTGTCCCAGCCATTTGGTGCATGTAGCCTGTTTCCTGGGCCTCATGACTTGGTGTAGCTGGCAGTTGGTGTTTGTATATTGCCCAAGACAGTGAGACAAAGAGAAAATAGGTGTTGGCAGAATGGGCCATCTGTGACTTGATAAGGCAGAGGAGCTTTTACATATCACACTTGCACATCACAAAGCCTCTGTCTCAACACACTAAAAAAGGATTTGACACTAGTCTTTTGCAACATCATACAAGCTGGGGCCAGGGCACGGGGGCAGTAAATGATGAAAATATATTCTTAAAACATGTTCTGAATGAAGTTTCAAATTGATGATCCGCTTAACAAAACAGTAGATGTACTTATGTAAATAATATTGCGGTATTGTTATTCTGGACATGATATTATGGAAGTACAATATTCAAGACTCACTATTGTGGCACACTATCCACATAGTATAATGTGCACCCTATGGTATGCCCAAACTGGTCCTTCACAAAGCAATAGAGCAGAAAATAGAACTGAAATAGAACTGAGTTTCAATGCTCCTGGCAGTAGGAAGCACTGATTAAAATAGCCCTTTTTCATAATGGTGGAGTGGGGTAGGACATTGTGAAATCACAACGCCGGCTTTTGTGACTTGGAACATCTAATATTTAAAAAATAAAACACCAGCTTTAGGTCAGAGATCTGGAGATATCTCAATTTCATTGAATTAACTGACATTGACACTGAAGTAAAGGCATGGTTTTTCACTGTTACCTCCTAATTCTTAAAATATGCCATGCATTCACTAATAGTTACTAAATTCAACCATGCGAGGTCCCGTTAATGAGATTGACGTATCAGGTGGTTAATATCATCTTATATGATATGCATTCTTACTACTACTGTGAATTAGCAGTACAATGTAACACCAAACCGAATAATTTTAAATTACGTTAATATTGCCACCTTGCAGGCACACCTTGAAGGCACTAAAAGCGACTTATCAAACACATTTTATTTTCAGATTGATACTTGATACTCGGCAGCATTATTTTGGTCAAGCGCTTGCTTTGAGTAACTGGAGTTGAAGACTAAATGGAAAGGTTTGTTATTAAATGATTGCCATTTTGAGAATATTACAGTTACTGCATCCCTGTGTGAAAAGAGCTGCATTTGTACCCATCATCATTTACTCGACTTAGCTGTCAATCTTGCTGTATCTTTATTCTGCATGGGACAGTGGCTAATCTGTTAATGGTGTTAGGATAGGAATCACAGCAGATACAAACAGTATGAGCAGTTTGAAATTACTCGAAGAATCATGTTAGAGGGATTGTGGGAATCTTCCAAAAGCATACATGGAAAATTCACATAATTTTAATGATTTTCTTTCAAGAAAATTGCTCAAAGTAAGTTTACTGTAAACGGATAAGGCACCTGCAATGCAAAGATAAGGGACCAGAACGACAGAATATAATAATCACTTTCAATATGACTTTATAACCAGTTTCTGAGAACAGAAAATGTAACCAATACCCCAAATTGATATTGGCAGCAGTTTTAGTTTGCAAGTTTGTTTCGCTGTGTGAATATCAACTTTTCCAAGCGAACAGACTAATCTCAAGTTATGCTTATATTAAAATTAAATGCAGAAATCCAAAGCAAAAAGACAATCGCTCATGTGGAAGTGAAATATCCCGAGGAAGATTGTACGGGAAGGTGGAGTAGTTCAATTAACACAAGTTTTATTTGAGTGCATAGTTTGTTCACATTTAATGTGCCATCTTCACATTATTTGAGTACATCAAGTGTATGTTCAAATAATGGTTATTCTCTTATAGAGGTACTTAGATAAAGCTATTCAGAAAAAAATCCGTAATACTTTTTACTGCCCTCTTCACATTTAGATAGAGATATGTTTTCAAGTAATTAGCAAAAATACAGCTAAAATTTTGTTTTTTTATATAGATTTGAAAAAAGTGCTGGAGAAAGCATATGTTTTTTTCCCCTGAAAATGGCATCAACAAAGGGTTTGTGTTGTTAAAATCACCATCTTCCCAGCTTTCAGGAACAGACAGACTTGAATCAGAAAAACAAATTTTTCGACATCATTTTGGCATTTTCCTGGGACATACCCCATTTTTACTATTTTTTGTGCTTTCAGCCTCCCTCCATTTAGTGGCGGAAATCGGTGTGAATCCAATGGTAGATCCTAGACAGCCAAACATTCCTTAAAAGTATACAAAATTGTGAATTCAGCAAGGGGTTATTTGTGTAGATCCTTCAAGGTTTTCCTACAGAAAGTAACAGCTGAAATAAAAAAAATATTGAAATGGAGTTGAAAAAAAACAGCCATTTCTGTCAACATCTTCTTCTGTAACATTTTCCAGCTATGGAAGATTTATGGAAGCAATATACTGTTAACATCTGCTGGACTCTTCTGGGTCCGGGGATAGATAGGCCTTTAAGGTTCATCAAGAACCCTAGGAACCCAGACCAATAAATGAGCTGCACCTTGTTACGGGTTTTCATTATATACCGGGTATACAGCAATTAATTTGGTGAAATATAAAGAGTGAAAAATAAGTATCAAGGAAACCTTTGTATTTCCAAAATGGGCACAAGATAAGGTGCTGAGAAGCAGTGGCTATTTGCACATCTCTGAATTCCGAGTCCCCATACTAGCATGTCAATTACAGGGCATTTCTCAAATCAACTTCTTTTTTACACACTGTCTTACATTTGGACGAAAAAATTTAGAGAAAGACAAGGGGCAATAACACTTGTGCTTCTATTCTGTGTTCCGCCAAGTCTCCTGATATAAATGGTAGCCCACTTTGTAGGAGAATCCAGGATGGGTTGACTTGTGGGGCTCTTACAAGGTTCTGTTACCCAGAATCCTTTGCAAACCTCAAAATGTGGCAAAAATACACTTTTTCCTCACAGTTCTGAAATCTGAGGGGAGCTACAAACTTCTTTCAACCCAGCATTCCCTCAAGTCTCCCGATACAAATGGTACCTCAATTGTGTGGTTAGGCCTAGTGCCTGCAACAGGAAATGCCCCAAAACACAACGTGGACACATCACATTTTCCCAAAGAACACTGACAGTTTTTTGCACAGTGCCTAGCTGTGGATTTTGGCCTTTAGCTCAGCTGGTACCTATGGAAACCTAGCAAACCTATAGAATGTTGCAAACAAGATACATAGGGGAAATCAGAATGGGGTGAATAGTGGGGCTCTCACCATGATCTGGCGCCCAGCATCATTTGCAAACTTCAAAATTTGTCTAAAAAAAACCTTTCCTCTCACATTTCGGTGCTGCAAAGGTCTGGAATCTGAGAGAAGCCACAAACTGCCTTCTACCCAGCATTCCCCCAAGTCTTCTGATAAAAAAGGCACCTCATTTGTGTGGGTAGGCCCAGTGCCCGTGACAGGAAACGCCCCAAAGTGCAACATTTACACTTAAACTTTTTACATTGAAAACTGGCATGTTTTTTGGAAAGTGCCTAGCTGTAGATTGTGGCCTCCAGCTCAGCCGGCACCTAGGGGAACCTACCAAACCTGTGCATTTTTTAAAACTAGACATCTAGGGGAATCCAGGATGGGGTGACTTGTGGGTCTCTCTCCAGGTTCTGTTACTCAGAATCATTTGCAAACATCAAAAGGTGGCTTAAAAACACTTTTTCCTCACACTTTGGTGACAGAAAGTTTTCCTGATAAAAATGGTACCTCACTTGTGTGGGTAGGCCTAGTGCCTGTGAAAGGAAATGCCCCAAAACACTATCTGGACACATCAAAATTATCAAATACAAAACCACCTGTGTTTGCGGGGGGCACCTGCGTTTCTGGTCCTGGGCTCAGCAGCCATACAGGGAAACCTACCAAACCCAGACATTTCTGAAAACTAGACACCCGAGGGAGTCCATGGAGGTGTGACTTGCATGGATCCTACGGTATTTTCTTACACAGAATCTTCAGCAAACCTCAAATTTAGCTGAAAAATTACATTTTCCCACATTTCTGTGTGGGATCACCACACCGGGTCACATTTCCTACCACCCAACGTTCCCCTCAGTCTCCCGGTAAAATTGATACCTCTCTTGTGTAGGTGGGCAAGTGCCTGTGACAGGAAAAATATGTCAAAAATGAGGGCGAACCAAAGCGGGTCCAAAAGAACAGTTTGAAAAAAAAACATTTTTAGAGTGACAAGTGAGACAGAATGTTTATCGGTATAGATGAGACAATGCTGGGTGGTAGGAATTTTGTGGATTCCTGCAGATTCTGGAAGGTTCCATCACAAAAATGTGTGATTTCCAGCAATGTTTGAGGTTTGCAGGGCATTGTGGGTAAGAAAATGGTGCAGCATATTTAATTTACCTGTAAGTTCCTTGTGAAGTGGTATCCCTATACTCAGGGCCTGTAAATTAAATGCTACTAGTGGGCCTGCAACGCTGTTTGCGCCAACCACAGAAGTAGCCTTTCAATCCTGTCTCAGCACTGCTAGCGCAGGGCCTGCATGTACAGTTTACTGCCACAGGGACCTGGCATCTAAATTTACTTGCCAGGCCTAGAATTCCCCTTTTACTACATGTAAGTCACCCCTAAGGCAGGCCCTGGCTAGCCCTATGGGCAGGTGGTAAATGTGTAGAAGACAGGACATGTGCCTGATTACGTGGCCTGTCCTGGTAGTGACAAACAGCTTATTTGATTTCTCACTGCTCTGAGTGCTGCCTTCTCATAGGATTGCATTGGAAATGTCCTGCCTTATGTGTAGGGGGTATTGTCTGATTGATGAAGGATAGCGTAGGCATGGTTGGTATGGTTGCAATGGCAGTAAGAAATGCTGCATACTGGTGTAGGTGGATTTGTTATTATCATTGTAGAAATACCACTTCTAGAAAGTGAGCCTGTCTCTGTGCTAATGACTGGTGTTTTGCAGCTTGACAATACACGTCTGGGTAGAATGACAGTTGTTCTTTGTGCATACTTTTCAGCCAGCCTGTACACACAGAGGGTGGAGGTGTCACAGAGGTGCATCTGCATTTTGAATGGTCTCCCTGGGCTGAGAGAAGGGGGCGGCGGGGCACACATACATCTGTAAAGGCTGTACCCTGGTCTCACACAAAGTGCTCATTTACCCCCAAATGATGTTTGAAGCCTGTGCTGGAGGAGACAGGGGGCACTCCCACAACCAGTTGTAACTGGTTGGACCCTCCTTTCCCCTTCTTTGTTAAACCATCGCAAAACTGAATATAAGTACTGGGGATTTTTCCTCACAAATTGGTGCACTGTACCATACTTGGAACTGGACACAGAAAGCTGCTGGAGGGACTCACCAGGAACCGCCTTGGACTGCTGCTGCTGTGCTGACCTGTGACCTGCTGGGGCACTTGGAGGAATTGCCACTGACTGCATTCCCCTTGTGCTGGCCTGTTGCTGGGCCCTGCTTCCCTGTGTTCCAATAGTGTCCCCAGAGGTTGGGTGCAGTGGCCCATGTCCTCTGGAACTTTTGAACTGTTGGAAACGCATGTTGGAAACTGTTGGAAATGCATTGTTTTTACTGCCTTAGCACCTGGAGAGCGCTGATCTCCCAATTTCAAAGCGCCTTGGGGAGAGCTGTGCGTGGCCAAAGACGAGAGCGCCTCCTGAACGCTCCAGTTGTGCTGCCGGAGAAAATCACTGCTGTGACCCAGTCAGCTCGTGTTTTCGGAGCGTGTCCGGTGCACTTTGTTTTTTGTGCCCCTTGGGCACTAGGAAAAGAAACCTTGAGTGCGTGGGCTCCTAGTGGTCACCCCAGGGTGAGGCGCACTAAGGAGAGTGCCCCAGGGCATCAGTCAGCACTAATGTGTGACCGGAGTCACCGTTGTGGCCTGGAAGGGCTCAAGGAAGGTTTGCGCACTGCGTCAGGTGTAGGTGTGTTGCCTGGCCGGGGCAAGGCTGCCCAGTGAGGCAGTGACCTAATCAGAGGCACCCCAAATCCTCCCATATCGTCAAAGGTATGGAGGGCCAATCAAAGCACTCATACCCATGCCAGCGGCCAGGAGAACCCTGTCCGGCTGTGGGCTGACAAGAATAGGTGGCCCCTGAGTGAGGAGTGGGGTTACTCGCCCCCAGGCCCTGTTTTCTTTCCCTGAAAAGAGCGCCAGAGCTCTATGGTGAACAGGATGGGCTTCACGTCCTATGAGGCTGTTGCTACATGATCTGGGAAATATGATTGTGTTATGTGCAGTTCTACTCCTATTTTTCTACACCATATGGAAATGCCAGATTTCATTCCTGATGTTGTGTAATCTGGTGGATGATCTAGGGTTTTAGGACGTGTACCAGTTGGTGATGAGTCACCTCATGTGTTTCACTTTCTGATGACATTTCTTCTACAGCACATTTGGGATGATGTCCTGGCATTGGTGGGCAACATATGTTTTATTAGGAATGTTTTCATGATGAGGTGGCCGTTTTCCGATCATGAAATGTACATATGTGTTTACTAATGTTCCTGCTATGGCCATTCATGCTACATATGATTCCTATGACTTCCCATGTGTTTGTTAATGTTCCTGTTATGGGCATTTTATGCTAACCTATTTTAATGACTTGCCATGTTTTCTAATGTTCCTGGTATGGGCATTTATGATACGTTTATGACAGGTGCATTTTTATAGTAATGTTTTCCTGACTACTGCTTATGTTGCAGAATAATGAGTAACCTGTGTGTTATATGTGACTACCATTGATTCCTGCATAGTAACAGTATTGTGTAACGTTCTGACAACTGCTTGGTTAGCAAGGTATTACTGACACGCTGTGTTTGGTCTAATAATGTTGTGTACAATACAGTTGGTGTTGTGTTTCCTTTATGGTGGGGATAGTGTGCCACGTGTGTTGTGTGTGTTGTGCAAATGCTTTACACATTGCCTCTAGGATAAGCCTGACTGCTTGTGCCAAGCTACCAAGGGGGTGAGCAGGGGTTATCTTGGGTGTGTAACTCCCTCGCCGTGACTAGAGTGTGTGGTTTCTGGCTGGCTTAGGTGCATACCCTAGCCAACCAGAAACCCCATTTCTAATAGTACCTCACTTGTATGGGTAGTCCTAGTGCCCACAATAGGGAATGGCCCAAAATGCAACATGGATGCATTACATTTAACCATTCAAAACAAACCCTGTTTTTGCAAAAAAAGGATAGCTGTGGAGTGTGGGACCCTAGCTCAGCCCACACCTAAAGAAACCGAGCAAATATGCACATTTAAGGAAAACTAGGTGGATAGGGGAATCCAGGATTGGTGACTTGTGTGGTTCTCACCATGTTCTCTTACCCATTAACCCTTGCAAACCTCAACATTTGTTTAAAAAACACATTTTCCCTACATTTCTGTGAAGGAAAGTTCTGGAATCTGAGGGAAGCCACAAACGTCCTTCTAACCAGCATTACCTGAAGGCTCCTGATAAACATTTCACCTCACTTGTGTGGGTAGGCATGTGCCTGTGACAGGAAATGGTCCAAAAAGCAACACAGACTTATCATATTTTCCCACTCACAACTGACCATTTTTTAACAATGGGCCTAGTTGCGGATTTTGCATCCTAGCTTAGCTAGCCCATAGCGAAACCTAGCAAAGCAGTATATTTTGGAAACTTGAAACCTAGTGTAAATCAGGATGGGGTGACTTGTGACATTTCTGTGATGGAAAGTTCTGGAATCTGAGGGGAGTGACAAACTTCCTTCCACCCAGCATTTCCCCAAGTCTCCCGATAAAGGCTGTACCTCACTTATGAGGGTACGACTAGTGCCCATTAAAGGAAACAGTCCAAAATGCAACATGAACACTTCACATTTTTCCTGACTCTTTTTTGCAATGTGCCAAGCTGTGCATTTTGGGTCCTAGCCCAGCTGGCACCTAGGGAAACCGAACAAAAATGTAAATTTTTAAAAACTAGACACCCCAGAAATCTGGGATGGGATGACTTGTGTACCTCTCACTAAGTTCTGTTAACCAGAATCCTTTGCAAACCTCAAAATTAGTCAAAAAAATACATTTATCTCACAATTCTGTGATGGGACATTTTAGAATCTGAGGGAAGTCACAAATTTCCTTCCACCTAGAGTTCCCCACTATCTCCCAATAAAATTGATACCTCACTTGTGCAGGAGGGCCAAGTGCCTGAGACTGCAAAGTGCCAGAAATTTGTAGAAATTGAGGGGGAGATAAAGCGGGTCCAAAACAGCAGTTTTTTTCATATGTTTTTAAGTTTAGGTTTGTAGAAGGATCCATCACAGAAATGTATGTAAAATGTGTGGTTTCAGACAACGTTGGAGGTTTGCAGGGCATTGTGGGTAAGAAAATAGTGTGGGGTATGTGTGAAGCACACTATCCTGGACTCCCCCAGATGTTTAGTTTTCAGAAGTGTCTGAGTCTGGTAGGTTTTTCCAGGTGGCAGTGTACCCAAGTCCAAAAAGTACAGCCGCACACAATTGCAAGTGGGCCTATATTGGAACTTAGGCAAACTCTCCTGGCCCATATGTAAAATGAAAACCCAAAAGTGTAAAATGCCCTCTTGCTGCCCATTGGGATGAGATGCTTTAGTTCACTTGGCCAGAAAGACTGTTGCCCCCTTCAGTTGGGGTGGGGGTATATTCATTTCCAGGGTTGTGGGCAGCCCCCATCCCTCTATACTGTTTTAATTCTATGGTGTCTAGTGGGCTGAATGCGCTCTGGGGGGCTGATCAGAGGTAATTGCTTCCACCTGCCCTTCTGGGGGGGGCAGAACAACTGTGTCCCCATGTATTTGTAAGTAGGGTAAAGGCCATGATCATGTTGGGCCAACCCCACCCCCTTTTATTTAAACAAAAGTGGTCTCTGTCCCCCTCCTGGGGGCAGATCAGGGGTAATTATCCTATCCGCCCCCAGGGGGGCAGAAAAACTTTGGTCCCAATTTATGAGGGGTGGGGGCATGGCCATTTGGGCAGCACCCACCCCTAGACTTTCCTATAAAAAAAATACCCTGGTGCCTAGATGGCTTTCTACCCCTGTGGGAGGAAAATTGGGGGTATCAACCCCATCTGCCCCCGGGAGGAAGAAAGACTGTACCTATTTTTGGGGATGGGGCATTGCCTTGCCCATTCTGGGCAGTGCCTGCCCCTCTTGTATAAAAAAAACTAAAACAATCCCAGGGGAGGTTGCAGATTGAGGGTAATAACCCCCATCTGCCCCCTTGGGGGGGGGGGGGGCAGAAACACTTTTCCTATATTTTTGCCCATTCCGGGCTGCCCACCCTTTCCTAAATAAAAAAAATAGCCCCTGGAGGCTAGTACTCGTTCTGTACCCTGAGGGCAGATTAGAGGCCATTGCTTCATCTGACACCCGAGGGGGGTCAGAAAAAAGGACATATTCAAAATAATAAGGGTGCGCAGAAGCCCCTGTCCATTGGGCCACTTTCCCTTCCCTGGTAGCCTAGTGGAATGCAGCCCTGCTTGGGAATCACCCTCCTGAACGATTCAATAGGGAAAAGTTTCTTTGGAAAGAGGAGATTTTCCCTTTCTAATGGTACCTCGCCAGTTGAAATCCATACTCAGGGGCTGAGATATGCCCCTGAGTATCGAAGAAAATGAAAGCAAAGAGCTGATCGGCTAATTTTACTTTCATTTTCACTATAATGATGTTGGCGCATTACAGGGTGGAGATATTTTTAGCTGCTTACAATGGTGGGTTTGCTTGCTCAACCTCATCTAACCTTGTAAGAGGAGAACTAATTGGAGGTAGATACACCCTCAAGCACCTCAGTGCACAGCCCACTCAGCCCACTGCCTGCCAAATAGGCCAGAATCATTGTGGGAGTCAAAATACCTGCAATAACACCTAGAGTATGTGTCTGCTTAGCATTATCCACCTGATAAATGTTCCCAAACTCACACACAGGCCAGTGAAAACTCAAGAATCTTGCATTAACAAAGGAATCCAGTGGTTGTACATCTATTATTAGGAATCACATATTATCTGCCTCACGTTGCAGCCCTTTTACACTCAAATGGGACTATATAGGAGTGAAACTTAAGAGTCCTAAATTGGTGGATGAGCTGATATCCATGGAATTAAGATTTAGACCTACACCAAGAAGTAACACAGTTAAGGGGGTATGAGCCCGATATGGTTCTTGTGCATTGTCAGCTCAAGAACAGCTTAGGCCTCTGTTTACAAAAATTAGAAAAAGAGGGTCTTCCAACAAAGTTGCCCCAGGATGGTTCACTAAGTACTATCGGTTGGCCAAGCTCGGTCTCCTACATGCACTGAAGCAGCGAATCAAGCCGTAAATAACCATTGCTATGAATAACTACAAGGCTATCCTAAAAAAAGCTAAACAGACCTGGGAGATGGCCCAATGGGAAGAGCTTGCCAATGCACTTAAGAGTAAGAATCTGAAGATTTTTTGCTCACTGGTAGCATACAGCTTGAAATTAATAGTTAACCACCTTGAAGCGGTAGGGCAACTGGAGCTTGGGTTGAGCACTTCAGATCCCTGTACACTGAGGTGGAGGGGGGTGGAATACAATGTAAGCATTGGGGAGGAATTAATGGATTGCTTGGTAGGCCTAGAGGCTTTTTCCAACTGTCTTGAGATGGAAGCTAACATAGAGACTTAGGGCCAGATGTAGCAAGCATTTTGCCTGGTGAAAACTGCAAAAATCACAGTTGGCGCCATGCAAAATGCTGATTGCGATGCTCATTGGCAATTTGCGAGTCGGTACCGACTCGCAAATTGTGAATGCGACTCGCAAATAGGAAGGGGTGTCCCCTTCCTATTTGTGACTCGCATCGCAATGCTAAATTGCTTTGTGAACGCAAATGTGGTCGCAAAGCAATTCGCAGTTGCCACTAGTGTTACTCTGGTGGTAACCCATTCGCAAAAGGGAAGGGGTCCCCATGGGACCCCTTACCCTTTGTGAATGTTGCCAAAAAGGGTTTTTCAGAGCAGGCAGTGGTCCAGTGGACCACTGCCTGCTCTGAAAAACAGAAACCAAATGGTTTCGTTATTTTTTTTATTTTGCAACTCATTTTCCTTTAAGGAAAAAGGGCTGCAAAATAAAAATAAAAAACTGCTTTATTTAAAGAGCAGTCACAGACATGGAGGTCTGCTGTCTTCAGCAGGCCACCATCCCTGTGAGTGCAGGGACTCGCTATGGGGTCACAAAATGCGACCCACCTCATTAATATTAATGAGGTGGGTCTTTGCGACCCCATAGCGACTCAAAAAATCTTTTGCGGACAGGTTCTGGCTAAACTACAAGCATGGGTAATGGACAATCATGTCCTTGAGGAGGCCCAGGTAGGGTTCAGGAGCAAGATCGGCACTGTTGATCAGGTCTTTCGTTTCAAGATGTTATGCTGGAAGTATGTCACCATAAAGAGGAACCACCTGTATGTTGCCTTTATAGATCTTAGGGCAGCCTTCGACCTGGTACCTAGGGATAACTTGTGGGATATACTTGCAGGATATGGGGTGCCGTTTGACCTAATATGTATCTTGAGAGCGCTTTCCATAAGCACCTATGCCAAAGTGATATGGAACACGGGGGGATTTGACAGACCCGATTCCAACTCATCAAGGGGTAAAACAAGGTTGCATACTGGCCCAGACACTTTTCAGTCTCTACATTAATGGGACAGTTAAATGGCTTTCACAGTGTACGCATGATGCCCCTAAGCTTGCTGGAACCCCGCTTCCGATACTAATGTTTGCCGACGATACCCTGCTCATCTCTAGAACTCCAATGGGCCTTCAAGCAGAACTGGACATCATGGCAAGGGGTCTGGAAATTAACCCAACAAAAACAACATATTTGGGGATAAATACCCACAAGACATTTAGAGGGAGGATGTTAATCACTGGCTCCACAATTGAACAAGTCAAAAACCTTGACTATTTAGGGGTCCGACTGTCTGAGTCAATGTCCTGGGGCCATCAGTTGATGAAGAGCAAAAATCTGCTCATCCAGAAGGCTATCTGAATCAGCAGGAAACAGAAGGAAACGAAGGGTGGTGCAGTGTCCCCTGTTCTCCAGATATACAAAGCTACTGCCCTCATGGCAGCCATTTATGGGGCAAAGATTTGGGGTTTCACAGATGCTACCACCCTTCTAATGGCTGAGAACAATTTTCTTAGGAACATGCTCAAGTTACCTAAGGGCACACCACTGGTGCCACTTAGGATGGACTCAGCACTATACCCCATAAATTTGGTGGTGTCTTTAAAACCCTTGTTGAATTGGGTGAGGCTGTGGGAATACAGGGAACTAACACCATATAGGGGCTCCTTGATTGACCTAATTTCTAATGACTCACGGGTAATTACACCTTGGCTGAACTACATTACGCCCCAGTGTGAGAAACTGAAAATGATTGACATTTGGAATCGCCCACAGTGGTTGCCAAAGACGTTTCCCTGACATTAAAAAGAACTATCTTGAAGTATGCCTTGGAACAGACGTGGTTGAACAATTGTTATGAGAACCTGGCTGGGCAATTTTTAAATATTAAATGCTCCCCATCCTATGAAAATTTCTTGGATGAAATCCATCCCTCCCTTGCCAAGCGCCTACACCCACAGCTTAAGTACGGGTCCTTACCACGAAGACATTTAACAGCTAAATGGGAGAAGAACACCTTCTCTGTGTCTTGTCATTTCTGTCCTCAGTGTTTCAATATCAAAAGTTCATCCCAGGAGCCAGGGGAAGTGTCAACATATAAACGTATGGTCCAACCTTACTGCAGTGTGACAACAGGTATGTAACGACTAAATATTTGTCAAGTGTTGGGAAGCAGATAGAGTGAAATGACTATAACTGCCAAAAGGCACTGTTTCTCTAACTCACAGCAACAGGCCTTTGTGGTCTTGACAAAATATACCTGTGTGTCATCTTATAACTGATGTTCATGCACCTAGGAGTTCAGCGTTTTTCTCTCAAAGGATGTACCCACCCCTGGGAGTTTAGCATTTGTGTAGTGTGGGGAGTCAGCAAGTGACATGACTAGAACCATCAAGATACCCTGTTTATGTAACTCAATCCAACAGGCTATTGTGCACTTGCCCAAGTACACCTGTTTGCCATCTCTCAAATGATGTACCCTCCTCTGGGGGTTTAGCATTCATGTAGTGTGGTGGATCAACAAGTGACATGACTACATCTACCGGGGGCCCTGTTTCTGTAACTCAAACTAACAGGCTTCTCTGTACTTGCCCAAATACACCTCGGTGCCTTCTCTATCTCTCACATGATGTACCCTCCCCTCGGAGTTTAGCATTTGTGTAGTGCGGGGAGTCAGCAATTGACATTACTACAACTACCAGGAGGCCTTGTTACTGTAACTCAAATCAGCAGGCCTTTGTGCTCTTGCCCAAATACACCTGTTTGCCATCTCACAACTGATGTTCACTCACATGGGAATGAGAAATCTATATGCTAAACTCAGAGACATATCTGTCTACCTAGATTGCTCTTGTCCTGGTATCCCAAAATGAAACTACTGAGGACAGAAATGGCAGGGTGTACCTCAAGCATTCCTAAGACATTAAGCTGCTTCATGGGATTGGTGGTGACAGCTAACACATTGACTCAGCACTGCTCAGATGATGGCTTTAGCTACAAATACCAGACAGTTGTGTGTTTGCCGGTAGTTTCCTCACCACTCTGTTGGTCTACCTGTTTGTGAGATGTCATTTTTATTCCCTCATCTAAAGTACAACTGAACACAAAAGTTTATGAGCTGCTTGAGTCTAATAGTTTCTGCAAGCTTCACATGTCATGTCAACAACTTCAATACCATGGCAACATAGCACAACCAGTAAACCTACCACTTAAGATTGTCCATGGTCTCTACTTACAGTGACACAAAACCTTTGGATTTAGATTCCACACTTCAACCAATAACAATGTAATCTATTTCTCAAAAGGTTGGGCTGGTGCAGCACCTGGCTAGACAGTGTCCACCGACCAGACTCCCAGCCCACCTCTGGCTGAAGCCCTCAGTAATAATGACACACATGGGCATGTGCATGATGGTCCTGGCCAATCTGGACAGCCTGGCCAGATGGCAATAGTGTGTCCCACTGTGCCCACACCAACACCTCCCTCCCCAGTTGCTTCTATATCACAGACAACAATGTGCCCCCCAACGTGTGTACCTAGAACAGTTGATGCCATCTTGTGCACCCCATTCATGGATCCTGAGGTGCAAGTCAACAACCCTAACAGGCTTATGGGAGTACGGTCCATGAGAGGGATGCTGTGTGCCAGCTGAGTGAGGCCACGGGGGCAACTCACAACCAGGATACTATCAGCCAAGTCTTGGGGGTCCATCAGAAGTCCCAAGGCATGGTGGGCCATGTGCAAACCGATCTCCAGGAAATCAATCAACTCCAGATGGACATGAGCCAACAAATAGAGGACCATAATTTTAACATGGGCACCCTAACAAGGTTCCTGAGGAACATCCATACAACTCTGAGAAGGACCGTTCCACCACCTATGCCTTCCTGTAAGCCAACTATATCAAGCCTAAGTACATTTGTGGCAGACACAAGAAGGGAGGCCCTGCCAGAGGACCAAACACCCTCAGACACCTTTTCCTCTGCAGCAGCTGAACCCTCATATCCTCGCAAGTGGGGACATCTGTGTAAAAATCCAGGAGGTGTGGATGGCAAGACACCAACCACTGCCAGCAAGAAACCATATCCTTAATGTCCTCTTTTGTGTGTCATACATTCACTATGTGGCTGATCCTGAAACCCTCTCCATTTCTGATAGGAGGAGTACTCTGGACTTTGTACTTCCAATGGTGTGGCATCTGCTCCTATGATTTCATTCACCATGACTGAACCCTTCACTTTTCATTTAAGTTACTTTTTGCCACAAGTTTGTTTTCACTCATAGCATTGTAATAAATTCACCAGACACACACTCATTGTCCGCTGTTTTAAATATCACATTTAGCATTTAGATATGTAAGAACATGCAAACTATATAATTAAAAAACAAGCTACCTGTGGAAGCAGGCATGTGTTGTATCTACACAGTGTTCAGCTCATGATTACAATCATCCCATACAAACACATACACACAAGTATCTTGTCAAAGAAGAAATGTTATTGTATTGTTCAGGTCCTAGGCTGTCAATATGTGTGAAACAAAGCAAATCATACATGATTGATTCATACTGGGTAAATGATCCACTTTACAGATACAGACCTCCAGACAATGGAAGGAAGGGATATGTATGACATTGTCCTGTAGAATAGGCAAACATGAAATTGGTTGATACATCAGCTTGAGCCATGTTGCCCACATTTCAAAAGGAATCCCACATGGGATAATGCAAGGTCCAGACAAATGGCAATACAGCAGTTCCTGATCACAGGATCATTACAATCCAGTGCTTCTGCATCAGATGACACAACACAAACAAATGCCAGCTATGTGCCAGAGGCACTTTAACCTGCAAAGATGAAACACATCAACAGTTACATACAGTTGATACAAACAAAGAATGTTTAGTACATTTTAAGGGAAACTAACATGAATTTGGCATAGGACTACATACAGTTGATACAAACAAAGAATGTTTAGTAAATTTTAAGGGAAACTAACATGAATTCGGCATAGGATTACATATTTTCTGACCACTTGATGACATACATGATGTATCAGGGTCACCACACCACACAACAAGGAACCATTACATCAAAGTCTTCTAAATTTCCATCTTATAACTTTGTAAGCTGCCTTGGCACAGGCCGTGTACACCCAAAGTTTGTGACATACATTCCCAAGAACAACAGATGTCCACTTTGTATGTCCCCACAGCATCATATTCCAGATAATGTCACAACTCAGAAATATCCCAATGACAATGTAATGGTGAAGGTACCTGAAGAAACACAAACACTAGGAGTATAGTTATAAAACCATACATATGACACAATTCCCAGCAAATGTCTAGAGAACAGAGTCCATGTTATAAAGCTCACACAAAGCAACATTTCAAAAATGTGATTGTGTCAAACGCTTCCTCACCAGACACATGTTGTCAGGATATGTCAGAGCTTCAGATTCCTAACATTTCCAACAAACATATTTCTCACATCATCACAACAAATTGATTGTCATTGTACTGACATCTCATAACATAGTTACACTCATGAAAAGAAGCTGTTGATGTTGCAAGTCAGCTCCTTCCTCTTATCCACTGTCATCTTCATTTGGCATTTCAGGATGTCACCTGGTGCACTGCAGGCTCCCCCTCCGCTGGGATGTAAGGGATGTTCCTTTGCAGGGTGATGTTATGGAGCATGCAGCAGGCTGCAGTGATTTGACACTCCTTCCCAGGTGAGTAGAGATGGGCTTCCCCAGTCTTGTCCAGACAGCAAAATATGGCCTTCAGGAGCCCGCTCCAATGCCCATAGTGTTCTTCCATGGGCCTCATTCAAGCGAACTTCCTCTGGCGTGGTTATATTCCTCAGTGGGTGGATATGTTGGCCCGTATTTATACTTTTTTTAGCGCCGCATTTGCCCCGCTTTTTGACGCAAAACGGCGCAAACCTACAAAATACAATGGTATTTTACAAGTTTGCGCCGTTTTTGCATCAAAAAACGACGCAAATGAAGCGCTAAAAAAGTATAAATACGGGCCGTTGTGTCTCCTGTTTAGGATTGAAACATGAGTGCCACAGTGAGTCACCAAGTTCATGATTGTAGCACCTGGCATTGCACACACAAAATAAGGACTTATGAACTAGCCAGACCCTCTTTGGTTTCAGTTGTGACATCAGCTGAGAATCATGGGCTGAACCTGGGAACTGGGCACAGACATTTGAGATGTAGAGATCTCACAATATGAGTACCATCGATGGGTCCCACTACGTGTGGGAGGTGACCAAATCCATCTAAGTCAACTTTCACATTGGCTAAATCCTCACTTTCGGGGAACAAGATATAGCAGTCAATGTGTTTCATCATAGCTGAGAACACTTCTTATAAAACACCACTGAACATAGGTTGTGCCATGCCACCAGAAATAGCCACTTTATATTGAAATGACCCTATGGCCAGGAAGTGTAATACTCCCATGAGTCTCACAACGGGTGGTATATATGTTTGATTATTGTTTTGAGGCATGAGATTTGGCTCCACCTGATGACATAAATCTTAAATTGTTTGCCTATTCAGACAGAACTGCTTTATTCTGTCATGTTCTTCCATGGTCTGATGATCTGGAAATGGATAGCACACAGGAGGTTGTTGCCTCATTCCTGTCGCAGGGTACCTATTTGTAGAATTCAATAAGTTGGAGCATTAGTCACTTTGTCCAGACAAACATATTTGATGAGTAAGACCGAAGTAATGTTATAATAAACTACTGACTGGAAATACATTTCACCCATTATACATTGAAACTGTCTATTATTCAAGGCCCAGATATGATCCCCATGGTTGTCTTGACATGTGTCTATTACATATGTGTGCACATAATACACCTAGCTGCTCCTCTTGTGCCCCTTGATATTGTAAAGTATGTTCGGACCACCAAAAATACCATCACCAGTGGGTTTCAATGTATTGCGGGTATGTGGCATCTGTGACCAGCAACGCACTGCACATTAGATTGTGTAGGACAATCTAAATATTAAGGGAGTGTTACATATGTTGAGATGTTACTACACATTTATAGATGTTGCAGTGCAGTTAACAGTCACCAAAACTGTAGTTTCAACTGCCAAAATGACAGCCACCTGCCTCTTGTGGAAGACGACCGCTTTGTGGGCAGTTTCAACCACAGTAAACACTGCTATAGGCTAATGTTGTTCACTGTGATCATCACAGGCCACTGGCTGTGCCCGTCGACAGTGATGACCAAAAACGTGGCGTACATGTATGCCGCAGTTTGGAAAATAACTCAATTCCCTCCTGACACTGTTGTCATCAACACCTCCAACACTTTAGCTGCTGTGTGCCATCTCTGGGAGAAATCATGCCAGGCAAAGCAGGTGAAGGGTCCCCTGTCTTCGCACCACAGGAGCTGGAGAGGCTCATAGAAGAGGTCCTTCTCCTGCATGAACAGCTCTGTGGCTCACCAGAGGCACAGGTAACTAACTCATTGGCCTATTTCACTAATTTGTTCAACATCATCCTTTCCTTCCTCACAAGCGAGTCCAAGTGAGTTATGTGGGTGCCTGTTGTTACATACATAGGAGGTATGGCTTGTGGATTCTGGAGCCCTGCAGTCTGTGTATTTCAAATGACCATTGTGTTGTGTGATAAGCATTAGATCCTCCTTCTGATGCATTCACACATCTATGCAAGTAAACTTTACAGCCAATATGATGATCTGATGATGGTAAATGACACAGTAAATGTATTTGCATTACAGAATGAGCTGTGTATGTATACAGTTTGAGTCAGTTGAGGATGTTGTTAGAAATGTGTAAAGTCCCACAGATCACGCAGCCCAGATCATACCAAGCCAAACTGTCGTATGAGAACAATGTAAAACTCACTGAGCCCTTCAGAGGGCCGCACAACCCTAAAGTCACTTATATGGTGGTCACAGGATGCATTGTCATGTATGGAAGTGAGGGAAATGTAGTGGTCATATAGGTTCTGTATACTCAGCCTCTAGAGAGCAAGGCCTGTCAAAGTCTTTTTCACAGTATTTGATACATCCCAGGCAGGTACATACTAACTGAGGCTATGCAACTGAATGCTTTTACATTGACTATGTTTGGAATGGGGACTGAGATAACCACCTGACCTGGTAATTGTTTCCATTGACCCTCTTTATCATTGTGTGTTATTGACCTATGACAAGCCCCTTACTCCCACAGATCTGTTGTCACCTTTCTATAAGTCTTGTTTAAATAGCACAGGCCTATTGCACAAGTGACAAACTCACAGTACAGAAAGTGTGTTAATTCAGAACAGATCATGACATGTGAATCACTAGCTTTGTTACATGCAACTGAACAAACCAAACATACCTTGGTATGTTGGATGTCACCTCTGTAGGAGTGCCGCATTTGATAAAAGGTGTCTCCTGTGATACCAGTATATACCACAGAAATATACTCAGAAGCGGTATGAGAATCCAATAGGTAGACCACATGTCCACACATCTATAGAGAAGAATCTTTCAGTGGCACCCATGCCAGCCCTTTCATTGTCACCCAAGTCTTAGGGTATAGTGTGTACCATGGTTTTTGCCTGTATGCATAATATGCAAGGAGTCAATGTGCCGGAAAGTAAAGGTGTCTGTACAGTCGTGCACAAGCATTTTATCCTTCAGAAGGTGTGTTGTGTTTCTATTGGCTCACAGCACAGTACATGTTGCTTGGTCCTGGGCTACATGATGTCAGTGGGATTGCTTAATAAAGGGGGTGAGTCCTGGGCAGATTCCTACCTGGTGCATTGTCAGGTTGATGTGATAGAGAAAGCCATCTCCCAGTGAATATTGGATATGGCCTATGTGCGATACACAAGGGGGAATATTTATTGAAAAGTGGTGTATTATTGATGAAGCACCACTTTTCTAGTGCCCAATTATGACCTCCTAATGACACCATGTGTGTGCCGTATTTACAATACGGTGCACCATGGTGGTCGTGTTCACATTAGCGTCATAGTTTATGGCGCTAATGAGGCACTTTGCTGGATTGGCACAATAAATTATAGCGCTAATGCAGCAAAGCACGGGCAAGGCCCATTGTTTTTAAAGGAGCGTCATCTTAACGTCTGCCTTAGGCAGGCATTAATACCAATGCTAAAATCTAATTAATTTCAATGCACTATTTTCCGGGACTCCCTATGTGGGTATGCCCTCCTTGCATACATTGTGCCTGGAGCAGGGATTACAAAGTGGCACAATGCTTGCATTTCACCGCTTTGTAATTATGGTGCATGGGAAATACCACCTTAACTCTACATTAACGTAAAACAAATGAAACAAATGTGGCGCAAAGTGGTGCTAGGTGTATCATAAATATGCCCCAAGATGTGTTATTGTTTATGTAGGTATGGTAGTTGGTGTATGCTGATGTGCCCTGCTTATTGTCCTAATGGCCAGGAACACAACAGAGTATAGTCCACTACCAATAGACTCTTGGTAAGACACATGGTTGGGTACAGTGGCCAATCATCTCATGTTGTTTCATGTTGTTGATATCATTTGTACCCAACAGTCCACTTGTCTTCAGTGTGTTAGCCCTAACATCAAAAAACATGAGGTAATAGATCTCTGTACTCAGACATATGTCTGCTCAAGGGGGGGTATTCATATCTTTACCCAACAGCCCACTTGTCTTCAATGTGCCAAGAGTGCTGGTTCTTTCACTACTGTCTCTCGTGTGATGGTGACCATCATACATGTGACATAAAATACAGTGTCCTTTGTGTGCATTCACTGAGCAATACTTGCCCTTGGTAAATAGAGAATGTAGTTGCATGATTTGGGTAACATCACTGTTGGCATCAATATTTGTGGCTACATGTTAGCAAGTGTACCTCACATTTTTTGAGTATCATTTTCACTACTGTTTTATACATGATCTACCTGTCTTCATGGGATGATGTCTGATTCCATCACATATGTGTGCGTCACAAAATGTCTTGGAAAATAGTTTTATATGACAGGTATACAGTTCATTTGATACCAAAGACAGGAGTGTGTCAACATTGCTTGTTGGGTCACACATACACTAACCCGTTACTTCATGTCATTTAAATGAACAATTGGAGAAGCAATGAAGGATATGACAGGTAGACCTACAGTAATTGCTCACAATGTGCATTTACATGCCATTGATATTGAATCATTTGGCTACGTTTTTTGCGCATGTTAAGTGGTGAATGTTCATTACCTGACTGTTGAACTGCATCAGGGAGTGACATGTAGAAATGTTGGAATCATATGTGAGTGTGAACACTCAGTAATCCACTGAAATCTGTGTTTGCATGACATAAAGTTACAGTGATTTGCCTTCCCATTGAAAAACATGTTCAAGGCCCTCTTCAGATAATGGAGATTCCCTGAGTCATAACAGCATTTAATGGACTATTTCCTTTTAGCTATGCAAAGTTAGAAGGAGTGCCAATCCAGGCTGGTGATTTCCCTAGGAGTAGCTGATTTATTGTGCTGTAGAGATTTGTAGACAAATATCCCAGGCACTTTGACTAGATTATCTCCAGTGTACTTTTCTGTGCAATATGTGTTATCTAGCAAAGCAACATTAGTACAACTTCCATGACACTATTTAGACAAATACATATTGTGAAGTTCCCTTGGGTGAGTTTTTACATTGTACTATGGCTGGAATATTGGCCCATCATTTCATCATGATGTGGCATTGCGTACATGAACATTTGTTGATTGCAGGACCTTGTGTGGATTGGTGCTATAAGAGCCAAACCATTCAAGGTGACAAGGTCTCTTGATTCAGCCCTAGGGAGGCTGTGCATGAACTAAATACTCCACAGGCAAGTGGGCCATCCAGATACTGTTCCTGTGCCCAGGGGACTTGTAAGGAGAGATGCGGGGGAGACCTGATTCTGCACTAGGGGTCATGCATGAACTACATTTTCCATAGGTCAGTAGGCTGCCCAGACATCATTCCCTGCGCCCAGAGGTGCTTATAAGGAAAGATTCGGTCCTTCTGCGCAGGACACAGGTAAGACACACCAGGACTTGTCCCTGGGCCAAGACCGGGTCTGTCATCGCCCGCAAGAGGCTGGGCCATCCCCCTTTTATGTAAGTCTTGGTATTTCTTGATCTGATTTGCTGTGCTGCTGTACCCCTTTTTGGATGTAACTGTTTGCACTTTGGATCCTATTTGGGCAATCACAAAGCTGTAGATGTTCCTTCTCACAAATAGTGGAGCCAAAATGTCTAAGAGGCCTCTCATCAAAACTTGTCTTTTGGAGAGTATTGAGAGTAACACCCTAGAAGATATTGATAATTCGATTGAAGAAGTAGGGGCCATTTTGGGGAACAACAAGACTGCAACTACTCTTTGTATTGGCCCTCGATTAAATAAAATAAATGAAATGTTTAAAAAGAAATCCGTGTTGGCTGAGAACAAGGGTAAGTCAAGCAGCAAGAAAGCAGCCAAATCCATTAGCAAAATTGCACTTTCCGTGATGATAAGGAATCTGTATGAAGGGCCTGTCGAGCAGTGCTACTATAAGGAAACCACTGCTACTGACAAGGAGACATCTCATTTTACTACTAGCCCTAAGGTTACAGTGGTTCCAAATGTATTGGGTTCTAACAGGTTTGGGCCATTGGCAGAGAATGATGGTACCCATGCAACCGCTGTCCCTAAACCCAAGTGGATGCCTGTTGTAGGTTAGTGCTTGGCTACAAAGTTTCTGGGTGACAAAAGCTTGACGAGGGTCCCACCCAGCCCTGACTTGACATCTGTGCATCAGAAGCTGGATGATGTCAAAAGGCCATTGCTTATATTGCTGGAAAAAGTAGCAAGGGAGCCAGGTCAAACTTGTAGTTGTAGGTGTTTGAGCATGGGCAGGCCAGTGACTGTTTGAGGTTCATATGTGGGTGGGCAGGCCCGTACTTCCTTGTCGGAACCCCAGACTTTGCCCTTTGATTTACTTCACGAGCATGCCACTAATACTCTAGCTAATAGTTCAGGTATTAATGAGACTACTACAAACATTAGGGATGCCAAGGGCAACTTGGGGTTAAAGAAACATAAATGCAGGTACAAAGTAAGCATATGTAATTTCTTGTATGGTGGCTTTCTTGACATTGTTAAATCTGACCCTCAACATAATTTCAATAGAGTCGGGGCACAGAGCCAGGACTCTGCTTACAATGTGGCATCAGGATTGCTAAAGAGCCCAGAAGGGTTCCAGATCACTAGCAGTGGTTGAATGATGGCACGTCAGCAGTTTCTAGGCACCAGTTCTTGGATGCAGAGAATTTAGGAAGAACCATTTACATGGTTGGGGTCCCTAAACTGTCACCAGGGTCCCATAAAAATCAGAGTTGATTAATACAATTATTTATTGGCATACAGTCCAGTGTAATTGTTCCTCAGTCATAAGAGCAGGAAAGAAGGCATAGCTCCCCAGGGTCCGACTATAATTTTATTTCTATGCTTTTGAATGACAAGCTATTAGTAGGCAATTTAATTGATTTTGAGTTGCCCACCTGCTATCTTAGAGACACCCTAAGTACTGGTATTAGATTGAAGTTATCTCCGCTGGAAGCTACTATTTCTGTCAATTGTAGGAGGGAAGTTGGAAGAGTGGCTGGCCCTAGTCAAACTCATGCCCATGGATTAGATGGTGAATGATGTGATTCCAACACATGTTCTTCCCTAAATGAAATTAAATGAAAATAACAGACTGTTCAATGCTGCTAGTTTAGCATCTATTGAAGAGGCCTCAGTGGTGGGGGTCGATTGCCAGTTATATCAATGGCTAAGGGAAGGAGGGCGGTGATTTGGAGATGCATGGGTAGTAAAATCAGTTTGTCTCACATTTCGTGGAATCTGGCTGGGGTGAGTAGAAAACTGTTACATCTGACATTAATTGATACAATATTTGTATATTCCAGGAGACTTAGGCAATTGGCCTGGTGTTTCTGGACAGGTATAACATATAATGTAGGGGCTCAGTCTACTGGGGGAAGCTTAATTTTTCAAAGGGCTTTAAGCTTGCAATAATTAATGTGTATGCTAGATCAGTGGCATGTGGAGCCGAGTCCCAGACCTTGACGCAGTTGAACGAATTTTTAGAAACACTGCATCAATGTTTGAAAATAGTGGCTGCAGGTGATCTTAGTTGTTCATTTGAACCATCCACATATAGTAGTGATTTAACAGTTCTGAAGATTAATTCTTGGGTATTCCTCGGGTGCAGGGGAGGCAACAGTGTGCAAGCTCTTGTGCTGCTGTCCAGTCGACAGCGCTGTGCCTTTGGAGAGGGCTCAGGGCTTGTAATGGCCATCTTTTGTACAATGCTGAATCGTCAGCCTTGAAGCTAGCTGTTTTGAGTTGTTCGCAGGGGGTGATTAAGGAGGCCAGAATGAGGTATATAAAGACTCTAGCTCAGGCCAAGAGATCCTGGGAGGATACTATCTGGAAGAATTTGCTGGAGGCATCTAGATTAAATGACAACAGGACTTTCTGGAAGATACTATCATATGGTGCTTTTGATAGTGGGAGATCCTTCCAGAGTCACATTCATCTGGATGTAGGAGGCTGGCTTGGTGGGTACCTATGGTACTTACACCTTATACCAGGTTCAGGTATCCCTTATTAGTGTAATGTAGTCAGTGTCTAGAAGCCAGGCTCTCTAGAGGTATCTGTGGATGAGCAGCCAAGGCTTATCTAGAAGTCTTGCAAAGCTCATGCAATACCACTGTAGTCACACTTAGTACTTACACATATGAAAGAAAACACTCAGGCCCTCATTGTGACATTGACGGTAAATCCTGCTTACTGCTGCAGTGACGGCCTCTAACATACCACCACGGTGGGGAATATCTGTTCGCCATATTATGACACACACACACCAATCCAACAGAATACAGCCACATACACAAATCCGCCAGCCCAAAGGTCAGTGGAAAAGTGGCGGTCCCAACACTCATACCGTTACGCCAACAAAACAACACCCATCACATTATGACCCACTGTTAGAAATGGGGTCTTTGGTTGAGAGTCAGGTTGCCCCCTGCCAAGCAAGGGCCCTCAATCTAGTCAGAGTAAAAGAGAATCACACTCAGCTAACCCCCACTCAACCCCTTGGTAGCTTGGCACGAGCAGTAGGCTTAACTTCAGAGTGCTAGGTGTAACCAACACACTGAGTAACACAGAGTAACTTAATGAAAACACTACAAAATGACACAACACAGGTTTAGAAAAATAGAAAATATTTATCTAAACAAAACACCACAAAAATCCACAATCCACAAGCCAAGTTATCACTAAAAATGGAACAAGAGGCTTTGTGTAATTTTAAACACAACACTAACGCTGTTAGCGTGAAAATGTACCTTAGTTGAATCAAAAATAACCCAGCACGGGCAAGTGTGCATCAAAAAGGGCTTGCAATGCGTCGATTTCACTCACAAATGAGACCTTGCCTTGTTTTGCCTTTTGTCGGATCAGCGTGCGTCGTTTCTTCTCTCCGCAGGAGACAAATGCGTTGATCCGGTCAGCACTATCGGGTCCGGGCAGCCTTGCATTGTTTTTACACGCCCAGTAGTGTTTGCGTCGGAAATCCAGCAGCACGATGATCCGAAAACCACGTAGCGTGGGTTGCGATCTCACCAGCCTCCATCACAGATGCTGTGCGTCGTTTCTTCAGCCCCAGTTGTCGATCTTTGGGTTGTGTTGCAGGCGAGCGTCGATTTTCAGCCACAAAGCCTGCAGCGCAATTTTTCAGCCGCAGATCAGAGTTCAGTCAATCTTTTTCCCGCACTGCGGTCTGTGCGTGGATTTCTCTCTCATGGGCTGCCAGCTTCTCCTTTCAGGGTCCGTGGAACTGGATGGGCACCACTTGGCAGAGTAGGAGTCTCTCCAGAGACTCCAGGTGCTGGCAGAGAGAAGTCTTTGCTGTCACTTAGACTTCAAATAACAGGAGGCAAGCTCTGTATCAAGCCATTGGAGATCTTCACAAGAAAGAAGGCAACATAAAGTCCAGTCTTTGTCCTCTAGCACAGGCAGAAGCAGCAACTGCAGGATAGCTCCACAAAGCACAGTCACAGGCAGGGCAGCTCTTCTTCCTCAGCTCTTCAGCTCTTCTCAAGGCAGAGGTTCCTCTTGGTTGTCAGAAGTGTTCTAAAGTCTGTGGTTTTGGGTGCCCTTCTGATATGCATTTTGCCTTTTGAAGTAGGTTTACTTCAAAGGAAAGTCTCTATTGATTGTGAAATCCTGCCTTGCCCAAGCCAAGCCCCAGACACACACCAGGGGATTGGAGACTGCATTGTGTGAGAGCAGGCACAGCTCTTTCATTTGTGAATGACCACTCTTCCCCTCCCTCCTAGCACAGATGGCTCATCAGGAAATGCAGACTACACCCTAGCTCCCTGTGTGCCTCTGTCTAGTGAGAGGTGCAACCAGCCCAACTGTAAAAGCTACCCAGATAGGAAATCCACAAACAGGCAGAGTCATAGAGATGGTTTAAGCAAGAAAATGCTCAGTTTCTAAAAGTGCCATTTTCAAACACACAGTCTTAAAATCAACTTTACTAAAAGATGTATTTTTAAATTGTGAGCTCAGAGACCCCAAACTCCACATGTGTATCCGCTCCCAAAGGGAATCTACACTTTAATCATATATCAAGTTAGCCCCTATGTTAACCTATGAGAGGGACATGCCTTGCAAAAGTGAAAAACAAATTTAGCAACATTTCACTGTCAAGACATATAAAACACATTACTATGGGGGTCATTCTGACCTCGGCGGTAAAAGGCGCTTACCGCCGGTCAGAAGACCGCCATAACACCGCCGCGGCCGCGGTAAACCGCCACGGTCATTCTGACCCACAACTGGCAAACCGCCAAAAACCCGACATCCACAAAAGTCCGCCACACCAAAGGTCAGCGGGAAACTGGCGATGACCAAACCTCCACCGTCACGCCAACAGAAATACTCCCATGCCATTCCGACCCACGAATCCACGCGGCTGTCTTTCAACCGCGGTATTCCATTGGCGGTACACACCGCCGTGGTCGAAATACACACACACGTACAAAACACAACCACATTGGACAATTCGAAATACACACACCTGATACACATACAAACAACACTCCCACACACCCAATACAATATAAAACACACACCCACATCACCCACAAACCCTTACGACCAAAAAAACCAACAGAAAGCCAGAGACAGACAGCACTGCTTAGAGAACACCATCACACCGAGGCAAACCACACCATCACCCACACAATATCCACGCACAAAACACCACACATCACCACACTCACCACACTCTACAACACATACACCACCCCACACATCATCCACACCACCCTATGGCACCCCAAAGACACCCCTGGTTTTCAGACGCCGAACTCCAGGTCATGGTGGAGGAAATAGTTCGGGTAGAGCCCCAGCTCTTCGGGACACAGGTGCAGCACACCAGCATTGCCAGGAAGATGGAGCTATGGCAAACGATAGTCGACAGGGTCAACGCTGTGGGACAGCATCCACGAAATCGGGACGACATCAGGAAGCGGTGGAACGACCTACGGGGGAAGGTGCGTTCCATGGTATCAAGGCACAACATCGCGGTGCAGAAGACTGGTGGCGGACCCCCACTACTCCGACAGAATTTACAGCATTGGAAGAAGGAAGTCTTGCACATCCTGCATCCTGAAGGCCTCGCAGGAGTATCTGGAGGAATGGACTCTGGTAAGTCAAATCTTAACTACTTCATCCCCCCACCCCACCTGCATGCCAAATCATACCCCCACCCTCACGCCCACCCCATCACACCTACTCCCTGCAAATGTCTCACCATCACAACCCACCCATCCCAACACCTAGCCCTGCATGCGTCCACAAAGCATGGACACCCATCACCAAAGCATGCCCACTGCACGTACACATCTCCCCCACAAGCCACCCTCACAAAAGCCCCCACACAGGAATGCCAGCCCTGGGGTACACGGGCACCCACCCATTGCACGAAATGGCACACACTGAAGCAATAACCATACCTCTATACCCCTGCAGGACCCGAACGCCACCACACCGCCCAGGAGGGTCCCGAAATGTCCATCCCATCCCCAGAAGAGGCCACCAGTAATGACAGCAGCTCTGTCTCCCTGGACCCAGATGACCAGACCGGCCCATCGGGGACCTCGGGACAGTCAGTTCCCCTCACACAGCCACTGGCCACAGCAGACCCAACCCCCTCTGGGAACACCAGCACAGCTCCCACCTAGCTGGCCCATGCCTCTGTCTCCAGGACACGTCAATCAGCGGTGTGTCCACCACTACAGGGCACCCAGGTTAACCCACCACCCCAACAACAACAGGGACCTGGGGGCAGTGGTAGTGGGCACACTGTCCAGGGGACAGAGGCCCAGGGAAACAGGGGAACTGGGAGGGCTGCTGTGCGACAGGGGGGGGACAGGCCCAGGGAACCCACTCTCCACGAGGTCCTGTCCTCCATCATGGGAGCATACCACCACTCCCAGGAGACGATGGCGACAGTACTGGCCAGGTTCCAGGAGATCCAGGTCATGCAGGAGCAACAGTACATGGGGTTCAGGGAAGAACTTAGAAGCATCAGTTCCGCAATGGGCACCATCGTCGGGGCACTCAACCAGATTGTCACCACATTGCGGGACCATGTGGCACCACAAAGGGCCCCTGTCACTAGCATGGACCAAGAACAGGCAACCACCTCCGCCGGCGCTAGTGGACAGGAGGCCCCCACACAACAACAGGCCACCAGAACCCCACCTCCTGCAGAAGAAGAACCACCCCGCAAGCGGGCCTGAGATCTCATAAGAAGACAGAGTAGGATGCCAAGACCCCCGCCAGCAAATGATACCCCCTGATGTCATCCCACTGTCCCACATTGTCACCCTGTCCAACCTTTAACTGCCCCTGCTCCATCCTTCCACAGGCATATGGACAATGCACCTGTGAGACTGAAAAGCTGGACTCTGCCATGGACATTCCTCCACCATCACCCATCACCGATTTGCAACCATGTCCCCATTTCCTGCACTTTAATAAAAACACTTATTGCACAAAAATCATCTTGAGTCCGCCTGTATTGTGAACAAATGTATCAGACATAACGCTGCCAAAATGTCCTGTTACACAGTGATGAGAACATACCACTGTCACACAGCTGTAGTCCATGGGTAAACCAAGCAGAGGTCACGCAGTGGGGGCCACATCGCTGAAATTTAAAGGGAAAGTCACAAATCAGTCAACATACACTGGGGGAATAGGCCAGACAGTGGAGAGGCAGGAGACTGTAAGTAATCGTAAAATGCCGGGGTTGAATCTTACCTGTGTGTTATTGAAAATACTGTTGTATCACTCTGTCCCTGTTGTCTGTGTCGTCCCCGTCGTCTTCCTCCTCTTCACTCTCCACAGGTTCCACCGCTGCCACAACACCACCATCTGGACCATCCTCCTGCAGGAAAGGCACCTGGCGTCGCAAAGCCAGGTTGTGAAGCATACAGCAGGCCACGATGATATGACACACCTTCTTTGGTGAGTACATTAGGGATCCCCCTGTCATATGCAGGCACCTAAACCTGGCCTTCAGGAGGCCGAAGGTCCGCTCGATCACCCTCCTAGTACGCCCATGGGCCTCATTGTACCGTTCCTCTGCCCTGGTCCTGGGATTCCTTACTGGGGTCAGTAGCCAGGACAGGTTGGGGTAACCAGAGTCACCTATTAGCCACACACGGTGTCTCTGTAGCTGTTCCATCATATAAGGGATGCTGCTATTTCACATGATGTACGCGTCATGCACTGACCCAGGGAACTTGGCATTTTCATGGGAGATGTACTGGTCTGCCAAACAGACCACCTGGACATTCATCGAATGATAACTTTTTCTGTTCCTGTACACCTGTTCACTTCCTCTGGGGGGAACCAAAGCCACATGGGTCCAATGATGTTGGGAATATGTCCAAGGGCATAGAAATCACCCTTCACTGTAGCCAAATCGCCCACCTCAGGGAAAACAATGTAGCTCTGCATGTATTTCACCAGGGCAGACAACACTCTGGACAACACCTTTGAAAACATAGGCTGGGACATCCCTGATGAAATGGCCACTGTAGATTGAAATGACCCACTTGCCAAAAAATGGAGCACTGACAGAACCTGCACTAGAGGGGGATCCCTGTGGGTTGGCGGATGGGTGACATCAGGTCTGGCTCCAGCTGGGCACACAGTTCCTGTATAGTGGCACGGTCAAATCTGTATGTAAGTATGACATGTCTTTCTTCCATTGTCGACAGGTCCACCAGTGGTCTGTACACCAGGGGATTCCTCCATCTCCTCGCAAGTCCCAGCGGACGGTGCCTAGGAAGGACAACATGGAGCACAGAGTCAAGCAACCCACAGGTACGTTCACACAGCATGCACAGTACACGATTCTCTATTCAGTGAATGGCTTGTATGAGTGGCAATGCAAGGCCTAGGCCTGTGTGACGCAGTAGAAATTAAGCCATGTGGGCCCTTGAAATGGCGGCTGCCTGACCTGTGAAGTGTGACAATGGGATGTGAGGTCAATGCGCTGGCATGGCACACCGTGGTGGTAGGCGGTCGAAGACCGCGGTGCAAAGCCGCATTGGTTAACATTGAACCCTATGGGTTTCAGGAGCCAATGAGGATGTGCGCCGGCGGTCGCGGTACGCACCGCCGCGGTACGCACCGCCGCGGGTGTGACCGCCATTTTCTATCTGCTTAATCACTTGAGACCTGATCATCCACAGGAGAGGACCTATACTGCAAGTGCTGCTGTGACCTCGGTCTGGAAGAGACAATGGCTGCTGCGACTGGGGAAAGGGCCCCTGCCTTCACTTCAGAAGAATTGGAGAAACTCGTGGATGGGGTCCTCCCCCAGTATGCGCTACTCTACGGTCCTCCAGACCAACAGGTAAGTACACTGGGACCATGTTTTGTGGCCAATGCCTGGGTTGAGTGGGGTGAATGAAAGATGGTGGGGAGGGGTGCGAATGAGGCATGCATCGCACGACAGATGAGAGCATGTGCCATATGGCAAGGTTGGGGAGGGGGGGGCCACTCACATCGACTATGCAGAAAATGATGATATTTTTTTTCCCACCCTGTACATGTCACATAGGTCAGCGCCCATCAGAAGATCAACATTTGGCGTGCCATCGCCAAGGACGTCCGGACCCTGGGGGTCCACAACAGACGGGGCACCCACTGCCGAAAGAGGTGGGAGGACATCCGCCGCGGGAGCAGAAAGACCGCGGAGGCTCTGCTGGGGATGGCCTCCCAACCTAGGAGGGGTGCCACACGGCAATTGACCCCCTGATGTCCCGGATCCTGGCGGTGACCTACCCCGATTTGGATGGGCACGTGAGGACATCACAGCAGACACAAGGGGGTGAGTACCAGTAAGTTCTGCTATATTAGCGCACAGTGGAGGTGTCTGGGTGGGGGAGGAGGGCTGTGGCTATCTCTAGGCCAGGGCGATTTCTGTAGGCTAGGCCCCTCCGTAAGGCATGGCCCTGTGCCCCCGCCCCCCACCTCTGTAGGGTGCTAAGTACAGCTATCCATGGCCCTGGGTCACCTATGTGTGCATTTGTCGTCCATAGGCTTGTAGGCCAAGTCACAATAATTCAGTAGTGTACACCGAGTGCGCGGCGTAGTGCAGGGGGCTTCTGTGTCTGTCCTCTCCGCCAACGGTGTCGCCAATGCATGCACTCAACATGTCTTTGTTTCTCCCCCCCCTTTTGTTGTGGTCTTCCTGTTCATGTGTGCATTAGCATCATCAGGTGGAGGAGAAGTGGCATCGGAGCACGAGGGAGCTGCATCTCACATGGCCCCGGAGGGCCATGCAACCGACTCCGAGTTCACCAGTGAGACGGAGGGCGAGGGGAGCTCCACAACGGGGACCCGTGGAGACGTCAGCGACACAGACACGTCCTCGAAAGGGAGCTCCCTTGTGGTGGCGGCAACATCCGTGCCCACCGCAAAAACAGGTACAGCCGCCACCCAGCGCACAGCTCTGCCCTCCCAGCAGCCCCTCAGCGTTCGCCCTGTGCCCGCTCGGCCAGGAAGGCGGGCATCTCCTTCGCCCTAGGCACCTCAGGCCCTGGCCCAGTTACCCCTGCTGCCCTCAGTGAGGAGATCATTGACCTCCTCCAGACGCTCATTGTTGGGCAGTCTACCCTTTTGAATGCCATCCAGGGTGTAGAAAGGGAGGTGCACCGGAGCAATGCATACCTGGAGGGCATTCATTCGGGTCAGGCTGCCCATCAGTGATCGTTCAACGCTCTGGCCTCAGCACTGACGGCAGCCGTTGTCCCTGTCTCCTGCCTCCCCCCTCCAATTTCCTCATCCCAGTCCCACTCCCCTGTTCCTCTGCCTATCCCAGCCACACCTACAGACCAGCCTGCACACACCTCAACACCCAAGGGTAGCTCATCCAGACATAATCACCACACATCCCACAAGCATTCACACAAGCAACATCCACATGCAGACATGCCAACAGCCACTGCCTCCTCTGTGTCCCCCTCCTCCTCGTCTTCCTCCTCCCTCCCTGTGACGTCTTCACTCACACCTGCATGCACACCACCATCAGCCAGTACGTCCATCACCAGCACACCCACCAGAACACTCCGCACACGTGCAGTCACCACCCCCACTGCCATTTACACGTCCCCTGTGTCCTCTCCCACTGTGTCTGTCACCCCCTCTTCCAAACCACACAAACGCAGGCAGCCACCCACCCAACAGCCATCCACCTCCCTACAGCCTCCGTCACAAGCACCTGCACCCAAAGACAGCAACTTGACTCTCCTACAACCACATCCTTTTCCTCCACTCCCATACCCACTGCACCTACCCTTCCCACTGCTCCTAAAAAGTTTTTCCTCTCCAAAATTAACCTCTTTGCATCACCTGACCCACCCCCTCCATCTCGTAAGAGTCCAAACAGCACCTCAGCCACCACAAGCCCTGCACCTACAAGGACCATAGTCCAGGGCTATTGGAGTCCACCACCTCCTAGGGCAGCAACATCGGCCAGCAGCAAGGGGACAGCAAGCCCACCCCCTGGAAAAAAAACTAAAAAAGGGAAGGGCCAGCGCGAGAGGCCAGAGACGCCAGCCCCCAAAGGTACTACCCTGGCACCGTCACCTGGCACATCCACGAAGGGAGGCAAGGGCCCCAGAGAATCGGAGAAGGAGGGCAAGGGCAGCAGGGCGGACAAGTCCGGCAGCAGGCGAGCTGCCCAGGAGGGCCCCACCAGCCCCATTTCAGGTGTGAAGGAGGACACCCACGGGCCCAGGACTCCTGCACAGGAGGGCCCCGCAAGCGAAAGGTCGGATGGCGACTGAGCAGAAAATATTGCCCCGATCTGGTTCCCTGGGAACACGTCAAGCACCGCTGAACAGGGCCCCGCCGTGACAAGCACCGCTGAACAGGGCCCCGCCGTGACAAGCACCGCTAAACAGGGCACCGCCGTGACAAGCACCGCTGACTGGGCCCTTCAAGACAAGCACCGCTGAACAGGGCCCCGCCGTGACAAGCACCACTGAACTGGGCCCTTCAAGACAAGCACCGCTGAACAGGGCCCCGCCGTGACAAGCACCGCTGAACAGGGCCCTGCCGTGACAAGCACCGCTGAACTGGGCCCTTCAAGACAAGCACCGCTCCGCTGGGCCCTTCCTCTCAAGCACCGCTCCGCTGGGCCCTTCCTGTCAAGCACCGCTCCGCTGGGCACCGCCGTCTCTGCACCGCTCCACTGGGCACCGCCGTCTCTGCACCGCTCCGCTGGTGTCTTCCTGTCAATCACCGCTCCGCTGTGCCCTTCCTGTCAAGCACCGCTCCGCTGGGCCCTTCCTGTCAAGCACCGCTCCGCTGGGCACCGTCGTCTCAGCACCGCTCCGCTGGGCACCGCCGTCTCTGCACCGCTCCGCTGGGCCCTTCCTGTCAAGCACCGCTCCGCTGGGCACCGCCGTCTCTGCACCGCTCCGCTCGGCACCGCCGTCTCTGCACCGCTCCGCTGGGCCCTTCCTGTCAATCACCGCTCCGCTGGGCCCTTCATCTCAAGCACCGCTGGCCCATTGGCAGGGCCGGATCTGTGTCGGCCAGGGCTTCACGAAGCACTCTGGCCACCATGCCTCCTCCAGAACCAGTGGAGTCTGTAATCCACTTGATGGACTGTGGCTTTGCACTCCCCAGGATGGATCAGTGGGCAACCCACCCACTGTAGAGACTTGAGAGACTGTGGCTTTGCACTCCCCAGGATGGATCAGTGGGCAACCCACCCACTGTAGAGACTTGAGAGACTGTGGCTTTGCACTCCCCAGGATGGATCAGTGGGCAATCCACCCACTGTAGAGACTTGAGAGACTGTGGCTTTGCACTCCCCAGGATGGATCAGTGGGCAACCCACCCACTGTAGAGACTTGAGAGACTGTGGCTTTGCACTCCCCAGGATGGATCAGTGGGCAACCCACCCACTGTAGAGACTTGAGAGACTGTGGCTTTGCACTCCCCAGGATTGAACAGTGGGCATGGAGGCCCCTCGTGGATCTGGCGTCATGGACTCAACTGGCTGAGGTGCCCCCCCTTCCCTTTCCCTGAGGTGCCTGTAGTTTTACTATCTGATGCCCCTGCAGTGTTCTCTCCAATGGAATCGGGTCTCGAGTGTGGGCTTTGCCCATGTGTTTAGGCCTATTGGCCCACGAACAATGGATGATAGCCAATATGGGCCGGACTTTTGAGCTATGTATATATTGTTCATTATGTAATATATTTTATTTATATATTTCATATTTCACTTAACTTCAAATATGCTATAATATACTTCAATTTTAATGATCATTTTCTTTTGTCTTTGCATTCTTCCGGGGGGTTTGGGGGGTGTCACTCTGAGTTGTTGCTCTGCATTGATGTGTGTGTTGTAGTGGGTGGGGGTGGGGGTGGGTGTGTGGCGTATGTGTGTCCCCGTAATTTTTTCCATCCCCCCTCCCCTGTGTCGTAGGTGCAGTACTCACCGTTGTCGTCTGCGCCAGCGTTCGTGCTCCTGGTAGAGGAGCAGGAAGACAATGGCTGGGAGGATGTGTAGTTCCGGTTCCATGCTGACCAGATTCCTCGTGGACTGTGTAGAGGTGAGCGTTTTCCTTTCGAAAAGTCTGTTTCCGCTGTGCTTTAATCGGCGGGGCAACCGCCCCGGAAAAGGTGGCGGATTGGTGGGTCGTGATAGGGTGGGCGGAACATTGTCTCCCGCCTGTCTGTTGGCGGTGACCGCCGAGCTGTTTGTTTGTACCACCGTGGCGGTCGGAGTGTTAAAGTGGCGGGCTGTGTTGGCGGTTCCCGCCAGGGTCGGAATTCCATTTTTTGGACCGCCAGCCTGTTGGCGGGTTGGCCGCCGCTTTAACACCGACCGCCAGGGTTGGAATGACCACCTATATGTCCTACCTTAACCATACACTGCACCCTCCCCTTGGGGCTACCTAGAGCCTACCTTGGGGGTGTCTTACATGTTAGAAACGGGAAGGTTTAGGCTGGGCAAGTGGCCAAGTCAAATTTACAGTTAAAACTGCACACACAGACACTGCAGTGGCAGGTCTGAGATATGATTACAGAGCTACTTATGTGGGTGGCCCAACCAGTGCTGCAGGCCCACTAGTACCATTTGATTTATAGGACCTGGGCATCTCTAGTAAACTTTACTAGGGACTTTCTATTAAATAAAATATGCCAACATGAATAAGCCAATTACATACACATTTTGTAAAGAAGCACTTGCACCTTAGCACTGGTTAGCAGTAGTAAAGTGCCCAGAGTAACAAAAGCTGCAAAAACAGAGTCCAGCACACATCAACAATCTGGGAAACAGAGGCAAAAAGTTAAGGGAGATCACGCCAAGGATTAAACAGTCTAACACCCACGACTCACCATTGCGGACGCTAGGAAAGTACCATTTTGCCTGGCATGTTACCCCCATTTGTACATGTATGTCAGTTTGTTTTTGCCTATCTCACTGGGATCCTGCTAACCAGGACCCCAGTGCTCATAGTTTATGGTCTGAATGTGTGTACCTGTGTAGTGACTAACTGTGTCACTGAGGCTCTGCTAACCAGAACCTCAGTGTTTATGCTCTCTGTGTAGTGACTAACTGTGTCACTGAGGATCTGCTAATCAGAACCTCAGTATTTATGCTCTCTCTGTCTTTAAATTTGTCACTATAGGCTGGTGACCACTTTTACCAATTTCAGTTGGCACACTGGAACACCCTTATAATTCCCTAGCATATGGTACCCAGGGTATTGGGATTCCAAGAGATCCCTATGGGCTGCAGCATTTCTTTTGCCACCCATAGGGAGCTCAGACAACCCTTTACCCAGGACTGCCACTGCAGGCTGACTGAAATAACACACATTATTTCACAGCTATTTTCACTGCACTTAAGTAACTTATAAGTCACCTATATGTGTAACTTTCACTTGCTGAAGGTGCGGTGCAAAGTTACTAAGTGAGAGGGCACGCTTACACTAGCAAAGGTGCCCCCACATAGTTCAGGGCCATTTCCCCAGACTTTGTGAGTGCGGGGACACCATTACACGTGTGCACTACATATAGGTCAATACCTATATGTAGCTTCACAATGGTAACTCCGAACATGGCCATGTAACATGTCTAAGATCATGGAATTTTCCCCCCATGCCAAATCTGGTATTGGGGAGCCAATTCAATGCAGCCCCGGGGCTCCAGCATGAACCCTGGGTACTGCCAGACCAGCTCTCTGGGGTTTTCTCTAAAGCTACCGCTCCTGGCACCCCACAGACAGGGTTCTGCCCTCCTGGGGTCTGGGCAGCCCAGTCCCAGGAAGGCAGAACAAAGAATTTCCTCTGAGAGAGGGTGTTACACCCTCTTCCTTTGGAAATAGGTGTTAAAGGCTGGGGAAGGGTAGCCTCTCCCAGCATCTGGAAATGCTTTGAAAAGCACAGATGGTGCCCTCCTTGCATAAGCCAGTTTATGCCGGTTTAGGTAACCCCAGTCCCTGCTCTGGCACGAAACTGGACAAAGGAAAGGGGGAGACCACTCTCCTGTCCATCACCAACCCATGGGTGGTGCCGAGAACTCCTCCAGTGTGTCACAGACCTCTACCATCTTGGATCCAGAGGTGTGAGGGCACCCTGGAGGCCTCTGAGTGGCCAGTGCCAGCAGGTGATGTCAGAGGCCCCTCCTGATAGGTGCTTACCTGACTAGGTGGGCAATCCTCCTCTAAGGGCTATTTAGGGTCTCTCCAGTGGGCTTTTCCTCAGAATTCACCAGAGTTCCTCTGCACCTCTCTCTTCGACTTCTGCCAAGGATCGACCGCTGACTGCTCCAGGACACCTGCAAAACTGCAACAAAGTAGCAAGAAGACTACCAGCTAGCAAGGCCTGTTTGCGGTATTTTGCCAAGGAAACAACTCTGCATCCTCCAACCCTCCGTGGGACATCTTCTGCATGAAGGAGAAGTTCCTAACATCTTTTGTTGTAGCAGAATCTTCAGCTTCTTCCATCCAGAGGCAGTCTTTTTGCAACTTCATCCAGGTTTTACTGGGCTCCTGCCCCCCCCCCCGGACTCTTTCACAACTTTTGCACTTGGTCCCCTTCCCTTGCAGATACTCAGGTCCAGGAATCTATCTTCAGTGTTTTTCAGTCTATTGTGGTCTTTGCAAAATCCTCTATCACAACTCTAGTGTGTTTCTGGGGAAATAGTAGTACTATACTCCTACTTTCCAGGGTCTTGGAGTGGGGTATCTTGGACACCCTTAGTGTTTTCTTACACTCTCAGTGACCATATACACACTACACTAGGCTAGGGGTCCATTTGTGGTTCGCATTCCACTTTCTTAGTATATGGTTTGTGTTGCCCCTCGGCCTATTGCATCCTATTGTATTCTACAATGTTTGCACTACTTGCTGACTGTTTTACTTACCTGATTTTGGTTTGTGTATATCCTCTGAGATATTTTTGGAACATTGTCACTGAAATAAAGTACCTTTATTTTTAGTAACTCTGAGTATTGTCTTTCTTATGATTAAGTACTTATGATATAATTGGTATAGTAGGAGCTTTGCATGTCTCCTAGTTCAGCCTAAGCTTCTCTGCTATAGCTACCTCTACCAGCCTAAGCTGCTATAACACTACTAGTCTACTAATAAGGGATAACTGGACCTGACACAAGGTGTAAGTACCATCTGGTACCCACTATAAGCCAGGCCAGCCTCCTACACGGACAGTTAACGCCGGTAAACCATTGGCAGTTCATACCGCCTCACTCAGAATGGACATCCACATACAAAACATCACCACATTGGCCAGTCCGAAAAACACACACCTGACACTCATACACACACCACACCCACAGCACTATAAAACACACACCCACATTACCCACAGCCCTTTACGAATACAAATTATTGCCACCAGACTCACACTAAGACCACTGTGACAACTAGACACATACACCACTTACACCCCTTACACCCATTCATCCCTTAAACATCCCACATCACACACCCCACCATATTACTCAACACACTCTCACCAACACACAACACCCATGTCCCACAAAGACACCCCTGTTTCAATGAGGCGGAGTTAAGGGTCATGGTGGAGGAAATTGTCAGGGTAGAGCCACAGCTGTTTGGAGCACAGGTACAGATATCCATTGCAAGGAAGATGGAGCTATGGCGGAGAATCGTGGACAGGGTGGACACTGTGGGACAACATCCAAGAACAAGGGATGACATCAGAAAGAGGTGGAATGACCTAAGCGGGAAGGTACGTTCCATAGCAGCAAGGCACCAGCTCACCATACAGAGGACTGACGGTGGACCCACACCTCCTCCCCCAGAGCTCACAGCATGGGAGGAGCAAGTCTTGGAACTACTGCATCCTGAGGGAATTGCTGGAGTAGCCAGAGGACTGGACACTGGTAAGTCAACATTTAACACTTATCGCCCCCATACCTGCATGCCATCTCACACCTTCACTCCCATCACTCTACTCCATCCCACACACTGCACCTACACATAAGACTAACCCCAATGCCAAGCCCAGCATGCAATACCAATGCATTGACAGCCCTCCCAGCTCTGCATGGACACCCATCACAAAAGCATGCATAGCATAGGGAAACTAACAATCACACAATACATCACCATACACAAGCAAAAGGTGGCAGGGCAACAGTAACAATAGAGGGGAAGCCAGGGATGTACAATATGTCACAGACATGAAGCATAATACATCACTTACATCCCCACAGGTACCCCAGCCAATATCAGCGGAGAGGAGGTGCCATGACTATCCAGTCCCCGAACAGAGGATGCCCCCAGTGATGACAGTAACTCTGGACTTCAGGATCTGGAAGACCTACTTGGCCCATCAGGGACCACTGGACAGCCGGTCACCCAAGCCCACTCACAGTCTACGACAGAGCCTCACCCATCCGTACCCAACACCACAGCACCCACCCAGCAAACCCACACCTCTGTCCCCAGGACACGTCAATCAGCAGTGTGCCCACCTGTATAGGGACCCCAGTCAACACTTCATACCCAAGATAGTCAAGGACCTGGGGTCAGTGGCAGTGGGCACCCCGTTCAGGGGAACAGGGGCACAGGGAAACAGGGACACTGGGAGGACTGCTGTGCTCCATGGGGGAGGACAGGACCACAGAACTCACTCTCCAAGAGGCACTCTCTGAGATCCTGGGAGGCTACCAGAATCCCATGACACGATGGGCCAGATCCTTGACAACTTACAGGAGAACAGGCAGCTGCAGGAGGGACAGTATCAGAGGAACACGAAGGACTTGCAGGCCATTAACACCACCCTGATCTCCATAGCAGGGGTGCTGGCAGACATGGCCAACATCATGAGGGAGGCAATAGGACAGCATCGGGCCCCTACCACTAATCAGTCCATTGACCAGCCCTCCAATTCCGCTGCAGCTAGTGGGCAGGACGCCCGGCCACAGGACCCACAGGCCACCAGCACCCCTCCCCCCGAAGGTGAATCACCCCACAAACATTCCCTACGAACCAGACAGAAGCCAGAGACACTTGCTAAGACGATCACCAGGAACGAGGCTCTCCTGATTGTACCCCTTGTGTCCCACACTGTGACCTTGTCCACTTTGAACTGCCATTGTTCACCTTCCTATGGCCACTGGACCTGTGCTACAAACAGAATGGGACAATTCCTTGGACTTTTCTCCACCATCACCTCATTCCATTGAACTTTCCCCTCAAATTCTTAGCACAACAATAAACACCCCTGAACACAACTTGACTACTAGTGTTTTATGTATTGAAAATGTGCATTTATGGAAACAGTCACATCTGGTTGAAATGATCTGTACACCATGAGAGCATAGAAATAATGACCTGTAGCTGTCTGTAATCAGCACATCAGTACACAGTTGTTATACCACCAACATCTGTAAAATGACAAGCCATAGGTGACAGTGAGTTGAGATGCAAAGGAAGTTAATGCCATCATGCTACAGCCACACCGAATACACCAATAGTCATAGGAATAGTCAGTTGCTCTGTCTCATCTGTGTGTCATTGGAAGTATTGACTGATAACTGATGTTCTGTTGTCCTCATCCTCATCCTCTTCATCCTCAATGTCCTCTCGATCTGTCTGGTTCGCCCATGTGCCTCATCATAACGTTCCTCAGCCCCTGTCCTGGCATTCCTCACAGGGGCCAGCTGCCACAATAGGTTTGGGTAGCCAGAGTCACCTGCAAGTACTGAGGGACCACATTTAGCCTCACACAATCCTATGGGGGCAACACCTGAATTCATACACTACCATACAGTGGGTGGGGACCAAGGTTCACATATTAGCCACACCCTGTGCCTCTGTAGTTGGGCCATCACATTTGGGATGTTGCTATTCCTTAGAACAAAGGCATCATGCACCGACCCAGGATACTTAGCATTGACGTGGGAGATGTACTGGTCCACCAGGCACACCATCTGAACATTCAGTGAGTGGAAACTCTTACAATTCCTGAACACCTGTTCATTCTGGAGGGGGGACAAGCACAATATGTGTCTTGTCAATTACCCCAATAAAAGTGGGATATGTCCCATTGCATAGAATTCGGCCTTCACTGTGGCCAAATCTTCCACCTGGGGGAAAGAAATGTAGCTACACATGTGTCTCACGAGGGCAGACAAGACCCTTGCCACCACGATTGAGAACATTGGCTGTGACATTCCTGCTGCCAAGCCCACTGTCACTTGGAAAGAACCAGTTGCCAAGAAACTGACTCTGATAGCACTTGCACAAGAGGGGGATCCCAGTCGGATGACAGCTAGATAAGATCAGTTCTAGCTCCAATTGGGCACAATGTACTGTGATTGTGGCCCTGTCCAGTCTATAGGTGAGGATAATGTGCCTGTTCTGTCATCCTGTCCATGTGTTCATTAGCAAAATCTGGCAGAGGAGCAGGGGCACCAGTGACAGAAGGAGGTGCATCTCACAGGACCCAGGAGGCAGACTCGACCGATGCAGAGGGAACCAGTAGGGCTGAGGGCGAGTGGAGCACCACAGCAGAGATAGGAGGTGACAGCACAGACTCAGATACCACTACCAATGGGAGCTCCCTGGTTGTTGTGGACACCTCTGTGACCACCCCAGCTGCAGGTATAGCTGCCACCTCTGTACCAGCACCTCCCTCCCAGTAGCTCCTCAGCGAGTTGCCTGTGCCTGTTCACCCAGGAGGGGGGCATCTCCTACGACCCAGGCACCTCAGGCCCTGCCCCAGTGAGCCCTGCGGCCCTGAGTGAGGAGGCTATTGATCTCCTGAGATCCATCTCTTTAGGGCAATCAACCATTGGGAATGCCATCCAGGGGCTGTCATCACAGATGCAGCAATGCAATGCATTCATGGAGGGCATTTGCGGTGTATTGATGGCCCAACAGAGATCGATTCAGGCTCTGGCCTCCTCTGTGATGGCAGCCATTGTCCCTGTTTCTGCCGTCCCCCCTCCAACTATATCTTCCCAGTCCCAGTCCCCTTAACCCAACCCATCCTATGCACACATACAGAGGAGTACACAAGACAACACCCAAGAGTGGCACACGCAAACACAGGCATCACACTTCATCCCACAAGCCCTCACATAAACACCAGACAGTTGCAAACACAACATCCACTGCCTCCACTGTCTCCACCTCCTCCTCCTCATCCACCTCCCTACCAGTCATGTCTACACTCACACCTGCATGCACTGTACTAACATCTACCACCAGCATCACCACACCAAGCAGCACAGGCACTTCACCAGCAGACACCTCCACAACATCCATGCAGGCGTCCCCTGTGTCCTCTCCCACCCTGTCTGTCTCACTCCTAAAGGATCCAAATGCAAGGACTCACATACCCAACAGCCATCCACCTCACATCAGCATACCGCCCATGCACCTGCACCCAAATCCAGCAGACATACACCTCCTACAACCACTCCCTCAAACTCTACTCCCATCACTCCTCCTACTGCACCCAGCATTCCTAAGAAGCTTTTCCTTGCCCAACTTGACCTCTTCTTTCCCCACCCCCTTAAGAACAGGCCCCAATGACCCAGCCCAGCACCTCAGCCAAACAGTCCGCGCTGCCAGTGGTGGCACCACCTAGTCGTGGTGGGAAGTCAGTGAGGGATCCCACTCCACCATTGACGAAGGGGAAGGATCCCACGCCTCCAGCCAAGAAGGGGAAGGAACCTACACCTCCAGCCAAAAAGAGGAAGGAGCCTGCACCTCCAGCCAAGAAAGGGAAGGAGCGTGCACCTCCTGCTTTGAAGGGGAAGAAGCCCTCGACTCCTTCTTGGGAGGCTGAGGAACATGTGAAACCTGCCATGAAGGGAAAGAAGCCATCAACCCCTGCCAGAAAGGGTGAGGATTCTACACCCCATGTCAGGGAGAGAACAAAGCCCTCTACTCCAGCGGAGGCTGTCAGGGTGACACCTCCACCACCACCAGTGGTCACGGGACCCCCACCACCAGCCGAGGAAGTGCAGCCATCACCACCTGCAAGACTGCTGAAGAGGTACCTCCATCTGCCACCACACTACAGCCATCACCACCTGCAAGAACTACCAAGGAGGCACCTCCATCTTCCACCACAGTGCAGCCATTACACCAGCTGAAGTCATGTAGGCTACCCTCCAGGGGCTGCTGTATGAGGGGCCTTCTCCAGAACCAGTGGGGAAGTCACCCAGTATAGAGACTGTGGCCTTGCACTCCCCAAAAGGGAGAAATGGGAATGGAGCCCCGTCCAGAACCAGTGGGAAAGTCACCCACTCAGGAGACTGTGGCCTTGCACTCCCCAGGACAGAGAAATGGGCATGGAACCCCCTCTAGAAGCAGTGGGAAAGTCACCCACCTGAGAGACTGTGGCCTTGCACTCCCCAGGATGGAGAAATGGGCATGGTGCCCCCTCCAGAACCAGTGGGGAAGTCACCCACCTCAGAGATTGTGGCCTTTCACTCCCCAGGACAGACAAATGGGCATGGAGCCCCCTCCAGAACCAGTGGGCTTGTTCCCAACTTCAGGTGAGGTGCCCACCTTCCCCCTGAGGTGCCTGCTAATGTGCAAACTGATACCCCTGCAGAGTTCTATCCGGATGAAGTCAGAATTCGATTTGGGCCTTGGACTGTGCCCTGTGGCCATGTGGGCCCTTTGAACATTGGACTGGGCAGTGTCCCTTATTGTACATTTGTACATATCTGTTTCACGGCAATTGGTTTATTTATCAACTGTTGATATTAATACATTCACCTTGGTGGATTCCTGTTGTCCTTACATTATTCTGCTGTGTATCGGGTGCAAATTGTTTTTCTTATGCAGCTGGTTGTGTGTATGGTTTGTGTGTGTCGGGTGTATGTCGTGTGTGTGTGTCACTCTCATTTCCCTCCCTCCCTCCCTTGTGTGCTAGCCGGCTGTACTCACCGCCATCGCCTTTGTTGGCGTTGGTGTTCCAGGTGGAGCATAACATAGAAGATCATCGGAAAAACTTGCAGTTCGGGTTCAATGGAAGCGTTGTTCTTCCTTGTGTCTCCGATGGTGAGTCTTTCCTCTTCTGTGATGTGTTTCCACCAGGCTGTTGATGGCGTTGGTACTGCCCCGAAAAACTTGTCAGACTGTAGGGTCTTAATATGGTGGAGGGTACTTTGTCTCCCGCCTGGCTGTTGATGGCGACCCCCAGAGTGCATGGTTTTAACGCCCTGGTGGATAGTGTGGTACATTGGCTGTCTAATGGAGTTCCCACCGGCATGGTCATGATTTGGCAGTAATTACCGCCAGCCTGTTGGCAGTATTACTACCACTTTATCACTCACCGCCAGGGTCATAATGAGGGCCTCAGTGTTACAAAAATAAAGGCACTTTATTCTGGCGACACAAATACCAAAAAATACCATATAGGCTTTGCTCCCTAAGGAGGTAAGTAATACAAAAATTATATACACGAGTATGGAAAAATCGGCATATAAACAGTTAGAAAACAGTGCAATTAGTGAAAATCACAATGGGTAGAAATTGTCATGGGGTAGTACAAACCATGTACTAAAATAATTGAATACGAAAGTCGGTCCCCCACATAGGTAAGTGTAGTAGAGAGCCCACAGAAGCCCAGGCAGCACCCACAAGATGGGGACATGAAAGTTATAGAAGAGACCCACTCAGTACTATGAAAAAGGATCCCAAGCCGCTGGAGAACCACTCAGACAGCTGTGTGTTGCAGGATGGAGTGCTGTAGGCTTGTGCTTCAGCACGCCTGAAGATCTTGTGGAGAGGTTACCAACAAGCGTTGGCAGCTGCAAAGGACACAGTGCATGGGGATACTGTTGTGTATGGGCAGGTATGGGCTTACCTCCACCAAGATTGAATAGCTGGAAAAGAGGACCTTCTGGACCACTTCATTCTACCACCTGTGATGCAGGATCCACGTAGCTCAGCAGGAGAGGGGATTCACGCAGCCGCACGTCGTTGCTGTTGGTGCCTGCAGAAGCAGGGGAGTGACTCCTTCACCCCAAGGGAGATTTTTTCTTTCTTCTGATGCAGGCTGAAGAGGGTCTGTCCTCAGAGGATGCACGACCGGGGAAATGTTGCAGTTGCTGGAAGGAAACAGAGATACAATGTTGCGGGAGGCATGTTGCTTCTTTGTTGCAGCTTGTTGGGTCCAGGAGCATCCAGATGCAGTTTCTTCGGTCAGAAGTTGAAGTGGAGTGTGCAGAGGATTCCTGCTGTAGTCTTGCAATCTGGATCTGAGGAACCACCCAAGAGAAATACCATAAATAGCCCTGAAAGAGGAATGGGTCACCTAGCTGGGTGACCACCTATCAGGAGGGGACTCTGACATCACATTTTGGCACTGGCCACTCAGATGCTCCCAGAGTTCACTGACAACCTGGAATCCAAGATGGCAAAACCCAGGGACCCTCTGGAGGAGCCGGGGCACCACCCCTGGGGTGGTGATGGACAGAGAGCGGTCACTCTTCTTTCCTTTGTCAAGTTTCATGCCAGAGCAGGGACTGAGAGTCCCTGAACTGGTGTAGACTGGTTTATGCAAGGAGTGCACCAAATGTTCCCTTCAAAGCTTTGCCAGTGGCTTGGGTAGGCTACCCCTCCCCAGCCTGTAACACCTATTTACAAAGGGAGACAGTGCAACACCCCTCTCCCAAAGGAAATCCTTTGTTCTGTCTTCCTGGGCTTGAGCTTCTCAAGCAACAGGAGGCCAGACCCCTCTCTGAGAGGTGGCAGCATCTTGGGCTGCCCGGAAACCCTAAGAAGGCTGAAAGGGCAATACTGGGGTTCCTCTAAGGAGCCCTTAAACTGCATGGGATCATACAACCATTGCTTGCAAAAGCATTGGGGTATGATTCCAACATGTTTTATACCAAACATGCCTATGTTCAGAGTTACCATTGTGTAGTTGGACATAGGTATTAAACTATGTCCCGTACACACATAAAATGGCGTCCCCAAACTCATAAAGTCTGCGAAAATGGGCCTTGAGTTCATGGGGGAACCTCTGCTAGTGCAGGGGTCGCCTTACACACAGATAGTTTGCACCCTGCCCTCTGGGCTAGAAGGCCTGCCATAGGGGTGACTTATAAGAGACCTGGTGCAGTGAAAAGTGACAGTGAAAGAGCGCTAGCACCTTTTCACGCAGGCTGCAATGGCAGTCCTGCAGAACCCTTTGCTTAGGCTCCCTATAGATGGCAAAACATATGCTACTGCCAGTAGGGATCCCCTGGAACACCAATTCCCTGGCTACCTAGGAATTATATACTAGAGACTTAGAATAGGGCACCAGCTTGCCAATTGAGGCTGAAATACTGAGTTTTGGGAGAGAGCATAATCACTGGGTTCCTGGTTAGCAGAATACCAGTGAACACAGTCAAACACACTGATATCAGACAGAAAAAGCAGGTAACCATGCCAAGAAAGAGGGTACTTTCCTACACGAGAGGGTTGGGTCAGCCATTTTACTAACTTTTATGCCTCATCCACTAACACTCTTAGATCTGACTTCCATTCATTGAGATTGATCAAACCTAATTCTCTGATATGGGAGTTTGTGCTGGTAGTAACAACTCAGAAGATTCAATTGTTATCTCCTGGGAAGAAACAAATGTAGCAAAAGCATTGCTGAAATCCTCCAAAGCCTCTGGCCCTGATAAAATACCAGGAGATTTATGGTCAGTTATATCAACATGGTATCTGATGCTATTGCGGCAGGTGGCCCCATTCCTGATACTTGGAAGGAGGCCGAAATATTAACAGTTTTCAAGAAAGGTGATGTGAGTTTCCCCTTAAATTATAGACCCATCAGCCTTATTGACAGCCTACAAAACATGTTTGCAAGGCAGGTTCTCAATAGGCTGCTAGACTGGGTTGATACTAATGATGTGTTGTCCTCCCTTCAAGCTTGTCCTCCCTTCAAGCTTGCTTTCAGTTCAAAATCAATACTTCAGATCAAGATTTTTGTTTGGCACTTTTATACTGGAAATACGTATTTCTTGCCAAAGGAAAAAATTATATTTGACTTCTGTGGACCTCAATTCTGCGTTTGATTTGGTTCCTAGAGAGAAATTGATGGAGGACTTAGGACATATGGGTATGCCCAGGAACTTGGTTCATCCTATAGTGCGGTTACACGAGGACACCTATGGCAGAGTCAGATGGGGCAACCAGGGTGAACTTACTGACCATATTCCCGTAAAGTGTGGAGTCTATCAGGGCTGTGTTCTGGCACCTACATTATTTGCATTATATGTAAACAAGGTGATTCAAGATGTCTTCTTGTCAGAATGATGCTCCCATCCTGAAAGCCTAAAAAGTTCCCATGTTACCTTTTGCTAATGGCTCTCTCTTAATTTCCAAGACCCCGATAGTACTCAAGACCCTTTTTGACAGTTTCCAGCTGTTTGTATAGCTCTTGACTTGGAATTGAATGTTACTAAAACAAAGTTGATGGTATTTAGCCCAGGTTCGGCAAAGAGTTACACAACTCTAGCACAACTCCAGCAGATGGTATCCCTCTAGAAAGGGTAGGCTCCATAGACTATCTTGGCGTAAGAGTGTTAGACAACCTAAGTTGGGAAGATGAGATCTCCAAGAGCTCTCTTTTTACTCAGCATAGATCGAGTGCCATCCTGTGCTTTTAAAAGAGCACTAGTTTGAGAGTGGTATCTCCAGCTCTTAAAGTATATCAAGCAAAAATGCTGGATGCAGCTATTTATGGAGCAGAGATGTGGGGCTATTGGAGAGCCCATAAATTGACTGTAGCAGAAAAAGGTTTTGTTAGATTACAACTCACATGCCCAGCTAGTACTCCCTTGACTCCTATTTATTGTGATCTAAGTCTAAATAGAATTTACAACCTAATAGCATTTAAACCCTTGACTTGGGTCAGGCTCTGGACTATTTCTGAACTTCATACATACAGGGACTCACGTTCGGAACTTTTGGAGAGGCCCAATGTCATGGGTTAAGCACATGTTAACTTGGTTTTGCAAATGAGAACTACAGAGCTATTTGGAGAACACCAGTGACTTAAGGAAAGCACAGATATTTTCCCTAAAATTGTGCTACTTGTCATTTATTAGAAAAAGTTATCTTATCGACATTACCCATGGAGGGCTGACCAATCAAATCTTTTAAATAAAGTGGTATCCTCACTTTGTTTTTTTCTGGATACTATTTCTGAACCTCTTGCCAAGAGTCTTTATATTCGCTTCTGATATGGATCTTTGTCACTGAAGTCTTTTACCAGTAGCTGGAAGAAAGCATCAGCTTCCAGCTTGTGCCCAGCTTGTGGCTTAGCCCCTGAGCCGGTTGAACACATACTGTTTTTCTGCCCAGTTTATGTCACCTCTTGGCGAAAGTGGATTTGTCCTATCTGTCTCAATCTGGGAATTAGGCAGTATGCCACTGCCTCTAGAACTTAAAAATTTGATACTTCTGATGTAATGGTTCAGACAGTGAGTTTCTAGTTGCTGTATGAGACATGCGTACCCGATTTTTAAAGGACGACTGAAATATTTAATACACTGGTTATGAACTAATAGGAATTGAACAAATAATTATGAATTCAGGGAAGGGACTTTGTGGCTTAATTTTTATTGTTTTTCTTCATAGTATTGATATGATCATGATTGGAAGATTTTAGGGTAACAATATTTTCAAGGCTGTGTACTGTCTTTAAATCATTGTATTTATTATGATGATTTTAGTTCTGTATGTGTGTATGTTTTGTTTTTACTTAATATGTATGATTTGATGGTTTTATTGACCAAATAAGGCTCTGTTTGATGATGATGATGAAGATGATCGATGAGAATTTTGATTCAACAACTTTACTCATGCAATTGTTGTTGTCTGTGATTCTGATTTTCCGATGGGCAATTGTGTGCAGTTCATGTAGCATGCATGCATGTGGTGTTGCAAATGTTGAAGCCACTTTGGAGGACCTTGTGGCTGGGGGCTACTGTTCATTATGGTAATGTTTTGTAATCAAGGCTGTTGTTGAAGTGTGTTCAGGCACATGGATGACCCTATCTGTATTTGTCATTTCAGCATTGTCACAGGCAAGCAGAGAAGACAGGGCAGACATCAATGGGAAAGCATTTAGTATTAGAGGGGTGAGATATTGAGAGTGAACTGGCGCTCTTAACTTCCCTGTCTATGTATGTACCACTACAGAATTCAATTACACACGGTGCTCAAAACATAGGTTCCACCCCCAACAAGAACCTCACTCGATAACCAAAAGGATATTTGTGTTATCTATAACAAATGTATTCAGTTAAGGCACACGTGAAAATTCTCTTACAACAGTTGTTTTTTTGAGAGTAAAGAATAACCAATATATTAAATAATCTGAAACTCCCTAGGCTAAACTTTGGGAATAATATGTATATATTGAGCTTTCATTAATCCAGATCCTACAGTTTATTCAAAATAACTAATCTAATCCTCCATTTCATTTACAACATACATATAAACCTTCATTAACAGTCTTTATTCTGTAAATCATCCCAGCAGTTCACATAATTGTGTAAATCATCCAAACAAATCACATAATTGTCCATGTAAATTACTTATTGTTCCTCCCATAGGTAGCATCATCTTCCAAATGGATTACAAATCAAATAGATCACAAATCATCAAGTCCCAAATCAAAATAGATCTCAGGTCGTGGATTGCGTATTCATCCAAATAAATCATGAATCAGATATATCACAAATCCGAAGTCAGATAGATCTCAGGTCCAAATCAGATAGGTCAGGTCTAGGTCAGGTCACCACGTGTTTCATCCGGGGTGTCCGCCTTGACTTCCTCAGGACCTCCTTGTACGTTACTCCAGTTCTAGTTTGCCTTCATACATCCAATCCTTTGAATATATATGCAATTGTTTACTATCGTTTCGTGCGGGCAATTAGTTCCCCCTGGTCCGCGTGCAATTCAAAATCGTTATTCAGCTATTCTGGTCGCGAGTACGCTGACCTCTATGTCAATGGGAAAGCAGCTGGCCACTGTATCTCCAATCACAAAACATCAGACATTAAGGGACCCAGTGGCCCAGAGGGTGAGAGGAGTGCCACGGAGGATACCAACTCAACATCGTCTTCTTCTTAGTCGACCTCCAGTGGACACACCCTAGTGGTGGTGGAACACTCGGAACCTACACCTGTTCCATCCTTATCTGCCACCCCCAGTTCCATTCTGCCCTGCATGTTACTCCCCACCCAGTTGACTGGGCCCGTTACCACAAGAGGGTTGGTGTCTACTTCGCGCCAGGCATCTCACCCCTGCCACTATTACCTCTGCTGTTCTGAGTGAGGAGGTTATTGACCTCCTGAGGAGCATCTTTTTGGGTCAGACTGCCATTCTGAATGCCATCCAAGTTTAGGACAGCCAGCTCCAACAGATAGTTGCGTACCTGGGAGGCATTCACAGTGCTATGTCTGGTCTAGAGATATCTTTTCAAGCTCTGGCCTCCTCCTTCATGGGAGCTGTCCACCTGCACAATTCCCCCACCACCTTAATCTTCCCTATCCAATTTTCCTATTTTCATACCTTCCCCAAGCACACTCACACATTCACACACAGACATCAACAGCCACAAGCAGCACACATGAACACAAACATGACAAGACACGTAAGCTTGCAAGCACTCAACAGACACTCACTCCACCAACACCCACCCCCATATGCACCATACTCTCAGACACCACCATACTCCCAGGGACCACCCCAACACTCACAGACACAGTCATCACTCACCACAATCCCCCCAAACACCACCCCACCACCCACAGACACAAATATGACTCACAACATATCCCCAGATACCACCCAATACCCACAAACACCACCACCACTAACAACATACCCCAGACACCAGCCCAACACCCACACACACAACCACCACTCACACCATATCCCAAGACACCACTTCCACCCACCCTCCACCCACACAGACACATCCACTACTCCCACCTTATCATCACATCATGTTATAGCCCACCAAGAAACCCAAATGCCTACAATCACACACACAACAAACACCAGCATAACACATACACACTTCAGTCACACAGACACCAGCACCAACAATAGCCACAACCACACCAACACAATCACTGCCTCATCCTCCAAACCGCTAATATAACCGCTAATCCCTCATAAACACCCTACCCATTTTTCCCAAGAAGGTTTCATGTTTGCTCTTGCCCCTGTGAACCCCCCTCCCAAAGTGAAAAGGATCCCACCCTCACCCGACCCCATTCTTTCTATGTCTAAGTCCTCCCCTGTGACACCTGCCCCCCGGAAACCAGTCATACCTAACCCCAAAAGAAGTGCCCCCTCCCAAGGTGAAGCCCACCCCTCCAAAGACACAACCCATCCATCCAAAACCTGAACCCACCCTACCTAAGGGTTATCTTTGAGGTATCTGAAAGGCCTACTAGATGCCCCTTTCTGTGGAGGCTCCTGTGGCAGTGATCTGTGGGGCAAGTTGAGAGCAATAGCAGTGTGCTCAGAACATTTGGTAAAAGTACTGCCCATTGGTCTTTTTTCCATTTTTGGAGTGTTGAACATAATCAGTTGATTGTTTTGCTACACATTGGTCCTGCCATTGCTTTTCTAACTTTGTAATGTTCATGAATATTTTGTGATGTATGACTACAGTAGTCTTTATTTCACTTTGATTGATGGTCCACTTGATCTGGTTTGTAAGATCTGACTTTGGAATCAGTGCTGGAGTCACGCAAAACAAAGCAAAATGTTAAATGGATGGATGAGTGGGATGTAATCCAATAAGGGTGGCATTACATTGGTGTTTCATATGGTAAATATTTCATCTTAGCTTGACCAAAGTCAAAATCTATTGGGTTGCATTTCCTCCCCTGATTTAGAGTGGACATTTGTATCATGTTGTGTGTAAACTTGAGGTTTGTTAGTGCACACATGGAGGATGTTCAATTGTGCTACCTTTCTATACATTTGAATGGACATGTGTTCATTTTAATATGTGTACCTTATACCTATTTAATCTAAATGTGTGACCTACATTATTACTGGTGTATTTGCTTTCTGGACTTGCCTTACACATTTGCCACATAGGCATGAAACTTGGCTGTACTATTGGTTGTCTGTGATATTCTTCAACTCACATATTCTGTGCAACTAATGGTTTTAATGCATGTGCAATGTGAAATGTGTCCCCAGGAATCATCCTGGGGTCCCCATGGTGCCTTTTTACCAATTGTGAAGGGATGGTTTAAATTGTGAGGTTTGGATGTTTGTTACACAAATTATTCTGCATCCCATTTACCTTACATTCTCTTGCAATGGGGGTGATATGTCCATTGCAAGGATTTTGCAGGAATGGTTTGTTTGGGTTCAATGACACATTCATACATATGTATATGTTATGTCATGACAGGCCTTGGCATGTGAACAATGTGAGGGTGTCACTTCAATTTTTAGGTGTGATTTTGATAGGGAGTTGCTGTTGTGTAACACAATGTCATGAAAACATCACTATCATTGAAACTGGGATGTGCACCCATATCAGAATTTGTAGAGTGCGGCGGTGCAGTGTCCTTGACCTGGCAAAAGGGGACACCATAGGACTGTGATTGGGTCGTACGTTGTGTACAACTCTGAACGGGGACACACAAAAGATATTTGGGCCACGGAGCACAACCCACATACTAGATCAATGGCGGCCCATTTATTTGCTGTGGAGTTGGAGGAAACTGGTGTTTGGCTTACCGTTGGTTACACACACAACAGCGTTGATTTTGTGTACCACTGAGGAGCACAAGCAGTGGCAGGACTTGAAGGATCGACTCCATGGCAGCACTGGGTGTGTGTTGCTGCCTGCAGGTGAGTTTCTGCCTTATATCCTTTTGTTTTCACAAGCCCAGATGTGGTGGTTGGACTGCCACAGTCACATCAGTGGAAAGCAACATCATAATTGGGCCGACAGGAACACTGGCAGTCCATCCTCTCTCAGGAGTATTGGCACATTTTGCCACTGTAATGGTCTAGGTTTGCTGGCGGTGTCTGCAGGATTGCAGCGGTCTTTTGTGTATGGGAACGCATATTTCATTCCCAGGACTTCCAAACCCGTAATCAGGCCCTTAATAGTTTGTCAAAACACCAAAATTCTGCTACCTCATGGTAGGGACTAGCTAGAAATATGGTTTCACAATGTTGTTTAATGTTTATCAAAAGCATAATCTAATGGTATAATCACATTTTTGAAAAACATAAAGGAAGAGAAACTTTTAGAAAGTTATAGTTTCCCTGCCTAAACTCCTGAAGGCTAATTTGCATTAGCCTCCAGCGGCAGTCTTTTGAGTACTCAAGCACTAAATGGGGTATTAAAACTGCTTTCAACGCAGAGATAAGGGTTTAGTTGTGGGAAGGCGCTTTATTTCTCTAGCAAGATGCCTCTTTAGGCTGTGCAGAGTACCTTAATTTACATCAAAGAGGCCTTCTCTGTCACAAGCAGATGTCAGATAAAACCTTGATAAGCCCCATTTTCAGTTCCCTCAGTTAGGCACTTACCAATCACAATGGGAGTGAAGCCTCATCCAAAAATGGATTGTAGGGACCATGGAAGAGGGGCTGATCATTCCCCTGGCCACACCACTGGGTAGACACAGAGGCACTGTACAATAGGAGAAGGTTTTTATCATCTTGGATTTAGTCAGATGGCTCACTGTGGGATTGTTTGCACAAGGGCCGACAGGAAATGCTGAATAAGTCTGTAGGTTACCCCTGAGAACTTTACCCATTGGTTAAGGAGGGGCCAGGTATCACACCACCCTGAGGCTGGTGATAGGCATAAATGTGGCATTCACTGGCACTGCTTTAAGTACACTTTCTAGACCTCTGGACCTGAAGAAGAACAGAAGACTGGACCTGCTGTCTGTAGCCTAAGATGAGCTGCTCTCCCTTGTACACAAGATGACGAAGTGAGCTCTAAGGGTCATAAGGCTGACCTCCTGTTCAAGGGACACAAAAACTACAAATTACAAGATTCCTTGTTCTCAAACAGTCCAGTTGACCAGCTCCAACTAGTCCTGCCCTGGACACTGCTGCTGGCTTCATCTGGACTGAGCCCTGATCCCTAAGTGCTGCAACAGTGGTCCTGGAACACTGGGCTGTGTATGGCTGGGCTTCTACTTCCACCACTTGAAACCTGGTATTTAGAAACGTTTTGGCTCCAAGGACTTCCTGAGAATGGGGACAAACCTGCCAAGCCAAGCTAAGGCAATCCAACCAAAGAGTGCTGTGTCTGGGATGAAAATTCAGTTTTCTCCCATTTTATACATTTTCAGGGATATCCAATCTCATGCACACCTCTTCAGCTAGAGCCCTAAGCCTTGCTTCTCAGGGAAAATCTGAGTGAAAGTAGTGTGAACAAAGAAATCTTGATCGATTGGAGGCAACCAAAGTATCAGCCTAGTGAAGACCTTCCTTGGTTACAAAATTCTAATTTTCTCTTGCTCAGTGTTTGCCTGCCAAAAAACAACAGCTTCAACTGGACCATGTCCAGTGGATGCTGTATCTTTTAGAGCCTTCTTCAGCAATCGCCTGCTGCCTTCCTCTGCTGAAAACTGGAGACTTCCATTTTTGAGTCTGAGTCCCAAGGTAAAAACTTTGACTGAGCAGAGCTGTATTTTATGTTTACTTGAGTGTTTTTTCATAGGGTCACCTTTACTCCTCAGGATTTATTCTGTTTTTATAATGATTTTCATTTATTTTTTTGCAGAAAGAGAGGGTGTTGGGGTTTACTCCTCATATTAATAGAAATTTTAAATGTAACATTTTTAATTAAGTCATAAAATATTTGAAGGGTTGGACATAAGCAATAAAAAGGGAGTTGCTGTTAAGTGGCTCAATTTTCTGGTAATAAAATTATAAATAATTTAAGACTTTCAGATGTGGGATGCATTGGTTACAGGCGACTTGGCCGGGTTTATTAATTCTCCGTTTTTAATCATAGCACTTGAATAATAATAATGTTTACAAATTAAAATAAAAAAAATTGATGCTTTAATATTATTATAACTATAACATATTCATATATATGTAGGTTGTTTTTTAAATATTTGAAATGATAGAAAATACATTTGAGGAGCAAGATGTAAGAGTTTTCAGCAAATGGGGTAGCAAGTGAACTAATACTTATTTTATGGGTGTATAACTAGGATATTTATACTTTTACATAATTTAAAATGACAAAATAATAGATATTTAAACATTATTATTCAATAAAATATTTAATTACATATTTACTAATGTTACTTTTTGAATGTTTAAATTTTTAAGCCAAAATAAAATAAAAAAAACATTTTAATAAGGGTTTTAGGGGAATTGAGTTGTGAAGGTACCACAACATATTTTATAATTGTAACAACTAAGTATCATTCTTTTAAGTAGTGCAAAATTAAAACATACATTTCAAATACATTCTGGGAGTGAAAACTAAGAATTTTAAGGCAATTGGAGTGGCAGTGTACTTACTCACAGGACATAGTTTTAATTTAAGAGTATCAACAGCTTACGATATTTTAATAAAAATATAAATAATACATACTTTAGAAAAATAAGATTTGCATTTATTTGTTTAAAAAACACACAAATCATAAATCTAAATAGAGTTTAGAATTGAATGGACACAAATACAATCTATAAAAAAGAATGTTTATTATTTTAAATTTCAAATTGCAAATTTTACAGTACTAAATATAGTTTTAAAAGATGTTTTGCAAAATATTTTTACAATATAAAAAATATGTTCATTCACCATGGCCATTTTCTTTGACATAAGCCTGGACACTGTGTCAGTTTTGACTTTCATTTGGAGTTTGTTTAGAAGATTACGACCCATATTTATGGATGGTTAGCTTCACCTTAGCACCATTTAGTTTGGCTCTAAAACAGCCCTAACCTAACTCTATATTTATATTTTGATGCTAGACCCGTCTAGCGTCAAAATATTGGGGTTAGCGCCATTTCTAGGATGCGCAAAACCACCTTGTGTCAATCAGATGCAAGGTAGGCCTCCCTGTCCTAAACACAATGCTAACTGTTAGACCTGGCATCCTTGGTGTGGTCTCCCCTAACTTTGTTGCCTCTGCTTCCAATGTTTTGACTGTGTGCTGGACTGTTTTTGCTGTTTTTGGTACTGTTGGCACTTTACCACTGCTGATCAGTGCTAAAATGCAAGTGTTCTTGTGTAAAGTGTATAGGTACTTGGCTTTTCCATGATTGGCATATTTGATTTACTAGTAGGTCCCTAGTAAAGTGCACTAGAGGTGCCCAGGGCCTATAAATCAAAAGCTACTAATGGGCCTGCAGCACTGGCTGTGCCACCCACAGTAGTAGCCCTGTAAACATGGCTCAGACCTGCCACTGCAGTGTCTGTGTGTGCAGTTTTAAACTGTCAATTCGACTTGGCAAGTGTACCTACTTTCCAGGCATAAACCTTCCCTTGTTATGCATTGAAGGCACCCCTAAGGTAGACCCTTGGTGTCCCCATTGGTAGGATGCAGTGTATGTTAAAAGTGGGACATGTACTGATGTATTTACATGCCCTAACAGTGAAATACTGCCAAATTGAGTTTTCACTGTTGCAGGGCCTATTTCTCTCATAGGTTAACTTGGGGGTTGCCTTGAAATATCCTTAAAGTACAGTTTTCCTTTGAGAGCAGATCGAATGGGGGAGTTTGGGGTCTCTGAACTCACAATTTAAAAATGCATCTGTTAGTGAAGTTGGTTTTTAGATTGTTAGTTTGAAAATGTCACTTTTAGAAAGTAGGCATTTTCCTGCTTTAACCATTTTGTGACTCTGCCTGTTTGTGGATTCCCTGTCTGGTTCAGAATGACAGTTGGGCTGTTTGTGAATCTCCTCTAGACAGTGACACAAAGGGAGCTGGGGTGTTGCCTGCATATCCTGATGAACCATCTGAGCTGGAGTGGTCACTTACACCTGAATGGGCTGTGCCTTCCCTCACACAATGCAGTCTCCAACCCCCTGAACCCCCTGGTGTGTGTCTGTGGCCTGGCCTGGGCAAGGCAGGATCGAGTAAACAACACTGACTCCTCTTTCAAATTTGTCAACTTCAAAGGCAGAAAGGGGTATAATACGTATTGCCCCCGGAACGCCAGACTTTATATAATTTCTGTAACCAATAGGAACCTCTGCCAAGGAGAAGAGCTGAAGAGCTGAGGAGAAGTAGTGCCCCGGCCTGTGACTGTGCTTTGTTGGCCTATCCTCCAGTTGCTGCTTCTGCCTCTGAAAGGAAACAAAGACTGGAATTTGTTGTGTGCATTCCTGCTTGAAGAAGAATCTCCAAGGGCTTGAACTGAGCTTGCCTCCTGTCTTGAAGTCTCAGGGCCATCAAAGTCTTCCTCTGCCAGTACCTGGACTCTCTGCTGAGAGTCCTGCCCTGCCAACTGGTGTCCTAACCAGTCCCTGGGCCCTTGAAACGTGAGGTTGGCAGAACAAGAGCTGAAATCCACACACAGAATGCCATGAGGGGTAATTTTCAATGCACCATCTGCAACACGGCTGATAAACCAAGCGCCACCCACTTTGCGGCTAAAATCAATGCTCCACGTTCATCAAGGCTGGGAGATCGATGCATCGCAGCTGGAGAAATGACACAACACCTGCTTGCGGCTGCTGATAACGACACAAACCTCACGCTGAGCTGTTTTCTAACACCATGCGAACGGATTTCTCACGCATCGTCCATGGGAGTCAAAGTCATTGTGAATCAATGCGGATCCAAGGCACCTTGTCCATAAATCTATGCATCACTCTCTTACGAGGGAGAAAAACAACGCATCACCTACCTGACTGGAGAAAAAACGATGCACAGCCTCACTTACGAGTAAGGAATCAACATATCGCTGACTTTTCCCGAGCATGCTCGCTCATGCAGCTTTATTTCTGACTCAAACCAAGTACTTTATGTAAAATCAACAATTCCATTGTTTTCTATGAAGTAAGACTCTTAGGGGGTCATTCGCCGGGGCCAGGGTCGGCGGGAGCACCGCCGACAGGCCGGCGGTGCCCCGCAGGGCATTCTGACCGCGGCGGTTCCGACGCGGTCAGATGCGGAAAACTGGCGGTCTCCCGCCGGTTTTCCGCTGCCCTTGTGAATCCTCCATGGCGGCGGAGCGCGCTCCGCCGCCATGGGGATTCTGACACCCCCTATAGCCATCCTGTTCCTGGCGGGTCTCCCGCCAGGAACAGGATGGCGGTAGGGGGTGCCGCGGGGCCCCTGGGGGCCCCTGCAGTGCCCATGCCAATGGCATGGGCACTGCAGGGGCCCCCGTAAGAGGGCCCCACTTTGTATTTCAGTGTCTGCTATGCAGACACTGAAATAAGCGACGGGTGCCACTGCACCCGTCGCACCTTCCCACTCCGCCGGCTCAATTCTGAGCCGGCGTCCTCGTGGGAAGGATGATTTGCCCTGGGCTGGCGGGCGGCCTTTTGGCGGTCGCCCGCCAGCCCAGGGCAAATCCCAAAATACCCTCAGCGGTCTTTCGACCGCGGAGCGGTATTTTGGAGGGGGAAGTCTGGCGGGCGGCCTCCGCCGCCCGCCAGACTTAGAATGACCCCCTTATTCTTTTAAAATTCATATCTTGACTTGTGTATGTTGGATTTTTGTCGTTTTGGTCTTGTTTTTTTTGGATAGATATTATCTATATTTCTAAACTGGTGTGGTGACCATTTTGTAGGGGCAAGCTGGGGTTATCTAAGTATATTTCTCTATTGCCCCGACTAGAGTGAGGGTCCCTGCTTGGACAGAGTACCAACTGACTGCCAACCAGAGACACCATTTCTAACACTAACCCTCTAGCGCCATATTTAACTCCTGATGCAAAAATGATGTTAACTAAGGAAGCAGACTAAAAAAATGGTGCTAAGTACGATTAGCATCAAATTGTAATGCCTAGTCAGACCAGGCATTAAAAAGAGGCTCACACACCACCACTCAGGGAAAACAAACAGAAGGAGCTTTGGCAACATCCAGGACGTTGTACTGATTCAGCTGGGTACACACTGCAGATGTCAGCGAAGACAGCAGATCCCTCCACCACCACCACAGAAAACCCAAACACCACCACAGCAGCCACAGAGGCAGCGCAGAAGGAGGGAGAGGATATTCAGATGGAGGACAACTATCCTTGGAATGAGGGATGAAGATGTGCTCCAGATGTACAGACTCAACCGGGAGTAAATTGTATGCCTGCTGCACTATGTTGCGCCACACATCACTGCAAGGGTGCAAACTCCCAATAACATTCCACCCAATACAAAACTCCTCGCTGTCCTCCATTTGATGGCATCTGGATCATTCCTGAAAATGGGTGCACAAGTGGCTGGCATCTCCCAGTCATCCTTCTCCATCATTTTCCCAAAGGTCATGGATGCAATCGTAAGCCTCTCACCCACACCACCTCTGCTTCCCAAATACCCAGCATTTGCAGCTGGGGACCAAGCAAGGATTCTATCAAATTGCTGGGTTTGCACATGTGCTGGGTGCAGTGGACTGTACCTATGTCCACCTGGCGCCACCTGCAGCAACAGAACACCTATATAGGAACTGCAAGCACACACATTCTTTCAAAGTGCAGGCCATCGTGGACCATCATGTGCTCTTTAGGAACATCCTGTCATAATATCCCAGAAGCGTCCATGACACATACATCTTTCATCATTGCACCATCATCCAGCAGTTCCAGGATGGCTAATATCGCAATGGGCTACTCATAGGTAAGCCACCATACCAATCATTACACACAACACACCAACCATCTAGGCAAACAAGACAAACACCACACTAAATACACAAGTGCAGGGCCACAGAGATGTACAGGCAACAACACATATGTAACATGCCACACTACACTGCATACATTGCATGTCACAAACACATACACCCACATTTTCATAACACAGCCACACCCTGACTGGCATACCACATGTGGACAGGTGGAGACAAGTTCCCTTTGCATACAGAAGCTGTTCACAAACCACTACAAGTGTCCACAGGTTGACAACTAAATACAGATCTCACACACATATAACATCAAACAAAGAAGAGCACAGGCATGTAAATGCCATTTTGAGGAAGTCACATATAGGCACAGTCCCACAGTAAACCATTGTATGCAAACCTCTGTCAGAACCTACATATGGTGCCATAACCAAATATATATGCCAACTACACATACCTGACATACCTGTAGTTTGCAAACACACACCTGTCTGCTGCATTTTGTCACACACATACAAATACAAAAGTACCTGCCATTAAAAGCCATGGGGCAGCACATACTCCAGTGCCACCTCACATGCCCCCCGGATGCCCCCAAACAACACTATAGTCCGTTGCAAATACCAGAAATGGTCCTCTATGGTGCTGCATCTGTAAACATAACACTACCAATCATGTATTTTATAGTAGGACTCATTAGGAGTATAGAACGCATACATGACCTTACATTCACTGTACCAAGAGACCAATGTTAAAAATAGTTGTGCCCCCTCCCAAAGCCTACACTGTTAATGTGTAGAAAGTGTCTGTCAGAAATCATGTATTGGAAGCTATGGATACTACTGCACTGAATTACATCATCCTCCTAATGTGTTATACACACTCATGTACACTTGATGGCACAACCATCATCTGCCACAAAGGGTCACAAAGCATCACACTGCATGCGTACTGCTACATGGTAACATGGATGGCACAGTCTTGCCTTGTAGGGCAACTATGGTGGTTCAACATCTGACACCACTGTGGTGCCAGCAGGTGGTAGGTTCCGTTTAACAATAGAACACCACTTCAAATATGGACTACACAGCACATTTCCCTGAATCATAACCATCATTTTGAGATCAACGTAAATTTACTGAAGCCCTTAAGCCACTACCTAAGATTGCCATGTCTGTCAACACAGTCCAATGAAACCATTTCACAAGAACAGGAACATACACTATACCACAACCAAGTCTGTGTCAACACTCCAACTAAAACATACAACTGCCATGTTATGTTCCAAACCACTATCAACATTTATGAACACAACTTCTCTCTTTCCTTTGCAGCTGATCAAGGGTACGGCATACAGCTGTGGGTGATGACCCCATTTGCCAATCCCACAATGGTGGAAGAGCAGTCCTACAGCCAGGGACACAGGAAAACTCGCAATGTGGTGGAGAAGACATGTAGGCTCCTGAAAACCAGGTCAATGCCCGGCCCTGACAGGAAGAAGCCTCTTGTAAGCTCTACCACTTGTTTGCAAGATCATTCTGGAATGTGCAATCCTGCACAACATTTGTGTCTGGACAAATATCCCCTGGGATGAACAGGTTGATGTTTCCAGTGAGGAGGATGACGATGGAGCAGATAATGTGAAAGGGGAATCAATGAACAATGCTGCAGGAGTTTGTAGGAGACTCTACACTGTGTAGAACTCTACACATTGTCACCATACTATAAACATTGCATTGTAAATATCACCAAAAAATCACTTTGCACCTGAATCTCCTTGGTCTACTCATTCTCCACTACATACACACTTGGAATGTGACTCAAGCCTCAGTGAGCAGGTAAGTAACACAAAGATGAACAGCATGGTAGTAACTTTGTTTGCGACATAAGAGGGTCTACTGCAACCATCTCATATATCAGTGACACACAATATGTGGCTATGTGACTCCTGATGGTCTAGATCCATGCACCACTACATATCTAGTTCTGTCAAGTGGGCAAGGTGCTAATACCTAGCCCATTCACCACAACAACACCATTCATAACAGGATGCATGCAAGGGGGGCACACATAAGGTAGGGGCTGTCAACAAATGCATGTCAAGTTATATAGGAATTGACACTGCCACAACTCACGGTTACAGTAGCTTTACCAGCATGTTACATGTGTGACAAGGGTGGAACATCATTGCTATTTGTGGTCCTTCAGTAAATGTCCACGGATTGTAACCTGCACAGTGAATCCATGGGAATGTGTCCTGGCACTGCCATTGAGAACAACCCCCCTGGCACATGGTGGACTGTACTTTCCTTCTGGCACACACATGTTGGCTGTTGAGTGTGCAATGGGTTTCCTGACTAAATTATCAGCTATGGGTGCAGAATCACTATCCAAACATATGACCCATACTCATGATCGATGGATTTATTAGGACAGTCTACCACCAAATTTTTATCTGGGTCAAATGTAGGCAGAGTGTCTAATTTTCACTATGTACATGAGATGCATACTTGGCACACAAATCTGCTGTCTTGACAGATGCCTAGAGCAAATCCAGGGAAACGTGTGAAAACTGAGGTACGGGTGTATGTCCTAGGTAGCAATGGGTTTGCCAGTATCAACAATTTTTGTCATGTCTGCATATATACCTAGTATGCTGTGTATAAATACATCACACAGCAGAAAGCAATACACACCACTCATTGTTACTCTCATGGCAGAACAAGTGCATGATAGCAACAGTAACAAATTGTCCTATACATGTTGTACCCTCCAACATTGCAATCAGGTGTGGGATGTGCTACTATGCTCAAGAATTTTTGAAAAATGTCTGAGACACAACACCAGTCTGAGTGTGAGTAGACCTAGCCATATATGTAGCAATTTGCAAATGTACTGTACAGCACTGAGATGATTTCACAACTCAATATCATTCAGTCATGGTAAGAGTTACGTAGGTTGTGGCATACTGGAAGAAATGCATACCCATGTTCAATGGAGGTTGTGGATGGACAGCTTCGAGACATCACAGATACTTGCAGTTACAACACAGGAGGTGAAATGGAAATAACGC